>NC_088417.1:8474105-8784938 GCF_034236695.1 Oncorhynchus nerka
TCAGAGCTGGCCTGGCCAGGGGTTGGGTGGCAGCATAGATCAGAGCTGGCCTGGCCAGGGGATGGGTGGGCAGCATAGATCAGAGCTGGCCTGGCCAGGGGTTGGGTGGCAGCATAGATCAGAGCTGGCCTGGCCAGGGGTTGGGTGGGCAGCATAGATCAGAGCTGGCCTGGCCAGGGGATGGGTGGGGAGCATAGATCAGAGCTGGCCTGGCCAGGGGATGGGTGGGCAGCATAGATCAGAGCTGGCCTGGCCAGGGGATGGGTGGGCAGCATAGATCAGAGCTGGCCTGGCCAGGGTTGGGTGGCAGCATAGATCAGAGCTGGCCTGGCCAGGGGATGGGTGGGCAGCATAGATCAGAGCTGGCCTGGCCAGGGGTTGGGTGGCAGCATAGATCAGAGCTGGCCTGGCCAGGGGTTGGGTGGGCAGCATAGATCAGAGCTGGCCTGGCCAGGGGTTGGGTGGGCAGCATAGATCAGAGCTGGCCTGTCCAGGGGATGGGTGGGCAGCATAGATCAGAGCTGGCCTGGCCAGGGGATGGGTGGGCAGCATAGATCAGAGCTGGCCTGGCCAGGGGATGGGTGGGCAGCATAGATCAGAGCTGGCCTGGCCAGGGGATGGGTGGGTTAGATAATGAGGAGATGACTAAAACCGGCATGACCATCTCTCTCCACTGGGCCAGCACAGACGGTCTGTCCGGGTCGCGTCCAAACAGTCTCAAACAGCTTCCTTGCTTCATTTGTCAGCTGAAAGGACTTGGACCATAGATCGTATAAAACACGAGACCGGTCCAAGCGCTGTGGTATAAAAGTATTGTCAACGTAACGATGAGACATGCCACAACCGTTTCTACTCCTGGTCCTGACTGTGTGTACTGGAGCGACTGGGGTTGATGATGCAAGCAAACTCTCTGCCCCCCCCCCGGCCGTCAGCACCAGCAAACTCTCTGGCCCCCGGCCGTCAGCACCAGCAAACTCTCTGCCCCCGGCCGTCAGCACCAGCAAACTCTCTGGCCCCCCGGCCGTCAGCACCAGCAAACTCTCTGGCCCCCCCGGCCGTCAGCACCAGCAAACTCTCTGGCCCCCTCCGGCTGTCAGCACCAGCAAACTCTCTGGCCCCCCGGCCGTCAGCACCAGCAAACTCTCTGCCCCCCGGCCGTCAGCACCAGCAAACTCTCTGGCCCCCGGCTGTCAGCACCAGCAAACTCTCGAGACAGGATATACGAGACAGGTTACACGAGACAGGTTATACGAGACAGGATATACGAGACAGGTTATACGAGACAGGATATACGAGACAGGATATACGAGACAGGATATACGAGACAGGTTACACGAGACAGGTTACACGAGACAGGTTACACGAGACAGGTTACACAAGACAGGTTATACGAGACAGGATATACGAGACAGGTTACACGAGACAGGTTACACGAGACAGCTAATACGAGACAGGTTATACAATGAACATCTGGCCATGTTCTGTTATAATCTCCACCCGGCACAGCCAGAAGAGGACTGCAAGAGGACCCCACATAGCCTGGTTCCTCTCGCAGCCAGAAGAGGACTGCAAGAGGACCCCACATAGCCTGGTTCCTCTCAAGGTTTCTTCCTAGGTTTTGGCCTTTCTAGGGAGTTTTGCCTAGCCACCGTGCTTCTACACCTGCATTGCTTGCTGTTTGGGGTTTTAGGCTGGGTTTCTGTACAGCACTTTGAGATATCATCTGATGTACGAAGGGCTATATAAATACATTTGATTTGATTTGATTTGGTTGAGGCATTTATGCACAACAGCAATGACACCCTACCTTGCTCTGGCAAAAAAAAATGTAATTTTTTAGAAATCTCCGGCACCAACCCATGCATCGTGTGATTTTAACCAATTATGAAGAGGCATTTCCTACGAAATGCCTACTGATGTCACGCCCTGACCTTAGACAGCCTTTTTATGTCTCTATTTGATTTGGCCAGGGTGTGATTTGGGTTGGGCATTCTATGTTTTTGTTTTCTACGATTTTGTATTTCTATGTTTTGGCCGGGTATGGTTCTCAATCAGGGACAGCTGTCTATCGTTGTCTCTGATTGGGAACCATACTTAGGTAGCCCTTTTTCCCCTCCTTTCAGGGTGGTAAGTTAACTTTGTTTGTGGCACTAATGCCCTGTAAGCTTCACGGTTGTTGTTTCGTTTGTTGTTTTGTTGGCGACATTTTGAAATAAAAAGGAAAATGTACGCTCACCACGCTGCACTTTGGTCCACTTCTTTTGACGGCCATGACAACTGATCGTCTACTAATTGGTTGATAATGTCATTGGAAACCACAGTGCCTTTGGAAAGTATTCAGACCCTTTGACATTTTCCACATTTTGTTATGCTACAGGTTTATTCTAAAATTGTATTTCTTTGCACATTTTTCAAAAATTAAACACAGAAATACCTTATTTACATAACTATTCAGACCCTTTGCTATGAGACTCAAAATTGAGCTCAGGTGAATCCTGTTTCCATTGTTCATCCTTGAGATGTTTCTACAACTTGACTGGAGTCCAACTTGATTGGACATGATTAGGAAAACCACACATCTGTCTATATATAGTTGAAGTCGGAAGTTTACATACACTTAAGTAGGAGTCATTAAAACTAGTTTTTCAACCGCTCCACAAATTTCTTGTTAACAAACTATAGTTTTGGCAAGTCCGTTAGGACATCTACTTTGTGCACGACACAAGTCATTTTTCCAACAGTTGTTTACAGAAAGATTAATTCACTTATAATTCACTATATCACAATTCCAGTAGTTCAGACGTTTACATACAATAAGTTGACTGTGCCTTTAAACAGCTTGGAAAATTCCAGAAAAATATGTCATGGCTTTAGAAGATTCTGAGGCTAATAGATATCATTTGAGTCAATTGGAGGTGTACCTGTATTTGAGTCAATTGGAGGTGTACCTGTGGATGTATTTCAAGGCCTACATTCAAACTCAGTGCCTCTTTGCTTGACATCATGGGAAAATAAAAGAAATTAACCAAGACCTCAGAAGAAAGTTGTAAATCTCCACAAGTCTAGTTCATCCTTGGGAGCAATTTCCAAATTCCTGAAGGTACCACGTTCATCTGTACAAACAATAGTACACAAGTATAAACACCATGGGACCGCAGAGCCATCATACCATTCAGGAAGGGGACGTGTTCTGTCTCCTAGAGATGAATGTACTTTGGTGTGAAACGTGCAAGTCAATCCCAGAACAACAGCAAAGGACCTTGTGAAGATGCTGGAGGAAACAGGTACAAAATATCTATATCCACAGTAAAACAAGTCCTATATCGACACAACCTGAAAGGCCGCTCAGCAAGGAAGAAGCCACTGCTCCAAAACCGCCATAAAAAAGCCAGACTACGGTTTGCAACTGCACATGGGGACAAATATCGTACTTTTTGGAGAAATGTCCTCTGGTCTGATGAAACAAAAATATAACTGTTTGGCCATAATGACCATCGTTCTGTTTGGAGGGAAAAGGAGGAGGATTGCAAGCCGAAGAACACCATCCCAACCGTGAAGCACGGGGTGGCAGCATCATGTTGTGGGGGTGCTTTGCTGCAGGAGGGACTGGTGCACTTCACAAAATAGATGGCATCATGAGGTAGAAAAATTACGTGGATATATTGAAGCAACATCTCAAGACTTCAGTCAGAAAGTTAAAGTTTGGTCGCAAATGGGTCTTCCAAATGGACAATGACCCCAAGCGTACTTCCAAAGTTGTGGCAAAATGGCTTAAGGACAACAAAGTGAAGGTATTAGAGTGGCCATCACAAAGCCCTGACCTCAATCCTATAGAACATTTGTCGGCAGAACTGAAAAAGCATGTGCGAGCAAGGAGGCCTACAAACCTGACTCAGGTACACCAGCTCTGTCAGGAGGAATGGGCCAAAATTCATCTAACTTATTGTGGGAAGCTTGCGGAAGGCTACCCGAAACGTTTGACCCAAGTTAAACAATTTAAAGGCAATGCTACCAAACACTAATTGAGTGTATCTAAACTTCTGACCCACTGGGAATATGATGAAATAAATAAAAGCTGAAATAAATCATCCTCTCTACTATTATTCTGATATTTCACATTCTTAAAATCAAGTGGTGATCCTAACTGACCTAAGACAGGGAATTGTTACTAGAATTAAATGTCAGGAATTGTGAAAAACTGCGTTTAAATGTATTTGGTTAAAGTGTGTGTAAACTTCAGACTTCAACTGTATAAGAGCAAAGTACAGAGAGATCCTTGATGAAAACCTGCTCCAGAGAACTCAGGACCTCAGACAAAGTACTGAGTAAAGGGTCTGAATACTTATGGAAATGTGATTTCATTTTTTTTGTGTTATTTATAAATGAGCAAAAATGTCTAAAAAAATGGTTTTTGCTTTGTCATTATGGGTTATTGTGTCTAGATTGATGAGGGAAAAAAACTATGAAATACATTTTAGAATAAGGCTGTAACCTAACAAAATGTGGAAAAAGTTAAGAGGTCTGAAAACATTCCTAAGGCACTGTATCTTCCTCTATTTTTTCCCTCCACAAAACATAGGAACTCTCCATTTTCACATACTGTATGTTGATGTTGGAGTGGTGCTGGAGACGATGAATATGAATCTGACATTTTTTCAAAACATTTCCCTTTAACAACAACATTTCCCTATAACACCATGGGCAGAATCATAACGTGTCTGTGAGTGTGTGCTTCCTGCTCTGTGAGAAACTGCACAGCAGCAGTTTCCTCATCCCTCATTAGAGGCTGAATCACATGAAGGATCAGAGCATGGCAAGGGGAGGGGGGGTTCTACGTTGGGCTCGGGCAGGCGGGCTAGACAAAGGAAATCCCCCTGCGGAGCACCTCTTTCCTGCTGCTTCCCCCCCCCTCTCTGGCAAACCCTGGCCTGGCCTGCTCTGGCACCAGCTGCTGAGGTAATGAAGTCAATACTGGAAACCAACCCTGGCCTGGCCTGCTCTGGCACCAGCTGCTGAGGTAATGAAGTCAATACTGGCAACCAACCCTGGCCTGGCCTGCGCTGGCACCAGCTGCTGAGGTAATGAAGTCAATACTGGCAACCAACCCTGGCCTGGCCTGCGCTGGCACCAGCTGCTGAGGTAATGAAGACAATACTGCAACCAACCCTGGCCTGGCCTGCTCTGGCACCAGCTGCTGAGGTAATGAAGTCAATACTGGCAACCAACCCTGGCCTGCCCTGGCACCAGCTGCTGAGGTAATGAAGACAATACTGCAACCAACCCTGGCCTGCGCTGGCACCAGCTGCTGAGGTAATGAAGTCAATACTGGCAACCAACCCTGGCCTGGCCTGCCCTGGCACCAGCTGCTGAGGTAGGGAAGTCAATACTGCAACCAACCCTGGCCTGGCCTGCCCTGGCACCAGCTGCTGAGGTAATGAAGTCAATACTGCAACCAACCCTGGCCTGGCCTGCCCTGGCACCAGCTGCTGAGGTAATGAAGTCAATACTGGCAACCAACCCTGGCCTGGCCTGCCCTGGCACCAGCTGCTGAGGTAATGAAGTCAATACTGCAACCAACCCTGGCCTGGCCTGCCCTGGCACCAGCTGCTGAGGTAATGAAGTCAATACTGCAACCAACCCTGGCCTGGCCTGCCCTGGCACCAGCTGCTGAGGTAATGAAGTCAATACTGGCAACCAACCCTGGCCTGGCCTGCCCTGGCACCAGCTGCTGAGGTAATGAAGTCAATATTGCAACCAACCCTGGCCTGGCCTGCCCTGGCACCAGCTGCTGAGGTAATGAAGTCAATACTGCAACCAACCCTGGCCTGGCCTGCCCTGGCACCAGCTGCTGAGGTAATGAAGTCAATACTGCAACCAACCCTGGCCTGGCCTGCCCTGGCACCAGCTGCTGAGGTAATGAAGTCAATACTGGCAACCAACCTGGCCTGGCCTGGCCTGGCACCAGCTGCTGAGGTAATGAAGTCAATACTGGCAACCAACCCTGGCCTGGCCTGCCCTGGCACCAGCTGCTGAGGTAATGAAGTCAATACTGGCAACCAACCCTGGCCTGGCCTGCCCTGGCACCAGCTGCTGAGGTAATGAAGTCAATACTGGCAACCAACCCTGGCCTGGCCTGCCCTGGCACCAGCTGCTGAGGTAATGAAGTCAATACTGGCAACCAACCCTGGCCTGGCCTGCCCTGGCACCAGCTGCTGAGGTAATGAAGTCAATACTGCAACCAACCCTGGCCTGGCCTGCCCTGGCACCAGCTGCTGAGGTAATGAAGTCAATACTGGCAACCAACCCTGGCCTGGCCTGCCCTGGCACCAGCTGCTGAGGTAATGAAGTCAATATTGCAACCAACCCTGGCCTGGCCTGGCCTGGCACCAGCTGCTGAGGTAATGAAGTCAATACTGCAACCAACCCTGGCCTGGCCTGCCCTGGCACCAGCTGCTGAGGTAATGAAGTCAATACTGCAACCAACCCTGGCCTGGCCTGCCCTGGCACCAGCTGCTGAGGTAATGAAGTCAATACTGGCAACCAACCCTGGCCTGGCCTGGCCTGGCACCAGCTGCTGAGGTAATGAAGTCAATACTGGCAACCAACCCTGGCCTGGCCTGCCCTGGCACCAGCTGCTGAGGTAATGAAGTCAATACTGGCAACCAACCCTGGCCTGGCCTGCCCTGGCACCAGCTGCTGAGGTAATGAAGTCAATACTGGCAACCAACCCTGGCCTGGCCTGCCCTGGCACCAGCTGCTGAGGTAATGAAGTCAATACTGCAACCAACCCTGGCCTGGCCTGCCCTGGCACCAGCTGCTGAGGTAATGAAGTCAATACTGGCAACCAACCCTGGCCTGGCCTGCCCTGGCACCAGCTGCTGAGGTAATGAAGTCAATACTGCAACCAACCCTGGCCTGGCCTGCCCTGGCACCAGCTGCTGAGGTAATGAAGTCAATACTGGCAACCAACCCTGGCCTGGCCTGCCCTGGCACCAGCTGCTGAGGTAATGAAGTCAATACTGCAACCAACCCTGGCCTGGCCTGCCCTGGCACCAGCTGCTGAGGTAATGAAGTCAATACTGGCAACCAACCCTGGCCTGGCCTGCCCTGGCACCAGCTGCTGAGGTAATGAAGTCAATACTGGCAACCAACCCTGGCCTGGCCTGGCACCAGCTGCTGAGGTAATGAAGTCAAATACTGGCAACAAAGACCTGGCGTTCAACGCCCACAAGAGCGGAAATGGACCTTTTTTTGTTGCTGCTGAAATACAATGCCCACAGCTTACCCACTGCTGAAATACAATGCCCATAGCTTACCCACTGCTGAAATACAATGCCCACAGCTTACCCACTGCTGAAATACAATGCCCACAGCTTACCCACTGCTGAAATACAATGCCCATAGCTTACCCACTGCTGAAATACAATGCCCACAGCTTACCCACTGCTGAAATACAATGCCCATAGCTTACCCACTGCTGAAATACAATGCCCACAGCTTACCCACTGCTGAAATACAATGCCCATAGCTTACCCACTGCTGAAATACAATGCCCATAGCTTACCCACTGCTGAAATACAATGCCCACAGCTTACCCACTGCTGAAATACAATGCCCATAGCTTACCCACTGCTGAAATACAATGCCCATAGCTTACCCACTGCTGAAATACAATGCCCACAGCTTACCCACTGCTGAAATACAATGCCCATAGCTTACCCACTGCTGAAATACAATGCCCATAGCTTACCCACTGCTGAAATACAATGCCCATAGCTTACCCACTGCTGAAATACAATGCCCATAGCTTACCCACTGCTGAAATACAATGCCCATAGCTTACCCACTGCTGAAATACAATGCCCATAGCTTACCCACTGCTGAAATACAATGCCCATAGCTTACCCACTGCTGAAATACAATGCCCATAGCTTACCCACTGCTGAAATACAATGCCCATAGCTTACCCACTGCTGAAATACAATGCCCATAGCTTACCCACGATGTTGCACACCATTTGAATAACATTTAATAAATCAATCCTTGTTGTTTTTTATTTTCCGTGTCAACGCCGTGGTTTTCCTCTACGAGAGGACGTACTACTACTTCTCAGTCTCAGTTTCTTTTCGGGGGTTTTATTTGAATGGTCACTTCCTACCAGCATGTTGATTCATCAGAAACCAAAAGTTCTTCCTCTTCGTGAGTCGCGACTGAGCCAATCAGCTTTTTTTACTGTAGCCGTCTGTGCAAATCAAAATAGGGGGTGCAAAGATACGCACCTTCTTCTTCTTCTTCTTCATCTTTACCAGCAAATGATCATACATCCATGGGATAATTTGCCAAGTTTCACTTATGTTTTAGCTAGCTAGTCTGTATTTATAAATATATATTACCATTTTATAAATGGTAAATTGCTTGTGATATGAATACATTTTGAAACCTAGCTCCCCCCGTCGCTCCAAGATGAATGGTTTTGACCATTGCTCCACTGCTTTGATTGGTGCAGCTAGAAACCACAAGTGTCTATCCTACAATGAAAAAACGGCATCCGCAAAAGAAAAATCCACAAATGTATCTATTTTATAGTTCTGATGTTAAAAGGGTTAATGTTCTCTTATTTAGAAAAATAGTCCTGATCCCATGGGCCTAAATGATATCCCAAACAACTAGTAACACACTGAATTCATATACACTGTGAACAAAAATATAAAACGTAACATGAAACAATTTAAAAGATTTGACCGAGTTGTATTTCATATAAGGAAATCAGTCAATTTAAATAAATAAATTAGGCCCTAATCTATGGATTTCACATGACTGGGAATACAGATATGCATCTGTTGGTCACAGATACCTTAAACAAAAGGTAGAGGAGTTTGGATCAGAAAACCAGTCAGTATCTGGTATGACCACCATTTGCCTCATGTAGCTGGACACATCTCCTTCACATAGAGTTGATCAGGCTGTTGATTGTGGACTGTGGAATGTTGTCCCACTCCTCTTCAATGGCTGTGAGAAGTTGTTGGATATTGGAGGAAACTGGAACACTCTGTTGTACACGTCGATCCAGAGCACCCTAAACATGCTCAACGGGTGACATATCTGGGGAGTATGCAGTCCATGGAAGAACTGGGACATTTTGTATCTTCCAGGAATTGTGTACAGATCCTTGCGACATGGGGTCTTGTATTATCATGCTGGAACATGAGGTGATGGCAGCGGATGAATGACACAACAACGGGCCTCAGGATCTCGTCATGGTTTCTCTGTGCATTCAAATTGCCATCGATGAAATGCAATTGTGTGTGTTGTCCGTAGCTTATGCCTGTCCATACCATAACCCCACCATGGGGCACTCTGTTCACAACGTTGACATCAGCAAACCGTTCGCCCACACAACGCCTTACACGCGGTCTGCCATCTGCCCGGCACAGTTGAAACTGTGATTCATCTGTGAAGAGCACATTTCTCCAGCGTGCCAGTGGCTATCGAGCGTGGGCATTTGCCCACTGAAGTCGTTTACGATGCCAAGCTCCAGTCAGGTCAAGACCCTGGTGAGGACGACTAGGACACGCAGATAAGCTTCCCTGAGACGGTTTCTGACAGTTTATGCAAAAATTCTTCGGTTGTGCAAACCCACAATTTCATCAGCTGTCATCAAACCCACAATTTCATCAGCTGTCCAGGTGGCAGGTCTCAGATGATCCCTCAGGTAAAGAGGCCGGATGTGGAGGTCCTGGGCTGGCGTGGTTACACCTGGTCTGTGGTTGAGGAGGTCCTGGACTGGTGTGGTTACACCTGGTCTGTGGTTGAGGAGGTCCTGGTCTGGCGTGGTTACACCTGGTCTGTGGTTGAGGAGGTCCTGGTCTGGCGTGGTTACACCTGGTCTGTGGTTGAGGAGGTCCTGGTCTGGCGTGGTTACACCTGGTCTGTGGTTGAGGAGGTCCTGGTCTGGTGTGGTTACACCTGGTCTGTGGTTGAGGAGGTCCTGGTCTGGTGTGGTTACACCTGGTCTGTGGTTGAGGAGGTCCTGGTCTGGTGTGGTTACACCTGGTCTGTGGTTGAGGAGGTCCTGGTCTGGTGTGGTTACACCTGGTCTGTGGTTGAGGAGGTCCTGGTCTGGTGTGGTTACACCTGGTCTGTGGTTGAGGAGGTCCTGGGCTGGCGTGATTACACCTGGTCTGTGGTTGAGGAGGTCCTGGTCTGGCGTGGTTACACCTGGTCTGTGGTTGAGGAGGTCCTGGTCTGGTGTGGTTACACCTGGTCTGTGGTTGAGGAGGTCCTGGTCTGGTGTGGTTACACCTGGTCTGTGGTTGAGGAGGTCCTGGTCTGGTGTGGTTACACCTGGTCTGTGGTTGAGGAGGTCCTGGTCTGGTGTGGTTACACCTGGTCTGTGGTTGAGGAGGTCCTGGTCTGGTGTGATTACACCTGGTCTGTGGTTGAGGAGGTCCTGGTCTGGTGTGGTTACACCTGGTCTGTGGTTGAGGAGGTCCTGGTCTGGTGTGGTTACACCTGGTCTGTGGTTGAGGAGGTCCTGGGCTGGCGTGGTTACACCTGGTCTGTGGTTGAGGAGGTCCTGGTCTGGTGTGGTTACACCTGGTCTGTGGTTGAGGAGGTCCTGGTCTGGTGTGGTTACACCTGGTCTGTGGTTGAGGAGGTCCTGGTCTGGTGTGGTTACACCTGGTCTGTGGTTGAGGAGGTCCTGGTCTGGTGTGGTTACACCTGGTCTGTGGTTGAGGAGGTCCTGGTCTGGTGTGGTTACACCTGGTCTGTGGTTGAGGAGGTCCTGGTCTGGTGTGGTTACACCTGGTCTGTGGTTGAGGAGGTCCTGGGCTGGTGTGGTTACACCTGGTCTGTGGTTGAGGAGGTCCTGGTCTGGTGTGGTTACACCTGGTCTGTGGTTGAGGAGGTCCTGGTCTGGTGTGGTTACACCTGGTCTGTGGTTGAGGAGGTCCTGGGCTGGTGTGGTTACACCTGGTCTGTGGTTGAGGAGGTCCTGGGCTGGTGTGGTTACACCTGGTCTGTGGTTGAGGAGGTCCTGGGCTGGTGTGGTTACACCTGGTCTGTGGTTGAGGAGGTCCTGGTCTGGTGTGGTTACACCTGGTCTGTGGTTGAGGAGGTCCTGGTCTGGTGTGATTACACCTGGTCTGTGGTTGAGGAGGTCCTGGTCTGGTGTGGTTACACCTGGTCTGTGGTTGAGGAGGTCCTGGTCTGGTGTGGTTACACCTGGTCTGTGGTTGAGGAGGTCCTGGTCTGGCGTGGTTACACCTGGTCTGTGGTTGAGGAGGTCCTGGTCTGGTGTGGTTACACCTGGTCTGTGGTTGAGGAGGTCCTGGGCTGGTGTGGTTACACCTGGTCTGTGGTTGAGGAGGTCCTGGGCTGGTGTGGTTACACCTTGTCTGTGGTTGAGGAGGTCCTGGTCTGGTGTGGTTACACCTGGTCTGTGGTTGAGGAGGTCCTGGTCTGGTGTGGTTACACCTGGTCTGTGGTTGAGGAGGTCCTGGTCTGGTGTGGTTACACCTGGTCTGTGGTTGAGGAGGTCCTGGTCTGGCGTGGTTACACCTGGTCTGTGGTTGAGGAGGTCCTGGTCTGGTGTGGTTACACCTGGTCTGTGGTTGAGGAGGTCCTGGGCTGGTGTGGTTACACCTGGTCTGTGGTTGAGGAGGTCCTGGGCTGGTGTGGTTACACCTTGTCTGTGGTTGAGGAGGTCCTGGTCTGGTGTGGTTACACCTGGTCTGTGGTTGAGGAGGTCCTGGTCTGGTGTGGTTACACCTGGTCTGTGGTTGAGGAGGTCCTGGTCTGGTGTGGTTACACCTGGTCTGTGGTTGAGGAGGTCCTGGTCTGGCGTGGTTACACCTGGTCTGTGGTTGAGGAGGTCCTGGTCTGGTGTGGTTACACCTGGTCTGTGGTTGAGGAGGTCCTGGGCTGGTGTGGTTACACCTGGTCTGTGGTTGTGAGGCCGGTTAGACGTACTGCCAAAGTCTCTAAAACAACGTTGGAGGCGGCTTTTGTTATAAAAAATGTAGCTTAAATTCTCTGGCACCAGCTCTGGTGGACATTCCTGCAGCTCTGGTGGACATTCCTGCAGCTCTGGTGGACATTCCTGCAGCTCTGGTGGACATTCCTGCAGTCAGCATGCCAATTGCACACTCCCTCAAAACTTGAGATATCTGTGGCATTGTGTACATTTTAGAGTGGCCTTTTATTGTCCCCAGCACAAGGTGCGCCTGTTTAAAGATCATGCTGTTTAATCAGCTTCTTGATATGCAACACTTGTCAGGAGTCAATCACCACCTTCCGGAGACACCTGAAACCCCACCTCTTTAAGGAATACCTAGGATAGGATAAAGTAATCCTTCTCCCCCCCCCCCTTAAAAGACCTAGATGCACTATTGTAAAGTGGCTGTTCCACTGCATGTCATAAGGTGAAAGCACCAATTTGTAAGTCGCTCTGGATAAGAGCGTCTGCTAAATGACTTAAATGTAAAAAATGTTAAATGTGTTGAGAGAAATGCATTTTTGTGTGTATGAACAATTTGTTTTATTTCTGCTCTTGAAACATGGGACCAACATTTTACATGATGCTTTTATATTCTTTGTTCAGTGTATTTTCTGTCTTTTCAATAGCCCAAAACATTTTTCTAATCTGGGAAGTATTCAAATCATTTCGCTGTGTATTTTGGATATGGAAATCAAATCAAATCCAAATCAAATCAAATGTATTTATATAGCCCTTCGTACATCAGCTGATATCTCAAAGTGCTGTACAAAAACCCAGACCTAAAACCCCCAAACAGCAAAGCAATGCAGGTGTAGAAACATGGCATTAGAATGTACCGGAAGCCATCAAAATAGATAGAGATGGTTGGCAACTTTTTCCTATTTTGACTGGCCATTGTGCTTGTGAAAAACATTGCCTCTTCCCTAAACATGAGTGAAGATTGGACTATAAAATGTGCTTTCCTGTATTATATCACATTCTTATTTTATATTATTTCTTATTGTTGTTGCATTGTCGAGAAGGAACCTGCAAGAAAGCAGTATTTTCCACATGTATATAGAGTAGCCAGCCAAATAGTAAAAGTAGCCCGCCAGGTGCCCCCCCTGAGTTTCCCCTCCAGGACTCAAAAAGTGTAGAGAATCATTGTACCATCTAAACGGCTGTGAAATATATCTTTCATAACCCAAAAAATATTGTATTTTCAGCTGTTTTGAAGATGGTGTACAAAACCGAAAGTAAGAGAACTTTAGAAAGGGAAGCATAGAAATAGCACACATAGAACAAGCTCTACCGCTTCTTAGACTTGTTTTCGATGCGAATGACAGATCTATAACACACATTTCTATGTGAATTTGGTCAGGTCGCCCGTAAATGTACATAATTGCAGCTTTACGACGAAGTGTAAAACGTAGCCTGTTGAAAAGGAATAGCCGACGGCAGGCGCTAATGGAAAACACAGAGGAAGCATTTAGTTGGACACTGTATACCATGTGTATCCCGTACATATGACAAATTAAGACTTGGAACTTGAGGAACCCACCACACACACACACCACACACACACCACACACACAAAACAATAAATGTGTCCTCTACAGGTGTTAGGCTGTACGGTTTACACAGTGTTAGCTTCGGTGTCACGATCGTCGTCGTGAGGAGACCAAAGCGCAAGCGTGATGTGAATACATCTTTTTTTTAAATGAAAGACGAAAAACACGAAGTACACTAAACAAACAGAACAACAGAACAACCTGTGACCGCGATCAAAACTGCGTGCAAACATGCAACATCACATAGACAATAACCCACCAAATACCCAACGAAGCTGGCTGCCTAAATATGGTTCCCAATCAGAGACAACGATAAACAGCTGCCTCTAATTGAGAACCAATCCAGGCAGCCATAGACATACATAAACAACTAGATGGTAGACAAAAACCCATAAACCTACAAAACCCCCAGACAGTACAAAAACACATAAACCTACAAAACCCCCAGACAGTACAAAAACACATAAACCTACAAAACCCCTAGACAGTACAAAAAACCCATAAACCTACAAAACCCCTAGACAGTACAAAAACACATAAACCTACAAAACCCCCAGACAGTACAAAAACACATAAACCTACAAAACCCCCAGACAGTACAAAAACACATAAACCTACAAAACCCCCAGACAGTACAAAAACCCATAAACCTACAAAACCCCTAGACAGTACAAAAACCCATAAACCTACAAAACCCCTAGACAGTACAAAAACACATGTCACACCCTGACCTAACCAAAACAATAAAGAAAACAAAGAAGACTCTGGTCAGGATGTGACATTCAGACAGGTCTTTGGATTACAGTGTCTGACTGTTGTGGCCGTGCCAGCGTTAAGTAAGCCAGCCTGTAAAGAGACTAAAAAGGGAAACCAGTGGTGGTGTGAGAGCTTAAAGTGGAACTCACAGTGTTTTAGCAACATACAATCTTATTCAAATCTGTTCAGGAAGAATATGACACTTTATTTTATTTTTTCATTTTCGGACAACCGAGCACTTAGATATAGGGCGGCAGTGGTTAGAGCGTTGGACCAGTAACCGAAAGGTTGCTAGATCGAATCCCCGAGCTGACAAGGTAAAAAAAATCAGTCGTTCTGCCCTTGAACAAGGCAGTTAACCCACTGTTCCCTGGTAGGCTGTCATTGAAAATAAGAATTTGTTCTTAACACTAGATATGGTTATTTTCACATGATTATAAATTCTTAGAATGTTTGGGAATCACATATACTTGGGCATTTGTGAAAATTCTATGGCAATATAGAGAGGGAAAGCGGCCGTGCGTTTGTACAATTAATAGACACTGCAGCAACTAAATCCTAATAAAAACATATTGTAAGGACCGATGCTGGAGATGAGAAGCAGGTACGGGGAGTTGAACATTTAATGAGGAACAGACAGGCAACCGGACAGGAACAGAGTCAGCACACAGGGAAACAAGGACATAAGACAATCAATGCAGAAGCAGGGAACAGAGCGGGGAACCAGACAGATATGGGGAAGGTAATGACAGAGGTGAGTCCAGGTGAGTCCAATAATCGCTGATGCACATGACGGGGTCAGGGGTCAGGGGGGGAGGAGGCGTGACAACATCTGTCTTGTCCAGGAACAGAGCCAATGCAGACTGGTGAGCCATAGCCAATCAGAGCTACAGTAGCCTATATGCAAATAAGCCATTCGCCACACGGGCCTGCCATCATTCTCTTTGAACTGGACTGTGTGTTTACAGGCAGTAGGGCGTGCCATCATTCACTTTGAACTGGACTGTGTGTTTACAGGAAGTAGGGCCTGCCATCATTCACTATGAACTGGACTGTGTGTTTACAGGCAGTAGGGCCTGTCATCATTCACTTTGAACTGGACTGTGTGTTTACAGGCAGTAGGGCCTGCCATCATTCACTGTGAACTGGACTGTGTGTTTACAGGCAGTAGGGCCTGTCATCATTCACTTTGAACTGGACTGTGTGTTTACAGGCAGTAGGGCGTGCCATCATTCACTATGAACTGGACTGTGTGTTTACAGGAAGTAGGGCCTGCCATCATTCACTATGAACTGGACTGTGTGTTTACAGGCAGTAGGGCCTGTCATCATTCACTTTGAACTGGACTGTGTGTTTACAGGCAGTAGGGCCTGCCATCATTCACTGTGAACTGGACTGTGTGTTTACAGGCAGTAGGGCCTGTCATCATTCACTTTGAACTGGACTGTGTGTTTACAGGCAGTAGGGCCTGCCATCATTCACTGTGAACTGGACTGTGTGTTTACAGGCACTATGAACTGGACTGTGTGTTTACAGGCACTGTGAACTGGACTGTGTGTTTACAGGCAGTAGCAACAGCATGACTTTAGATCATTAGAACACATTCACCAAAAGCCACAAAATACACCTGAATAGATTTCTGCAAATATGTAAATACCACTGGAGTCCTCTTACATTTGACAACTTCACAGTCACAGATAAAATCGAATGAGGGAACAGTAGATAAACCATCTCAAACTTTTTCAGCTAGTTGGCCGTCAAAATTGCACAGATAAACGATGGGGAATAGTAGCCTGCTCGTACATCTGCATAGGATTTTTAATGAATTTATTTGCAAATTATGGTGGAAAATAGGTTGTTCAAGTTCACTATATCTGCCCCACTGTATCTACATAGGAGGCTGTATATAACATTTTAACATAAGAAAATGTATATACCAAAGTATTGAGATAAACTTTTGTTATTGACCAAATACTTATTTTCCACCATAATCTGCAAATAAATTCATTAAAAATCCTACAATGTGATTTTCTGGATTTTTTTACTCATTTTGTCTGTCATAGTTGTAGTGTACCTATGGTGAAAATTACAGGCCTCTCTCATCTTTTAAAGTGGGAGAACTTGCACAATTGGTGGCTGACTAAATACTTTTTTGCCCCACTGTATACAGAATGTTGGTGCCTGCATAGAGGTGGATCAGGGAATCACCCGCAGCAAGAGCGACATCGTTGATGTATACAGAGAAAAGAGTTGGTCCGAGAATTGAACCCACCCCCATAGAGACTGCCAAAGGTCCATACAACAGGCCCTCCGATTTGACACACTGAACTCTGTCTGAGAAGTAGTTGGTGAACCAGGTGAGGCAGTCATTTGAGAAACCAAGGCTGTTGAGTCTACCGATAAGAATACGGTGATTGACAGAGTCGAAAGCCTTGGCCAGGTCGATGAAGATGGCTGCACAGTACTGTCTTTTATCGATGGCGGTTATGATACTGCACTGTCAGAACTAGAAGCACAAGCATTTCGCTACACTCGCATTAACATCTGCTTACCATGTTTAACATTTTATTTTATTTTATTTCAACTGTTGACTCATTTATAACCACGAGCAATGACTGGCTCAATTATACATCATTTCATTTAATGTCAAGAGAAGCGAAAGTGAAGACTGAAAACATACCTCAAAATTGTATTCCCTGTCTGTCCTGCTCTGTGACATCCCCTTCAGTACAATCTTCTCTATATGTACAGCTGTAAGGAGTAGAGGGAAGAGGATTAACACATACATTTCTTTTAGAGGTCGACCGATTAGGATTTTTCAACGCCGATACTGATTATTGGAGGACCAAAAAAGCCGATCCGATTTTCTTTTGCATTTATTTGTAATAATGACAATTACAACAATACTGAATGAACACTTATTTTAACTTAATATAATACAGCAATACAATAAATTTAGCCTCAAGTAAATAATGGAACATGTTCAATTTGGTTTAAATAATGCAAAAACAAAGTGTTGGAGAAGAAAGTAAAAGTGCAATATGTGCCATGTAAGAAAGCTAACGTTTAAGTTCCTTGCTCAGAACATGAGAACATATGAAAGCTGGTGGTTCCTTTTAACATGAGTCTTCAATATTCCCAGGTAAGAAGTTTTAGGTTGTAGTTATTTTAGGAATTATAGGACTATTTCCCTCTATACCATTTGTATTTCATTAACCTTTGACTATTGGATGTTCTTATAGGCACTTTAGTATTGCCAGTGTAACAGTATAGCTTCCGTCCCTCTCCTCGCTCCTCCCTTGGCTCGAACCAGCAACACAACGACAACAGCCACCATCGAAGCAGGTTACACCAGCCTCATCTCGGGAGTTAATAGGCTTGAAGTCATAAACAGCGCAATGCTTGACGCACAACGAAGAGCTGCTGGCAAAACGCACAAAAGTGCAGTTTGAATGAATGTTTACGCGCCTGCTTCTGCCTACCACAGCTCAGTCAGATTTAGATACTTGTATGCTCAGTCAGATACTTGTATGCTCAGTCAGATTATATGCAACACAGGACACGCTAGATAATATTTAGTAATATCATCAACCATGTGTAGTTAACTAGTGATTATGATTGATTGTTTTTTATAAGATAACTTTAATGCTAGCTAGCAACTTACCTTGGCTTACTGCATTCGCGTAACAGGCAGTCTCCTTGTGGAGTACAACTAGAGAGAGGCAGGTCGTTATTGCGTTGGACTAGTTAACTGTAAGGTTGCAAGATTGGATACCCCGAGCTGACAAGGTGAAAATCTGTCGCTCTGCCCCTGAACAAGGCAGTTAACCCACCGTTCCTAGGCAGTCATTGAAAATAAGAATTTGTTCTTAACTGACTTGCCTAGTTAAATAAAGGTATATTTATTATTTTGTTTATTTAAATCGGCACCCAAAAATACCGATTTCTGATTGTTATGAAAACTTGAAATCGGCCCTAATTAATCGGCCATTCCGATTAATCGGTCGACCTCTAATGCCTATCTAATTCCTATTAGGGGGTTTAACGGTTCACCAAACCTACGGTTCGGTACGTATTGCGGGTTTGGGGTCACTGTTCGGTTTCGGTGCAGTGGGAAAAATAAAAATGTAAAAAAATACAAAGTAATGTTGTTCCTGATTCCATATACACTACATGACCAAAAGTATGTGGACACCTGCTCGTCGAACATCTCATTCCAAAATCATGGGCATTAATATGGAGTTGGTCCTCCCCCTTTGCTGCTATAACAGCCTCCACTCTTCTGGGAAGGCTTTCCACTAGATGTTGGAACATTGCTGCTATAACAGCCTCCACTCTTCTGGGAAGGCTTTCCACTAGATGTTGGAACATTGCTGCTATAACAGCCTCCACTCTTCTGGGAAGGCTTTCCACTAGAGGTTGGAACATTACTGCTATAACAGCCTCCACTCTTCTGGGAAGGCTTTCCACTAGAGGTTGGAACATTACTGCTATAACAGCCTCCACTCTTCTGGGAAGGCTTTCCACTAGAGGTTGGAACATTACTGCTATAACAGCCTCCACTCTTCTGGGAAGGCTTCCCACTAGATGTTGGAACATTGCTGTGTGGACTTGCTTCCATTCAGCCACAAGAGCATTGTGCAGTCCAGTCAAGTTCTTCCACAACGATCTCGACAAACCATTTCTGTATGGACCTCGCTTTGTGGACAAGGGCATTGTCATGCTGAAACAGGAAAGGGCCATCCCCAAACTGTTGCCACAAAGTTGGAAGCACGGAATCGTCTAGAATGTCATTGTATGCTGTAACGTTAAGATTTACCTTCACTGGAACTAAGGGGCCCGAACCATGAAAAACAGCCCCAGACCATTATTCCTTCTCCACCAAACTTTACAGTTGGCACTATGCAGTCGGGCAGGTAGCGTTTTCCTGGCATCCACCAAACTCTCTGTCCATTGGCTATTCTTATTGAGGAGTGGCAACAAACTCTCTCTGTCCATTGGCTATTCTTATTGAGGAGTGGCAACAAACTCTCTGTCCATTGGCTATTCTTATTGAGCAGTGACAACAAACTCTCTCTGTCCATTGGCTATTCTTATTGAGGAGTGGCAACAAACTCTCTGTCCATTGGCTATTCTTATTGAGGAGTGACAACAAACTCTCTGTCCATTGGCTATTCTTATTGAGGAGTGGCAACAAACTCTCTGTCCATTGGCTATTCTTATTGAGGAGTGACAACAAACTCTCTCTGTCCATTGGCTATTCTTATTGAGGAGTGGCAACAAACTCTCTGTCCATTGGCTATTCTTATTGAGGAGTGGCATTCTTATTGAGGAGTGGCAACAAACTCTCTGTCCATTGGCTATTCTTATTGAGCAGTGACAACAAACTCTCTGTCCATTGGCTATTCTTATTGAGGAGTGGCAACAAACTCTCTCTGTCCATTGGCTATTCTTATTGAGGAGTGACAACAAACTCTCTCTGTCCTTCGCCGAAGGCAAAAATGTTCCCAGCCTGGAGATTTAAATGATGATGGAGCCTCCTGTTTTGTCAACCCCACTGCACACCATCGTAGAGAACTAGTTCCCAGCTGTGCCTCAACGAAAGGACCGTTTCAAATGCGACAGGTAAGATTCATATTTTGAATAGCTGTTTATTAATGGAATAGCCTGACATTTCTTGCCATTTTCTTTGCTCACATTTACTCCAGGAATACAACGCAGCGTAGATGTAACCTATAGGCCGAGGGTTTTAACGAGGTCCCCGTACGGAACAGTTCCATACGAATACATGTACCATTACAGCCTTAATTCATATTGGACTTAGTTTACTGTAATAGTAGTGTGTGTTTGACTATAGTGTGTATGTGACTGTGTTGTCATTCGCTTCCCAGCTGACCGTGGATGTGATTGTGCTGTATATGCCTGTCTGTCTGTCTGTCTGTCTGTCTGTCTGTCTGTCTGTATATGCCTGTCTGTCTGTCTGTCTGTCTGTCTGTCTGTCTGTATATGCCTGTCTGTCTGTCTGTCTGTCTGTATATGCCTGCCTGTCTGTATATGCCTGCCTGTCTGTCTGTCTGTCTGTCTGTATATGCCTGTCTGTCTGTCTGTCTGTCTGTATGTGCCTGTCTGTCTGTCTGTCTGTCTGTCTGTCTGTCTGCAGCGTACCTTCCCTCTGGGTCCTGCAGCTGGGGGGTGTCTGGCTGGCACACTGTCTCTGCCCCTGCGTCCTCTCATCCAGACTGGCTTCAGTGGTGACGGCAGCTGGGCCCAGGTACTCTGCTTCCTGGGCCTTGGGAAAACACAAAGCAACTAGTGAGTAGAAAGCCTTCAACACCGCAGCTGCACTCAGGCAATTAAATACACGATGACATCCCACAGAGGAAGGACACCAAGATGAATCAAACTATCAAGCTTCCAGAACATCTGTCAGGTGTGCTATCTGTTCTAATATTAAACGTTGCTGCTGGTGCTATCGTCATGGAGGTGCTATCGTTAATGGAGGTGCTATCGTTAATGGAGGTGCTATCGTTAATGGAGGTGCTATCGTTTATGGAGGTGCTATCGTTAATGGAGGTGCTATCGTTAATGGAGGTGCTATCGTTAATGGAGGTGCTATCGTGGTGGAGGTGCTATCGTTTATGGAGGTGCTATCGTTAATGGAGGTGCTATCGTTAATGGAGGTGCTATCGTTAATGGAGGTGCTATCGTGGTGGTGCTATCGTTAATGGAGGTGCTATCGTTAATGGAGGTGCTATCGTTAATGGAGGTGCTAATGGAGGTGCTATCGTTAATGGAGGTGCTATCGTCGTGGTGGTGCTATCGTCATGGAGGTGCTATCGTCGTTAATGGAGGTGCTATCGTCGTGGTGGTGCTATCGTCCTTCAGGGACCCACGGTGTTGTTAATGAGGTGGTCTTTGAACAATTGTCTGGTGGATGACAGCAGCTAGCCTCCACACACACACTGGCGGACGCACGGGCACATCACACACACACACTTACGCCCACACACACACACACACACACACACACACACACACACACACACACACACACACACACACACACACACTTGCACTGTTTGCAGCCCATGAGACGGGGTCAGTCAGGGCTTTGCTCCCTGCTATCAGTTAGGAGCTGACAAACACAGACGGACAGTTAGCCTCCGCTGAAGGTCAGAGGAGAACAGAGCACAGTTCAGCCCCCAGCGTATCAGTGCAACACAAGCCTCTCAGATTCAGTAGAACTTGTACCAGTAGGCCCGTATTAAAATAGCCTAGTCCTAGTAGGTCAGTGGCGGTCACGACAAACGTTGTCAGTCGGTGATTGTCAAACAAATAGCTGTCGGGCCTCATGGTAATTGACCATTAATTAACATAAACACATTTATCATCTCCTGGCTTCCACACACAGCCTACAAGCCACTGATGCAGACCTTTGGGACATCTACAGTCTAATAAATCCATGTAATGTAGCCTACACCTTCACAATAAATCCATGTAATATAGTCTACACCTTCACAATAAATCCATGTAATGTAGCCTACACCTTCACAATAAATCCATGTAATATAGTCTACACCTTCACAATAAATCCATGTAATATAGTCTACACCATCACAATAAATCCATGTAATATAGCCTACACCTTCACAATAAATCCATGTAATATAGCCTACACCTTCACAATAAATCCATGTAATATAGCCTACACCTTCACAATAAATCCATGTAATATAGCCTACACCTTCACAATAAATCCATGTAATATAGCCTACACCTTCACAATAAATCCATGTAATATAGCCTACACCTTCACAATAAATCCATGTAATATAAATCCATGCCTAGCCTACACCTTCACAATAAATCCATGTAATATAGCCTACACCTTCACAATAAATCCATGTAATATAGCCTACACCTTCACAATAAATCCATGTAATATAGCCTACACCTTCACAATAAATCCATGTAATATAGCCTACACCTTCACAATAAATCCATGTAATATAGCCTACACCTTCACAATAAATCCATGTAATATAGCCTACACCTTCACAATAAATCCATGTAATATAGCCTACACCTTCACAATAAATCCATCACACAATAAATCCATGTAATATAGCCTACACCTTCACAATAAATCCATGTAATATAGTCTACACCTTCACAATAAATCCATGTAATATAGCCTACACCTTCACAATAAATCCATCATTTATTTTAGACGGGTGTAAAGAAGCATGATATGAAGAAAAATGTATTCTATTTCAGAAGAACATAATACCATACTCTGAGTTGTCTTTATGTTCGGTCCTGATCTGGCTGTGGGCTACCCTCCATTAGCAGACAAGATTTTGCTTAGAATTCCGTGGCAATATTTTATAGTATGAAGAATACAATTGAACAAAGCTGAATATAATAGAAATATTTTCTCCAAACAATTTGAGGGAGTGTGCATATTCAGCTATTCTGTGCTGAAACGTTACCAAAGAAATAGGTACACCTAAACTCAGCAAAAAAGAGACGTCCCTTTTTCAGGACCCTGTCTTTCAAAGATAATTCGTAAAAATCGAAATAACTTCACAGATCTTCATTGTAAAGGGTTTAAACACTGTTTCACCATGCTTGTTCAATGAACCATAAACATTTAATGAACATGCACCTGTAGAACGGTCGTTAAGACACTAACAACTTACAGATGGTAGGCAATTAAGGTCACAGTTATGAAAACTTAGGACACTAAAGAGGCCTTTCTACTGACTCTGAAAAACACCAAAAGAAAGATGGCCAGGGTCCCTGCTCATCTGCGTGAACGTGCCTTAGGCATGCTGCAAGGAGGCATGAGGACTGCTGATGTGGCCAGGGCAAAAAATTGCAATGTCCGTACTGTGAGACTCCTAAGACAGCGCTACAGGGAGACAGGATGGACAGCTGATCGTCCTCGCAGTGGCAGACCACAATAGAGTGCTGAGTAGCAGGCAGTTAGAAAGTTCAGTAGGCTACTAATGATCAGCAGCAGCATCAGAGCTTGGAGAAGCCCATTTACCGTGACTAAACAGTCACGTGGAATTTGATTGACTGCCTTCATGACCCGTGATCTCCGGTGTGGCGGTAACACGGTCACCGCAACAGCCCAAAGCACTAGTTCTATATACTTCAAATAAAATATACCAGGGGAAAAAAAAACAATCAAATTCAAATGCAGAACGATATAGGCCTGGACTTGGTCCGATTTAAGTGGCAGTGACATATTGATTGATGCCGAACAACACTGGGACCACATCAGCTGCTTGTGGTTTGAAGGGCTTTGCTTTCCTGCAGCATCTCCGCCCTCTTTTCATTTGACATGTTGTGGCAGGGTAGCCTAGTGGTTAGAGTGTAGAGGTGGCAGGTAGCCTAGAGTGTAGAGGTGGCAGGGTAGCCTAGTGGTTAGAGTGTAGAGGAGGCAGGGTAGCCTTGGTTAGGTTAGAGGTGGCAGGTAGCCTAGTGGTTAGGTGGTAGGTGGCAGGGTAGCCTAGTGGTTAGAGTGTAGAGGTGGCAGGTAGCCTAGTGGTTAGAGTGTAGAGGTGGCAGGTAGCCTAGTGGTTAGAGTGTAGAGGTGGCAGGGTAGCCTAGTGGTTAGAGTGTAGCCTAGGGTTAGGCAGGGTAGCCTAGTGGTTAGAGTGTAGAGGAGGCAGGGTAGCCTAGTGGTTAGAGTGTAGAGGTGGGCAGGTAGCCTAGTGGTTAGGTAGCCTGTGGTTAGAGTGTAGGGAGGCAGGTAGCCTAGTGGTTAGAGTGTAGAGGTGGTAGGTAGCCTAGTGGTTAGAGTGTAGAGGAGGCAGGTAGCCTAGTGGTTAGAGTGTAGAGGTGGCAGGGTAGCCTAGTGGTTAGAGTGTAGAGGAGGCAGGGTAGCCTTGGTTAGAGTGTGTAGCCTAGTGGTTAGGTGGGAGGCAGGTAGCCTAGTGGTTAGAGTGTAGAGGTGGCAGGTAGCCTAGTGGTTAGAGTGTAGAGGTGGCAGGTAGCCTAGTGGTTAGAGTGTAGAGGTGGCAGGGTAGCCTAGTGGTTAGAGTGTAGAGGTGGCAGGTAGCCTAGTGGTTAGAGTGTAGAGGAGGCAGGGTAGCCTAGTGGTTAGAGTGTAGAGGTGGCAGGGTAGGCTAGTGGTTAGAGTGTAGAGGAGGCAGGGTAGCCTAGTGGTTAGAGTGTAGAGGTGGCAGGTAGCCTAGTGGTTAGAGTTAGAGGTGGCAGGGTAGCCTAGTGGTTAGAGTGGGTGGCAGGGTAGCCTAGTGGTTAGAGTGTAGAGGAGGCAGGGTAGCCTAGTGGTTAGAGTGTAGAGGTGGCAGGTAGCCTAGTGGTTAGAGTGTAGAGGTGGCAGGTAGCCTAGTGGTTAGAGTGTAGAGGTGGCAGGTAGCCTAGTGGTTAGAGTGTAGAGGAGGCAGGTAGCCTAGTGGTTAGAGTGTAGAGGTGGCAGGGTAGCCTAGTGGTTAGAGTGTAGAGGTGGCAGGGTAGCCTAGTGGTTAGAGTGCAGGTAGCCTAGTGGTTAGAGTGTAGAGGTGGCAGGTAGCCTAGTGGTTAGAGCGTTGGGCTGGTAACCGGAAGGTTGCAAGTTCAAATCCCCGAGCTGACAAGGTACAAATCTGTCGTTCTGCCCCTGAACAGGCAGTTAACCCACTGTTCCTAGGCCTTCATTGAAAATAAGAATGTGTTCTTAACTGACTTGCCTAGTTAAATAAAGGTAAAGATTTTTTTTTTTTAAAGGTCCAGGAACAACTGGTCTAAAATTGGGGCCTCTGATTTAATTTCGCATTAACTCGACATCTGCTCCTGAGTGGAGAGGTGATTCACCAGGAGGTCATCGAGGGATATTTCCGGAACGAGTCAGTGGACGTCATCACTCTTTTTCATCCAACAGACTGGAAAATGAACTACATGTTGAACTGGAGAGGGAGTCCCTTTATGAGCCTGTTTACACTTACAAAATAGTCTAAATACAGTGGGGCAAAAAAGTATTTAGTCAGCCACCAACTGTGCAAGTTCTCCCACTTAAAAAGATGAGAGAGGCCTGTACTTTTCATCATAGGTACACTTCAACTATGACAGACAAAATGATGGAGAAAAAAAAAATCCTGAAAATCACGTTGTAGGATTTTTAATGAATTTATTTGCAAATTATGGTGGAAAATAAGTATTTGTTTAATAACAAAAGTTTATCTCAATACTTTGTTATAAACCCTTTGTTGGCAAAGCTTTCTGTTCGTCTTCACAAGGTTTTCACACACTGTTGCTGGTATTTTTCACACTATGAGCCTGTTTACACTGTTGCTGGTATTTTTCACACTATGAGCCTGTTTACACTGTTGCTGGTATTTTTCACACTATGAGCCTGTTTACACACTGTTGCTGGTATTTTTCACACTATGAGCCTGTTTACACACTGTTGCTGGTATTTTTCACACTATGAGCCTGTTTACACACTGTTGCTGGTATTTTTCACACTATGAGCCTGTTTACACTTACAAAATAGTCTGAATATGTAAAGCAAGATCTTTATCTATTCGACATCAAATTTGCAACTTTTCTGTTTACACTGTCCTCTATATCCTGTACATTGCTGCTGTGTCCAATCAAAGGCTAGAGATCCAGACCATCTAACTCAGAGTTTCCCAAACTCAGTCCTCTGGACCCCAAGGGGGGGAGGGGGGGCATGTTTTGGTTTTTGCCCTTGCACTACACAGCTAATTAAAAATAATCTACTAATCATCAAGACTTGATCAAACAGCTGGTAGTGTCAGGTCAAAAATCACTGATCTAACCCAAGCAATTATCACCTGTGTAACCTTGGCTAAACAGTGTCCAGTACTTGAGCCATTAGTATACTTTTATGCAGTGGAAGGTTCAATTGTGTTCAGATCAGATGTCCTTGGTGAACCATGGACTGCGTGGTAAAGTGACCCTTGTGTAGTTAGCCTGGGTGACTGAACCCTTCTTAGCTGCTAAACTGTGGGGGTGGAGTGGGGTGGATGGGGACTGTGAGCAACGACTATTAATGTTAATCAGAGAGACTCGGAAATGTATGTTTGATATTGATCCAAATGATATGGACCCTGATTTAACTTTCATTGTTAATTAGTTTATTTTTCATGGAAGATTCTTTATCCATAAAATGGTGTGGGCCCGAGAACAAACCCCTCTTCACATTATTTAAGATATAATTTAAATATTATTTAGACATTATCCGTAAATGTAAAAACTATAAAGGAATACGCGCCATAAAAGTTTTCTACAAATTGAAAATGTTTCTCAATATGTAATACCCCCCCTGTCTGTTAGGTTTATGTACTCTTGTTAGTATATTTCTGTTTTTGTATTTGTTCGTGTTCATAAAATATATCTATTTTTAAATAATAATTAAAAAAAATATTAATTAATTAAAATAACACACTAAAACCTAACGCCATATCACTTCAGCGGTACCTTCTGATCATAATTGCTGGCTATGAGAGCGTAAGCTAATGTGAGTTGTGAGGTTGTGTGCTGCTGGCTTCAAACTCTCTTCAAGTGGCTAAATGACATTAGGCAGACACACAATGATGCAGCTATTTTACAGGTCAACTGGTTCAGTTGAGCATCAACACTATAGTCAACATGGATGACTGTACAACAACAATACTCTATTAAAACTAGGGCTGGGAATCTCCCTGTAGAGAGGCCAAACATTTAGTTAAAACAATCAATAGGATGAAAAACAGTGTTTTGGAGCAGGTACTGCCGACTAGCGCTAGCTAACACTATCTAGCAACACATTTTATTTTATTTTATTTTATATAGATGCTTGGAGTCAAAGTATCGATATAATATCGTCCAAAATAATATTGCGATATGTAAATGTATAATTTTTTCCCCCCATCACCAATTTAAACTGTACTAGAAAAACAAAAAGTGTCATTTTTGGTTTTCTAAATAAAGAAAAAAAGTGGATATAGGATGTGACCATGACGACAAGTTAAAAGTATTGAGCAAATAAAACCATGGATGTCTGTTATTTGTTCTTTTCCAATCGTCTACACAGTGGTCATCTTTGACAAGCACCACTCCAATATAAAGACAGGCCTGCATTACAAGTACAAAGCACCACTCCAATATAAAGACAGGCCTGCATTACAAGTACAAAGCACCACTCCAATATAAAGACAGGCCTGCATTACAAGTACAAAGCACCACTCCAATATAAAGACAGGCCTGCATTACAAGTACAAAGCACCACTCCAATATAAAGACAGGCCTGCATTACAAGTACAAAGCACCACTCCAATATAAAGACAGGCCTGCATTACAAGTACAAAGCACCACTCCAATATAAAGACAGGCCTGCATTACAAGTACAAAGCACCAAAATATAAAGACAGGCCTGCATTACAAATACAAAGCACCACTCCAATATAAAGACAGGCCTGCATTACAAGTACAAAGCACCACTTTAATATAAAGACAGGCCTGCATTACAAGTACAAAGCACCACTCCAATATAAAGACAGGCCTGCATTACAATACAAAGCACCACTCCAATATAAAGACAGGCCTGTTACAGGGGGTACAAAGCACCACTTTTTAATATAAAGACAGGCCTGCATTACATACAAAGCACCACTTATAAAGACAGGCCTGCATTAAATGAAAGAGATGAATATGACAGGCCTGTTAAATACAAAGACCACTCCAATATAAAGACAGGCCTGTTAAATGAAAGACCACTGAATATAAAGACAGGCCTGCATTACAAGTACAAAGCACCACTCCAATATAAAGACAGGCCTGCATTACAAGTACAAAGCACCACTCCAATATAAAGACAGGCCTGCATTAAATGAAGTACAAAGCACCACTGTATAAAGACAGGCCTGGTGACAAAGCACCACTGTATAAAGACAGGCCTGCATTACAAGACACCCAATATAAAGACAGGCCTGATTACAAGACAAAGCACCACTGTATAAAGACAGGCCTGCATTACAAGTACAAAGCACCACTCCAATATAAAGACAGGCCTGATTACAAGTACAAAGCACCACTCCAATTAAAGACAGATGCATTACATGTACAAAGCACCACTCCAATTAAATGACAGGTGATTACAAGACAACACCCTGTTAAATGACAGGAGATGAAGACAAAGCACCACTCCAATATAAATGACAGGCCTGCATTACAAGTACAAAGCACCACTCAATATAAATGACAGGCCTGCATTACAAATACAAAGCACCACTCCAATATAAATGACAGGCCTGCATTACAAGTACAAAGCACCACTGTTAAATGGCCTGCATTACAAGTACAAAGCACCACTCCAATATAAAGACAGGAGATTACAAGTACAAAGCCCTGTATAAATGACAGGCCTGCATTAGGAAGTACAAAGCACCACTCCAATATAAAGACAGGCCTGATGACAGATGACACAAAGCACCACTAAATAAAGACAGGCCTGATTACAAGATGACACCACTGTAAAGACAGGCCTGATTAGATGACAAAGCACCACTGTATAAATGACAGGCCTGATGAGGAGAGGACACACCACTGTTAAAGACAGGCCTGATGAGGAGACAAAGCCAAAAGGAATTCACTTTCACCCAAATAAGCTGTTTAAATCAGTAAAGGTGAATAGATTATTTTATTTAACTAGGCAAGTCAGTTAAGAACAAATTCTTACTTACAATACAGGAACAGTGGGTTAACTGTTAAATGAGGAGAGGACACAGATTTTTTACCTTGTTAAATGAGGTTTGATGTAACCTTTTGGTGACATCCTGTTAAATGAGGAGATGAGGAGATGACACCCTGTTAAATGAGGTGATGACACCCTGTTAAATGAGGAGATGACACCCTGTTAAATGAGGAGATGAGGAGATGACACCCTGTTAAATGAGGAGATGAGGAGAGGACACCCTGTTAAATGAGGTGATGAGGAGATGACACCCTGTTAAATGAGGAGATGAGGAGAGGACACCCTGTTAAATGAGGAGATGACACCCTGTTAAATGAGGAGATGACACCCTGTTAAATGAGGAGATGAGGAGAGGACACCCTGTTAAATGAGGAGATGAGGAGATGACACCCTGTTAAATGAGGTGATGAGGAGATGACACCCTGTTAAATGAGGTGATGAGGAGAGGACACCCTGTTAAATGAGGTGATGAGGAGAGGACACCCTGTTAAATGAGGTGATGACACCCTGTTAAATGAGGTGATGAGGAGAGGACACCCTGTTAAATGAGGTGATGAGGAGATGACACCCTGTTAAATGAGGAGATGACACCCTGTTAAATGAGGAGATGACACCCTGTTAAATGAGGAGAGGACACCCTGTTAAATGAGGAGAGGACACCCTGTTAAATGAGGAGAGGACACCCTGTTAAACGAGGTGATGAGGAGATGACACCCTGTTAAACGAGGAGATGAGGAGATGACACCCTGTTAAATGAGGTGATGACACCCTGTTAAATGAGGAGATGACACCCTGTTAAATGAGGTGATGACACCCTGTTAAATGAGGTGATGACACCCTGTTAAATGAGGTGATGACACCCTGTTAAATGAGGAGATGAGGAGAGGACACCCTGTTAAATGAGGTGATGACACCCTGTTAAATGAGGTGATGAGGAGATGACACCCTGTTAAATGAGGAGATGAGGAGATGACACCCTGTTAAATGAGGTGATGAGGAGATGACACCCTGTTAAATGAGGTGATGAGGAGAGGACACCCTGTTAAATGAGGAGATGAGGAGATGACACCCTGTTAAATGAGGAGATGACACCCTGTTAAATGAGGTGATGACACCCTGTTAAATGAGGAGATGAGGAGAGGACACCCTGTTAAATGAGGTGATGACACCCTGTTAAATGAGGTGATGAGGAGAGGACACCCTGTTAAATGAGGAGATGAGGAGATGACACCCTGTTAAATGAGGAGATGACACCCTGTTAAATGAGGTGATGACACCCTGTTAAAGGGATAGTGTTTGATTCTGGCAATTGGGATCCTTATTTGCGTGCAGTTTGAAGGAAGTTGAAGGTCATTTCGTGGGGTATTGCTAACTGCACACAGAGACATACAAATCTGACTCTGGGTAAGTAGAAAAACAGAATCTCCTACTTTAACATGCAGCTCCCCAAGAAGGAAATGCATCCCTATCAACAAACTGAAAGATCCTGGCTGGCCTCCACTTGTCCAGTCACCTTAGTGCTCAGTTGGTTTCAAGCCATTGGCTCACAGCATGGTTGAGGCCCCTCACACTGGCATAATCTCCTCCTCCCTGTAGAATTGCCAGGCTTGCACTACAGTAGGCCACAGGACCCGAATGCCTCACACGCAGCACAGCACATAACTCTTTGTGAAATGCGCCATAAAAACTAGAAAGTGTATTGGGGGGGTTGGCAGTGGCCTTTTGTACAGTCAGAAATAGCACAGCCAGTCAGTCCCCTGTGACATCATTAAATGCCTCGACTAGAATAGGGTATAGCGGATAGGGTGTGAACGTGTAAACGAAATTGGGATCCTTAACGTTAATAAGGAATCCCTAACCGAAAAACAATTATTTTTTCGTCTTCACAAAATGAAACTTCAAATCACAGTGCTGTTGTCACAAAACTACCACAAACAGGTCCCAATCATCATCAAAACGGGATTTTTTGTTTGTTTGTTTTTTTACAAATACCTAACTCAACAATGCTGTAACGTTAGTAGGAGAAAGCTTCAATGCATGAGGGAGCGTTAATGAATGAGGGAGCTTTAATACAAGAGGGAGCTTTAATGCAAGAGGGAGCTTTAATGCAAGAGGGAGCTTTAATGCAAGAGGGAGCTTTAATGCACAAGGGAGCTTTAATGCAAGAAGGGGATTTAAGGAATAATGGAGCTTTAATACAAGAGGGAGCTTAAATGCACGAAGGAGATTTAAGGAATAATGGAGCTTTAAGGCATGAGTGAGATTTACTGCATGGGGGAGCTTTAATGCATGAGGGAGCTTTAATGCATGAGGGAGCTTTAATGCATGAGGGAGCTTTAATGTAAGAGGGAGCTTTAATGCATGAGGGAGCTTTAATGTAAGAGGGAGCTTTAATGCATGAGGGAGCTTTAAGGCATGAGGGAGCTTTAATGTAAGAGGGAGCTTTAATGCATGAGGGAGCTTTAATGTAAGAGGGAGCTTTAATGCATGAGGGAGCTTTAATGTAAGAGGGAGCTTTAATGCATGAGGGAGCTTTAATGCAAGAGGGAGCTTTAATGCATGAGGGAGCTTTAAGGCATGAGGGAGCTTTAATGTAAGAGGGAGCTTTAATGCACCAGGGAACTTTAAGGAATAATGGAGCTTTAATGCAAGAGGGAGCTTTAATGAATGAGGGAGCTTTAATGCATGAGGGAGCTTTAATGCATGAGGGAGCTTTAATGTATGAGGGCGCTTTAATGCATGAGGGAGCTTTAATGCTTTAATGCATGAGGGCGCTTTAATGCATTAGGGAGCTTTAAGGCATGAGGGAGAGCGAGAGGGTCAACGCAGAGTAGCAGTCATGTGAGTGACGAGGGGGAGCAGGGACAGAGATAGTCTACCAGCGCGAGTTGACGAGGGGGAGCAGGGACAGAGATAGTCTACCAGCGCGAGTTGACGAGGGGGAGCAGGGACAGAGATAGTCTACCAGCGCGAGTTGACGAGGGGGAGCAGGGACAGAGATAGTCTACCAGCGCGAGTTGACGAGGGGGAGCAGGGACAGAGATAGTCTACCAGCGCGAGTTGACGAGGGGGAGCAGGGACAGAGATAGTCTACCAGCGCGAGTTGACGAGGGGAGCAGGGACAGAGATAGTCTACCAGCGCGAGTTGACGAGGGGAGCAGGGACAGAGATAGTCTACCAGCGCGAGTTGACGAGGGGGAGCAGGGACAGAGATAGTCTACCAGCGCGAGTTGACGAGGGGAGCAGGGACAGAGATAGTCTACCAGCGCGAGTTGACGAGGGGGAGCAGGGACAGAGATAGTCTACCAGCGCGAGTTGACGAGGGGGAGCAGGGACAGAGATAGTCTACCAGCGCGAGTTGACGAGGGGGAGCAGGGACAGAGATAGTCTACCAGCGCGAGCAGGGACAGAGATAGTCTACCAGCGCGAGTTGACGAGGGGGAGCAGGGACAGAGATAGTCTACCAGCGCGAGTTGACGAGGGGAGCAGGGACAGAGATAGTCTACCAGCGCGAGTTGACGAGGGGGAGCAGGGACAGAGATAGTCTACCAGCGTGAGTTGACGAGGGGGAGCAGGGACAGAGATAGTCTACCAGCGCGAGTTGACGAGGGGGAGCAGGGACAGAGATAGTCTACCAGCGTGAGTTGACTTGGATGCGATCTTATTGTTATTTATTTATCTATCATGTCATTACATAGATGCTGGATTGGTACAGGGAACATTAGAGTATCATGTAGTATCCTAAACCTATCACTGTTACATTGAACTGGGTGAATGACAGTAACCTAAACCTATCACTGTTACATTGAACTGGGTGAATGGAATATGAATGGCAGTAACCTAAACCTATCACTGTTACATTGAACTGGGTGAATGGAATATGAATGGCAGTAACCTAAACCTATCACTGTTACATTGAACTGGGTGAATGGAATATGAATGGCAGTAACCTAAACCTATCACTGTTACATTGAACTGGGTGAATGGAATATGAATGACAGTAACCTAAACCTGTCACTGTTACATTGAACTGGGTGAATGGAATATGAATGGCAGTATCCTAAACCTATCACTGTTACATTGAACTGGGTGAATGGAATATGAATGGCAGTAACCTAAACCTATCACTGTTACATTGAGCTGGGTGAATGACAGTAACCTAAACCTATCACTGTTACATTGAGCTGGGTGAATGACAGTAACCTAAACCTATCACTGTTACATTGAACTGGGTGAATATGAATGACAGTAACCTAAACCTGTCACTGTTACATTGAACTGGGTGAATATGAATGACAGTAACCTAAACCTATCACTGTTACATTGAGCTGGGTGAATATGAATGACAGTAACCTAAACCTGTCACTGTTACATTGAACTGGGTGAATATGAATGACAGTAACCTAAACCTATCACTGTTACATTGAACTGGGTGAATATGAATGACAGTAACCTAAACCTGTCACTGTTACATTGAACTGGGTGAATATGAATGACAGTAACCTAAACCTGTCAAATTGAGCTATCAATGACTAACCTAAACCTGTCACTGTTAGCTGGGTGAATATGAATGACAGTAACCTAAACCTGTCACTGTTACATTGAACTGGGTGAATATGAATGACAGTAACCTAAACCTGTCACTGTTACATTGAGCTGGGTGAATATGAATGACAGTAACCTAAACCTGTCACTGTTACATTGAACTGGGTGAATATGAATGACAGTAACATTGAGCTGGGTGAATGACAAACCCTGTCACTGTTACATTGAGCTGGGTGAATATGAATGACAGTAACCTAAACCTGTCACTGTTACATTGAGCTGGGTGAATATGAATGACAGTAACCTAAACCTGTCACTGTTACATTGAGCTGGGTGAATATGAATGACAGTAACCTAAACCTGTCACTGTTACATTGAGCTGGGTGAATATGAATGACAGTAACCTAAACCTGTCACTGTTACATTGAGCTGGGTGAATATGAATGACAGTAACCTAAACCTGTCACTGTTACATTGAGCTGGGTGAATATGAATGACAGTCATCCAATATGCTGTAACAGAAATAAGGCCATGTTCATAATAAAAAATAAAAAAAACAATCGTCCTCCCTAATCTTAAACGGCATCGACTCTCACTGGTCTGAAGATAAGGCTAAAACTGCTTATCCAATAGAAATCCCCTATCCCACTTGTAGGCGAAGTCATGGCGATGTTGGCTAGCTAAACTCATGCCTACCTACACGTCATGGGGTCTAACGGTCACCTCGAGCTGAACTGCCCATGTGCAGGCCATCGAATCAAAGGCACCCACTCCTCGATACAAAGTTTTTTGTTTATAATTAAAAACGTGTCAGTTTGTCACTTTTACAAGGTTGGAGTAATAACCTGTTCAGCTACTTAAGACATTGGCTCAAATCGAGATTGTGCCATTGGATTTTCAAAAAAATGAACAACTAAGGAATCATTTTTGTTCACATCTCATTGAGTATGGTTACATGCACACAATAATCCGATTATTGTGAATAGTCTGAATAATGTAATAATTTGATTTAAACGTTTACATGCTATGCAAGAAGAAGAAAGATTGATCTAATAATCATGTTTACATGGACACATCTGAAATCAGGCTACCTGATGATACTTTGATAGATGCAGGAAATTGCCAATCAAAATAAACATTCTACCACAGCAACCATGTTATTTTTGCGATGTCTATTTAATTCTGAGTTCGGACATATAGCGTTTAAATGGGAAAAAAATATTTCTAAAATGCCCTCTTCATTTTTCAGAACTCGCACAAAACAAGGAAGCCCGAAACATGCGCAGACCTAGGATAGGATAAAGACGCAGACCTAGGATAGGATAAAGACGCAGACCTAGGATAGGATAAAGTAATCCTTCTCACCCCCCCCCCCTTAAAAGATTTAGATGCACTATTGTAAAGTGGCTGCTCCACTGGATGTCATAAGGTGAATGCACCAATTTGTAAGTCGCTCTGGATAAGAGCGTCTGCTAAATGACTTAAATGTAAATGTAAATCTAACACTGCTTTAACTGAGGATTTACAGGAAGCCCGAAACATGCGCAGATCTAATACACTGCTTTAACTGAGGATTTACAGGAAGCCCGAAACATGCGCAGATCTAATACACTGCTTTAACTGAGGATTTACAGGAAGCCCGAAACATGCGCAGATCTAATACACTGCTTTAACTGAAGATTTACAGGCCATAATCATTCAAAAAGATTCCTCAGAAAACCTGCTGTTTTAATTGTCATATGCTTACTTCGATTAGGACCTTACGCCGATTAAGATAAACAGAGTAAGGTGTTTACATGACTAATGCCATATTCGACCTTCTGTCATAATCAGTTTAATAATCAAATGATTAGTGTGCATGTTGACTTCTCGAACCCCAAACCCCTGCCTGGTCTGTTTCACAAGCGTTCCCGGAAGTCTCGGGATGTTGTGCCTCCGGGTTTAGAAACTCTTGTTGTTTAAATATGCGATTGCCCCGGCCAATCCTCATGCACTGTTGCACCTACGGAACTAATCTACTGAGCACTATTTGGTGCTCCACCCAAGCAAGGCATTTGATTGATTTGCCGTGCTGTGAGGCGTCACTGATTTACACCGGGTTCCCACCCCTATTTAGCTATTCTTCTGCCATAAACTTCCCCAGGCCATTTTAGGGAAGCCTGTTTTGCAACGAGGCTAGTCACATCCCTAATAGAGGCTGATATGGACTAAGCTAGAGACCTCTTTAGTGGAGTTTTGATCTAGAGAGAAAGTAAAAAATACGAAAAGAAAAAAAAAAGCAATTTAAGAATAGGAAGCATAGAAATAACACACATAGTATATAACTACCGCTTCTTAGACTTGCTTTCATGGAGAATGACAGATCTATAGATCACATTTCTATGTGAATTTGGTACATATTGCAAAAATGTACATATTGCATTTTTAAAACCACAAAGAAAATAGTGTATGTGAGATGGTGTTCCTTCAAACAGTGGTATGGGGAGAGATCCAGCTGTTTGTCCATTTCAACACAGTGAATGACATGTCTAATAAACTCAGTGGGCTGTAAATAAATAAAGACTCTGTCCTCACGTGTAGTGATTTCATTTTTTAATTGCCACATGAGCACAGGGTAGCCTAGTGGTTAGAGTGTAGAGCTGGCAGGGTAGCCTAGTGGTTAGAGTGTAGAGCTGGCAGGGTAGCCTAGTGGTTAGAGTGTAGAGCTGGCAGGGTAGCCTAGTGGTTAGAGTGTAGAGCTGGCAGGGTAGCCTAGTGGTTAGAGTGTAGAGCTGGCAGGGTAGCCTAGTGGTTAGAGTGTAGAGCTGGCAGGGTAGCCTAGTGGTTAGAGTGTAGAGGTGGCAGGGTAGCCTAGTGGTTAGAGTGTAGAGCTGGCAGGGTAGCCTAGTGGTTAGAGTGTAGAGGTGGCAGGGTAGCCTAGTGGTTAGAGCGTTGGGCTAGTAACCGGAAGGTTGCAAGTTCAAACCCCCGAGCTGACAAGGTACAAATCTGTCGTTCTGCCCCTGAACCCACTAGGCCGTTCCTAGGCCGTCATTGAAAATAAGAATTGGTTCTTAACTGATTTGCCTAGTTAAATAAAGGAAAAATAAAAATATGTTCTTACGGTTTTGAATAAAGTAGGCTATATGAGCCAGAGGAGAATGTTAATCCTTGGGGATTGTTGTTAATCCTTGGTGCAAAAGAAGATTAAATCTGCACAAATACTGCATCTTCCCCCATCTGTCAAATGTCAACCGTTGAGAACTAGCCATACTATTAAAGCCTTTTGTAAAAGATTGGGATAACCTAATCTACATTGTCAAAATGAGCCAATGGTATTTTGAAAGTCTCACAATTCGGGAAAAATCGGTGAACAGATTCAAAGGAATAACTTTCCCAGTTGTGTAAATACCCCCCACTCTCCTCAAACACGGGCTGAGTTCTCATGCAAAACCTATTTTTTTGTTGCTTATTACAACAACTTTCTTTCCCTGAGGTTATGTGGCAGATGGATTTATATTCAGGGCATTAGAGCAACTGAAACTCATCCAACATTGTAAAAGCAACACTGCTATTTTGAAAGGAAAGCATAAACATGGCGTGTGTTTGTTATTATAGGCCTACTACAATTTCTCTCATACTCTCTCATGAATGAAAAACATGATGCACTTATTAGCCTAGATTTTAGCTGCAGTCTTATTCACTATATGCCAATTTATCTAGTTTGCAAACTTTTACTAAAGCATACGCTGTAACAAAACGCAAGATAATCTGAGAAAAGGTCAATATTTTTTTGTAGCTGTGTTGTCAAAGGGCAAAACCCATCCCTAACTTTCTCTTTCGCCTCTCCCGGCTGTCAAACGCCAGAGCATGAAATGACTTCTTGCATACACGTTGGTCTCGCAACCTAGCAGAGACTTTTGGTTTTAAAACATCAGGAACATTAAGAGATGGATGAATATGGACAAAACTGTACTTAGCATAGCATGAAGAGATTCACAATTTGCCTACGCTAGCTAGCTAAATGTACCTAGCTTCCATCACCAAGTTAACTAGCTAACTACAGTTGTCATCCGAGCTACGTTGGCTATATATACTGAACAAAAATAAAAACGCAACATGTAAAGTGTTGGTCCCATTTTTCATGAACTGAAATAAAAAATCCCAGAAATGTCTTCCGTGCCAGGATATGCCACACCTGTCAGGTGAATGGATTATCAAGAAGCTGATTAAACAGCATGATCATTACACAGGTGCACCTTGTGCTGGAGATAATAAAAGGTGCCGTTTTGTCACACAACACAATTGCCATAGTTGTCTCATGTTTTGAGGGGGCGTACAATTGGCATGCTGACTGCAGGAATGTCCAACAGAGCTGTTGCCAACTGCATTTACGAGAAATTTTGCAATAAACCCAACCCGCCTCACAACCACATGTTGTAACCACGCCAGCCCAGGACCTCCACATCTGGCTTCTTCACCTGCAGGATCGTCTGAGGTGGGGGGGTGCTGAGGAGTAGTTATGTCTGTAATAACCCTAACCCTTTTTTTTTGGGGGGGGGGGATAATTCTGATTGGCTGGGCCTGGCTCACCAGTGGGTGGACCTATACTCCTGCATAGGTCCACCCACTGGGGAGCCACAGATTAGGACCAGATTAATTTATTTTCAATTGACTGATTTCCTTCTATCACCTGTAACATCTTTGAAATTGTTGCGTTTATATTTTTGTTCAGTGTAGCCTGTTGTGCCCATGTTGGCTAACTACAGTACCATTCTTTGGCTAAATGGCCAAACTAGCTAGCTAACGTTAGCGAGCTAATAAATAATGATATATATTTAGCTAACTGTCTTGTCTAATTCATAGTACTCTTTACCAACTAGATATAATATACAAACTTCAATAGCTCGCTATCGGCGTCAGAGCACAGGTCCAAAACTCTTGAAAGTTAAGTCCGCTAACAAACTAACCAACTATTAATCAATGTTACCTGGGCGTTTATTCTGTACGGATTCTGCTGTCTATCCTCTGTGGCAAATTTGATTTTGTCCAGATGCACTAGAAGGGTTTCTCTTTGATGAAAAGGAAACGCTGGATGCAACGAAGCCATAGTAAAAAGCAACGCAAACTGCTCCAAGGGTCCGACTGCTTCCTCTATTGGACGCCCGCAAATATGCTCTGTTCTCCTGAACGTTTTCCCGTCCACACGCGAAGGATGGAACGGGTCCCTGAAGGGAGAAACAGAATAACCGGGATAGTTTTTGTAGAACAAGGAGGGATCCATATGGTTCAATATCTGAAATAGTATTCCCGCACACTCCCTGCTGTCAGATCGCAGAAGAGATAAGCAGACCAGCAGTTTGGAGCGCACCACCGGGTCGATAACATCAGATAAAATGCCCAAATCATTCGGACAGTTCGCCCTGATCTCGACATCCCGTAGAATCGGGTAATCTTTCCGTGCCAAGTCTTCCAGACAGGAGCCCAAAAACCGGAGTTCGAGCGGCTGGCACATATGCAGCAGTCCGCACATTAACTCGATCCGCTTGGCAGGATTTAGATGCAAACCAAACCACTCGAAAACGGTCTCTTTGTCCAATTGAGATGGATATCCTGGGTGTCTGGATGAATCTTCGAGCCTGTCCGAGATCGTGGGAGAGACCGATCTGGGAATATGGAGATCCGGCTGTTCCTCGGCCGTATCATCTCCTGCCTCCGCGGTCTCATGGGCAGCTTCGTTTTAAGCATTATCGTCTCGACTGGAAAGGCTTCAAGGCGTAAATGACTGTTAAATATAGCTACATCCTTTGATCGTCTAACTGCTGTGTAATGCAGAATCAACAGAAGCAAATCAATTTTTCAGTAATATTCAGAGAGACTCTCGGCGACAAGCTTTAGTTTTCATTTCTCCTTCACTGTAGACGGCACTCTGACCTGTCAATCATTCATAAACCCCTCCCCTTTCCGTAGAAGCGTACTGGGTCCTGAATTTCAGCTGAGTGGAAGTTTGTTAATTAATAAAAGTTTCATAACAATTTGAGCTTATCTTTTATTTATCTACAATGTAGGTAGAAGTACAATTTGTAGAGTGGTACATTTTAACATGTGTTTAATGTCGAATCTGTAGGATCTTCTGAAATGGAAAGCCTATATTATGTGATGTATGAAATGGAAAGCCTATATTATGTGATGTATAAAATGACAAGCCTATATTATGTGATTTCATAGTATTCATTGCTCAGTTTATTGCGGTAGTAGTAATTCAGTTTCATGTATCCCTTCAAAATGCTTAGGCCTTAATGCAGAAGTCAAAATGATGTATGTATTAAAATATGTGATCTCTTGTTTTAGACCTCTATGCGTGTAAAATACTGTGTTTGTTTAACACTTTACATGATACTGGTCTTATTACTGTGTTTTAATTATTGTTCCTATGGGCCGAGCGAGAGATGAGGATTCCTTTAGACAACACTGACCCCTAGTGGCTCACAAACAACATTGCATAAGTAGTACGTGCATAATACCAAGGCCAGGATATATTTTCACTCCTGTTGGCTAAAGACTACAGTACCCTACTGTATGTGCAATATGTCAGATTTAATCATACGTCCTTGATAATCCCTGTAGACTTCAACATATTGATGGTAATTTAACATGGCATTTGGAGGCAGTGTCAGAGGAAGGACCTAAAAATGGTCAAACACTCCAGCCAGCCTAGTCATAGACTCACAACCGAAGAACAGGTGTACGGCGTGGTGTGGGCGAGCGCTCTGCCGATGTCAACGTTGTGAACAGGGTGCCCCATGGTGGCTGTAGGGTGGCGTGGTGTGGGCGAGCGCTCTGCTGATGTCAACGTTGTGAACAGGGTGCCCCATGGTGGCTGTAGGGTGGCGTGGTGTGGGCGAGCGCTCTGCTGATGTCAACGTTGTGATCAGGGTGTCCCATGGTGGCTGTAGGGCGGCGTGGTGTGGGCGAGCGCTCTGCTGATGTCAACGTTGTGAACAGGGTGCCCCATGGTGGCTGTAGGGTGGCGTGGTGTGGGCGAGCGCTCTGCTGATGTCAACGTTGTGAACAGGGTGCCCCATGGTGGCTGTAGGGTGGCGTGGTGTGGGCGAGCGCTCTGCTGATGTCAACGTTGTGAACAGGGTGCCCCATGGTGGCTGTAGGGTGGTGTGGGCGAGCTCTCTGCTGATGTCAACGTTGTGAACAGGGTGCCCCATGGTGGCTGTAGGGTGGCGTGGTGTGGGCGAGCGCTCTGCTGATGTCAACGTTGTGAACAGGGTGCCCCATGGTGGCTGTAGGGTGGCGTGGTGTGGGCGAGCGCTCTGCTGATGTCAACGTTGTGAACAGGGTGCCCCATGGTGGCTGTAGGGTGGCGTGGTGTGGGCGAGCGCTCTGCTGATGTCAACGTTGTGAACAGGGTGCCCCATGGTGGCTGTAGGGTGGCGTGGTGTGGGCGAGCGCTCTGCTGATGTCAACGTTGTGAACAGGGTGCCCCATGGTGGCTGTAGGGTGGCGTGGTGTGGGCGAGCGCTCTGCTGATGTCAACGTTGTGAACAGGGTGCCCCATGGTGGCTGTAGGGTGGCGTTGTGTGGGCGAGCGCTCTGCTGATGTCAACGTTGTGAACAGGGTGCCCCATGGTGGCTGTAGGGTGGCGTGGTGTGGGCGAGCGCTCTGCTGATGTCAACGTTGTGAACAGGGTGCCCCATGGTGGCTGTAGGGTGGCGTGGTGTGGGCGAGCTCTCTGCTGATGTCAACGTTGTGAACAGGGTGCCCCATGGTGGCTGTAGGGTGGCGTGGTGTGGGCGAGCGCTCTGCTGATGTCAACGTTGTGAACAGGGTGCCCCATGGTGGCTGTAGGGTGGCGTTGTGTGGGCGAGCGCTCTGCTGATGTCAACGTTGTGAACAGGGTGCCCCATGGTGGCTGTAGGGTGGCGTGGTGTGGGCGAGCGCTCTGCTGATGTCAACGTTGTGAACAGGGTGCCCCATGGTGGCTGTAGGGTGGCGTGGTGTGGGCGAGCGCTCTGCTGATGTCAACGTTGTGAACAGGGTGCCCCATGGTGGCTGTAGGGTGGCGTGGTGTGGGCGAGCGCTCTGCTGATGTCAACGTTGTGAACAGGGTGCCCCATGGTGGCTGTAGGGTGGCGTGGTGTGGGCGAGCGCTCTGCTGATGTCAACGTTGTGAACAGGGTGCCCCATGGTGGCTGTAGGGTGGCGTTGTGTGGGCGAGCGCTCTGCTGATGTCAACGTTGTGAACAGGGTGCCCCATGGTGGCTGTAGGGTTAGGTTATGGTATGGGCAGGCATAAGCTACGAACAAAGAACACAATTGCATTTTATCGATGGCAATTTCAATGCACAGAGATACCATGAAAAGATCTTGAGGCTCATTCTGAGGCCCATTATGTTTAAGGTATCTGTGACCAACAGATGCATATCTGTATTCCCAGTCATGTGAAATCCATAGATTAGGGCCTGATGAATTTACTTCAATTGACTGATTTCCTTTATATGAAGTGTAACTCAGTAAAACCTTTGAAATTGTTGCATGTAGCGTTTATATTTTTGTTCAGTATACATTAAAACTCTAAAAAGGCTTTTCATGCTCGATGTATTTTGATATATAAATAAAGAAATTAACTGGGTGTTTCGAGCACTGATCATCAGACCGTATACCACGGGTATGACAAAACATTTATTTTTACTACTCTAATTTAGTTGGTAACCAGTTTATAATAGCAATAAGGCACCTCTGGGGTTTGTGGTATATGGCCAATATACCAGAGCCCCTCGGGCTTAATTGCTTTAAATACATTGAAGGAGGCTGCTGGATGGCTCATAATAATGGCTGGAATGGATTGAAGGGAATGGATTGAATGGAATGGTATGAAACACATGGAAATCATGTCTTCCATACCATTCAATTGATTCCATTCCAGCCATTCCATTCAATCCATTCCATTAATTCCATTCAATCTTTTCCAGCCATTCCTTCCATTACTATGAGCCCATTCTCCCCAATGAAGGTGCCACCGGCTGCCTGTGATATACAGCGCGTTCGGAAAGGTTTCACAACCCTTGACTTTTTCCACATTTTGTTACGTTACATTTTTATTCTAAAATGGATTAGGCAATCAGGTTGACACTTGAAGGTGGAGTGTTGGGCCAGTAACCAAAAAGGTCACTGTTTTGAATAGCCGAGAGGTTAAAAATCTGTCGATGTCCCTTGAGCAAGGCACTTAATTCTAATTTGCTCCAGGGGCCCCGTACTACTATGTCTGACCCTGTAAAACAACACCTATCATACTACTATGACTGACCCTGTAAAACAACACCTATCATACTACTATGACCCTGTAAAACAACACCTATCATACTACTATGACCCTGTAAAACAACACCTATCATACTACTATGACTGACCCTGTACAACAACACCTATCATACTACTATGACTGACCCTGTAAAACAAAACCTATCATACTACTATGGCTGACCCTGTAAAACAACACCTATCATACTACTATGACCCTGTAAAACAACACTTATCATACTACTATGACCGACCCTGTAAAACAACACCTATCATACTACTATGACTGACCCTGTAAAACAACACCTATCATACTACTATGACTGACCCTGTAAAACACCACCTATCATACTACTATGTCTGACCCTGTAAAACACATTTCTCTGCACCTATCATACTACTATGACTGACCCTGTAAAACAACACCTATCATACTACTATGACTGACCCTGTAAAACAACACCTATCATACTACTATGACTGACCCTGTAAAACACCTATCATACTACTATGACTGACCCAGTAAAACAACACCTATCATACTACTATGACCCTGTAAAACAACACCTATCACACTACTATGACCCTGTAGAACAACACCTATCATACTACTATGACTGACCCTGTAAAACAACACCTATCATACTACTATGACCCTGTAAAACAACACCTATCATACTACTATGACTGACCCTGTAAAACAACACCTATCATACTACTATGACCGACCCTGTAAAACAACACCTATCATACTACTATGACTGACCCTGTAAAACAACACCTATCATACTACTATGACTGACCCTGTAAAACAACACCTATCATACTACTATGTCTGACCCTGTAAAACAACACCTATCATACTACTATGACTGACCCTGTAAAACAACACCTATCATACTACTATGTCTGACCCTGTAAAACAACACCTATCGTACTACTATGACTGACCCTGTAAAACAACACCTATCATACTACTATGACTGGCCCTGTAAAACAACACCTATCATACTACTATGACTGACCCTGTAAAACAACACCTATCATACTACTATGTCTGACCCTGTAAAACAACACCTATCATACTACTATGACCCTGTAAAACAACACCTATCATACTACTATGACTGACCCTGTAAAACAACACCTATCATACTACTATGTCTGACCCTGTAAAACACATTTCTCTGCACCTATCATACTACTATGACTGACCCTGTAAAACAACACCTATCATACTACTATGACTGACCCTGTAAAACAACACCTATCATACTACTATGACTGGCCCTGTAAAACAACACCTATCATACTACTATGACTGACCCTGTAAAACAACACCTATCATACTACTATGACTGACCCTGTAAAACAACACCTATCATACTACTATGACTGGCCCTGTAAAACAACACCTATCATACTACTATGACTGACCCTGTAAAACACCTATCATACTACTATGACTGACCCAGTAAAACAACACCTATCATACTACTATGACCCTGTAAAACAACACCTATCACACTACTATGACCCTGTAGAACAACACCTATCATACTACTATGACTGACCCTGTACAACAACACCTATCATACTACTATGACTGACCCTGTAAAACAACACCTATCATACTACTATGACTGACCCTGTAAAACAACACCTATCATACTACTATGACTGACCCTGTACAACAACACCTATCATACTACTATGACTGACCCTGTAAAACAACACCTATCATACTACTATGACTGACCCTGTAAAACAACACCTATCATACTACTATGGCTGACCCTGTAAAACAACACCTATCATACTACTATGACCCTGTAAAACAACACCTATCGTACTACTATGACTGACCCTGTACAACAACACCTATCATACTACTATGAATGACCCTGTACAACAACACCTATCATACTACTATGACTGACCCTGTAAAACAACACCTATCATACTACTATGACTGACCCTGTAAAACAACACCTATCATACTACTATGACTGACCCTGTACAACAACACCTATCATACTACTATGACCCTGTAAAACAACACCTATCATACTACTATGACTGACCCTGTAAAACAACACCTATCATACTACTATGTCTGACCCTGTAAAACACATTTCTCTGCACCTATCATACTACTATGTCTGACCCTGTAAAACACATTTCTCTGCACCTATCCGGTGTGTGACAATAAAACATGATATACAGCGCGTTTGGAAAGAATTCAGAACCCTTGACTTGTTCCACATTTTGTTACGTTACAGCCGTATTCTAAAATGGCAAAAACAAATATTACAAACATTAATCTACCCACAATACCCTCATAACGACAAAGTGAAAACAAGTTTTTAGAAATTTGTGCAAATTAATTAAAAATAAAAACTGAAATACCTTATTTACATAAATATTTGTATTTATTATGGATCCCCATTAGTTCCTGTCAATACAGAAGCTACTCTTCCTGGGGTCCATTAAAATTAAGGCAGTTTATACCATTTTTAAAACATTACAGTACATTCACAACACACTGTGTGCCCTCAGGCCCCTACTCCACCACTACCACATATCTACAGTACAAAATCCATGTGTATGTATAGTGCGTATGTTATTGTGTGTGTGTGTGTGTGTGTGTGTGTGTGTGTGTGTGTGTGTGTGTGTGTGTGTGTGTGTGTGTGTGTGTGTGTGCGTGTCTGTGCCAATGTTTGTGTTGCTTCACAGTCCCCGCTGTTCCATAAGGTGTTTTGTTATCTGCTTTTTAAATCTAATTGTACTGCTGCATCAGTTACTTGATGTGGAATAGAGTTCCATGTAGTCATGGCTCTATGTACAGTAGTACTGTGTGCCTCCCATAGTCTGTTCTGGAACTCGGGACTGTGAAGAGGCCTCTTCAAATCAAATCAAATCAAATTGTATTTGTCACATACACATGGTTAGCAGATGTTAATGCGAGTGTAGTGAAATGCTTGTGCTTCTAGTTCCGACAATGCAGTAATAACCAACAAGTAATCTAGCTAACAATTCCAAAACTACTACCTTATAGACACAAGTGTAAGGGGATAAGAATATGTACATAAAGATATATGAGTGAGTGATGGTACAGAGCGGCATAGGCAAGATACAGTAGATGGTATTGAGTGCAGTATATACATATGAGATGAGTATGTAAACAAAGTGGCATAGTTAAAGTGGTTAGTGATACATGTATTAGTATTGTAGAAACTAAGGCCTGTAGGACCTGCCTTGTTGATAGTGTTGTTAAGAAGGTAGAAACTAGGGCCTGTAGGACCTGCCTTGTTGATAGTGTTGTTAAGAAGGTAGAAACTAGGGCCTGTAGGACCTGCCTTGTTGATAGTGTTGTTAAGAAGGTAGAAACTAGGGCCTGTAGGACCTGCCTTGTTGATAGTGTTGTTAAGAAGGTAGAAACTAGGGCCTGTAGGACCTGCCTTGTTGATAGTGTTGTTAAGAAGGTAGAAACGAGGGCCTGTAGGACCTGCCTTGTTGATAGTGTTGTTAAGAAGGCAGAGCAGCGCTTTATTATAGACAGACTTCTCCCCATCTTAGCTACTGTTGTATCAATATGTTTTGACCATGACAGTTTAATCTAAGGTTACTACAAGAAGTTAATCTCAACTTGCTCAATTTCCACAGTATTTATTACAAGATTTAGTTGAGGTTTAGGGTTTAGTGAGTGTTTTGTTCTAAATACAATGCTTTTAGTTTTAGAAATATTTAGGGCTAACTTATTCCTTGCCACCCATTCTGAAACTAACTGCTGCTCTATGTTGAGTGTTGCAGTCATTTCAGTCACTGTCGTAGCTGACGTGTATAGTGTTGCAGTCATTTCAGTCACTGTAGTAGCTGACGTGTATAGTGTTGCAGTCATTTCAGTCACTGTAGTAGCTGACGTGTATAGTGTTGAGTGTTGCAGTCATTTCAGTCACTGTAGTAGCTGACGTGTATAGTGTTGCAGTCATTTCAGTCACTGTCGTAGCTGACGTGTATAGTGTTGAGTGTTGCAGTCATTTCAGTCACTGTAGTAGCTGACGTGTATAGTGTTGCAGTCATTTCAGTCACTGTAGTAGCTGACGTGTATAGTGTTGCAGTCATTTCAGTCACTGTAGTAGCTGACGTGTATAGTGTTGCAGTCATTTCAGTCACTGTAGTAGCTGACGTGTATAGTGTTGCAGTCATTTCAGTCACTGTCGTAGCTGACGTGTATAGTGTTGCAGTCATACGCATACACTCTGGCTTTACTCAAAGTCAGCGGCATGTCGTACTTGCGGAGGACAACAGGATCCTTTGCTATGAGACTATAAATTGAGTTCAGGTGCTTCCTGTTTCCATTTATCATCCTTAAGATGTTTCTTCAACTTTGAGTCCACCTGTGCTAAATTCAATTGATTGGACATGATTTGGAAAGGCACACACTTGTCTATATAAGGTCCCACAGTTAACAGTGCATGTCAGAGCAAAAACCAAGCCATGAGCTCGAAGGAATTGTCTCTAGAGCTCTGAGATAGGATTGTGTCGAGGCACAGATCTGGGGAAGGTTACCAAAACATTTCTGCAGCGTTAAAGGTCCCCAAGAACACATTGACCTCCATCATTTTTAAATGGAAGAAGTTTGGAACTGAGAAACCGGGGGAGAAGGGCCTTTATACAGGGAGGCGAACAAGAACCCAATGGTCACTGACAGACCTACAGATTTCCTCTGTGGGAAAGTCTTCCAGAAGTACAACCATCTCTGCAGCACTCCAACAATCAGGCCTTTATGGTAGAGTGGCCAGACGGAAGACACTCCTCAGTAAAAGGCACATGACAGCTCACTTGGAGTTTTCCAAAAGGCACCTAAAGACTATCAGACCATGAGAAACAATATTCTCTGGTCTGATGAAACCAAGATTGAACTCTTAGGCCTGAATGCCAAGTGCCACGTCTGGAGAAAACCTGGCACCATCCCTACGGTGAAGCATGGTGGTGGCAGTATCATGCTGCTGGGATGTTTTTCAGCGTCAGGGACTGGGAGATTAGTCAGGATTGAGGGAAAGATGAACGAAGCAAAGTACAGAGAGATCCTTGTTGGAAACCTGCTCCAGAGCGCTCATGATCTCAGACTGGGGGCGAAGGTTAACGTTCTAACAGGACAATGACCCTAAGCACACAGCCAAGACAACACAGGGGGTGCTTCAGGACAAGTCTTCGAATGTCCTTGAGTGGCCCAGCCAGAGCCCGGACTTGAACCCCTGGAGAGACCTGAGAGACCTGAAAATAGCTCTGCAGCGACACTCCCCATCTGACCTGACAGCTTGAGAGGATCTGCAGAGAAGAATGGGAGAAACTCCCCAAATACAGGTGTGCCAAGCTTGTAGCGTCATACCCAAGAAGACTCAAGGCTGTAATCGCTGCCAAAGGCTCTTCAAAAAAGTACTGAGTAAAGGGTCTGAATACTTATGTAAACGTGATATGTCAGTTTTTTAAATTTGTAATAAATTTGCAAAATGGTCTAAACCTATTTTGCTTTGTCATTATGGGTATTGTGTGTAGATTGATGAGGGAATAAAACAGTTTAATATAATTTAGAATAAGGCTGTAACGTAACAAAATGTTGAAAAAGTCAAGGGGTCTGAATACTTTCCAAATGCACTGTATATCATGTTTTATTGTCACACACTGGTGCAGTGACATGTGTTGTTTTACAGGGTCAGCCATAGTAGTATGTCACACTTGGAGCAAATTAGGAATAAGGGCCTTGCTTAAGAGACATCGACAGATTTTTCAAAACAGTGACCTTTTCGGTTACTGACCGTCAGGCTACGTTCAAGTGTCAACCTGATTGCCCGGGTTCTATTTACTTTCTCTCATGAAGGTTCTCAGTCACTGATGACATTTTGGTTATGAAGAAAATGTGTTTAACTACTGTAGAAGCCACATTTTCCCTTTACAGTAGCGGAGGAAATGTGAATACAAAGTGTTCCAACTCCAGCCATTTATGTAACATAAATCTAGAGTTAGACAAGTTATAATATAGTAGGCTACACAGATATTCTCAATCACAGATATTCTCAATCAAACAGGTCATAAACTCTAGCTCCACAATGAAATAGGGTGCAGGCCAGGCAGCAGGCTGTTAGCCAGCCTGCCAGCATAGTGGAGTCTGCCACTAGCACAGTCAGTGTAGTCAGCTCAGCTATCACCATTGAGACCGTGTCTGTGCCTCGACCTAGGTTGGGCAAAACTAAACATGGCGGTGTTCGCCTTAGCAATCTCACTAGGATAAAGACCACCTCCATTCCTGTCATTACTGAAAGAGATCATGATACCTCACATATCAAAATAGGGCTACTTAATGTTAGATCCCTTACTTCAAAGGCAATTATAGTCAATGAACTAATCACTGATCATAATCTGATGTGATTGGCCTGACTGAAACATGGCTTAAGCCTGATGAATTTACTGTTTTAAATGAGGCCTCACCTCCTGGCTACACTTAGTGACCATATCCCCCGTGCATCCCGCAAAGGCGGAGGTGTTGCTAACATTTACGATAGCAAATGTCAATTTACAAAAAAAAATGACGTTTTCGTCTTTTGAGCTTCTAGTCATGAAATCTATGCAGCCTACTCAATCACTTTTTATAGCTACTGTTTACAGGCCTCCTGGGCCATATACAGCGTTTCTCACTGAGTTCCCTGAATTCCTATCGGACCTTGTAGTCATAGCAGATAATATTATAATCTTTGGTGACTTTAATATTCACATGGAAAAGTCCACAGACCCACTCCAAAAGGGTTTCGGAGCCATCATCGACTCAGTGGGTTTTGTCCAACATGTCTCTGGACCCACTCACTGTCACAGTCATACGCTGGACCTAGTTATGTCCCATGGAATAAATGTTGTGGATCTTAATGTTTTTCCTCATAATCCTGGACTATCGGACCACCATTTTATTACATTTGCAATTGCAACAAATCATCTGCTCAGACCCCAACCAAGGAACATCAAAAGTCGTGCTATAAATTCACAGACAACACAAAGATTCCTTGATGCCCTTCCAGACTCCCTCTGCCTACCCAAGGACGCCAGAGGACAAAAATCAGTTAACCACCTAACTGAGGATCTCAATTTAACCTTGCGCAATACCCTAGATGCAGTTGCATCCCTAAAAACTAAAAACATTTCTCATAAGAAACTAGCTCCCTGGTACACAGAAATTACCCGAGCTCTGAAGCAAGCTTCCAGAAAATTGGAACGGAAATGGCGCCACACCAAACTGGAAGTCTTCCGACTAGCTTGGAAAGACGGTACCGTGCAATACCGAAGAGCCCTTAATGCTGCTCGATCATCCTATTTTTCTAACTTAATTGAGGAAAATAAGAACAATCCGAAATTCCTTTTTGATACTGTCGCAAAGCTAACTAAAAAGCAGCATTCCCCAAGAGAGGATGACTTTCACTTTAGCAGTGATAAATTCATGAACTTCTTTGAGGAAAAGATTATGATTATTAGAAAGCAAATTACGGACTCCTCTTTAAACCTGCGTATTCCTCCAAACCTCAGTTGTCCTGAGTCTGCACAACTCTGCCAGGACCTAGGATCAAGAGAGACGCTCAAGTGTTTTAGTACTATATCTCTTGACACAATGATGAAAATAATCATGGCCTCTAAACCTTCAAGCTGCATACTGGACCCTATTCCAACTAAACTACTGAAAGAGCTGCTTCCTGTGCTTGGCCCTCCTATGTTGAACATAATAAACGGCTCTCTATCCACTGGATGTGTACCAAACTCACTAAAAGTGGCAGTAATAAAGCCTCTCTTGAAAATGCCAAACCTTGACCCAGAAAATATAAAAAACTATCGGCCTATATCGAATCTTCCATTCCTCTCAAAAATTTTAGAGAAGGCTGTTGCGCAGCAACTCACTGCCTTCCTGAAGACAAACAATGTGTACGAAATGCTTCAGTCTGGTTTTAGACCCCATCATAGCACTGAGACGGCACTTGTGAAGGTGGTAAATGACATTTTAATGGCATCGGACCGAGGCTCTGCATCTGTCCTCGTGCTCCTAGACCTTAGTGCTGCTTTTGATACCATCGATCACCACATTCTTTTGGAGAGATTGTAAACCCAAATTGGTCTACACGGACATGTTCTGGCCTGGTTTAGATCTTATCTGTCGGAAAGATATCAGTTTGTCTCTGTGAATGGTTTGTCCTCTGACAAATCAACTGTAAATTTCGGTGTTCCTCAAGGTTCCGTTTTAGGACCACTATTGTTTTCACTATATATTTTACCTCTTGGGGATGTTATTCGACAACATAATGTAAACTTTCACTGCTATGCGGATGACACACAGCTGTACATTTCAATGAAACATGGCGAAGCCTCAAAATTGCCCTCGCTAGAAGCATGTGTTTCAGACATAAGGAAGTGGATGGCTGCAAACTTTCTACTATTAAACTCGGACAAAACAGAGATGCTTGTTCTAGGTCCCAAGAAACAAAGAGATCTTCTGTTGAATCTGACAATTAATCTTAATAGTTGTACAGTCGTCTCAAATAAAACTGTGAAGGACCTCGGCGTTACTCTGGACCCTGATCTCTCTTTTGAAGAACATATCAAGACCATTTCGAGGACAGCTTTTTTCCATCTACGTAACATTGCAAAAATCAGAAACTTTCTGTCCAAAAATGATGCAGAAAAATTAATCCATGCTTTTGTCACTTCTAGGTTAGACTACTGCAATGCTCTATTTTCCGGCTACCCGGATAAAGCGCTAAATAAACTTCAGTTAGTGCTAAATACGGCTGCTAGAATCCTGACTAGAACCAAAGAATTTGATCATATTACTCCAGTGCTAGCCTCTCTACACTGGCTTCCTGTCAAAACAAGGGCTGATTTCAAGATTTTACTGCTAACCTACAAAGCATTACATGGGCTTGCTCCTACCTATCTCTCTGATTTGGTCCTGCCGTACATACCTACACGTAAGCTACGGTCACAAGACGCAGGCCTCCTAATTGTCCCTAGAATTTCTAAGCAAACAGCTGGAGGCAGGGTTTTCTCATATAGAGCTCCATTTTTATGGAACGGTCTGCCTACCCATGTCAGAGACGCAAACTCGGTCTCAACCTTTAAGTCTTTACTGAAGACTCATCTCTTCAGTGGGTCATATGATTGAGTGTAGTCTGGCCCAGGAGTGGGAAGGTGAACGGAAAGGCTCTGGAGCAACGAACCGCCCTTGCTGTCTCTGCCTGGCCGGTTCCCCTCTTTCACTGGGATTCTCTGCCTCTAACTCTATTACAGAGTCACTGGCCTACCGGGGCTCTCTCATGCCGTCCCTGGAGGGGGTGCGTCACCTGAGTGGGTTGATTCACTGTTGTGGTCATCCTGTCTGGGTTGGCGCTCCCCCCTTGGGTTGTGCCGTGGCGGAGATCTTTGTGGGCTATACTCAGCCTTGTCTCAGGATGGTAAGTTGGTGGTTGAAGATATCCCTCTAGTGGTGTGGGGGCTGTGCTTTGGCAAAGTGGGTGGGGTTATATCCTTCCTGTTTGGCCCTGTCCGGAGGTGTCCTCGGATGGGGCCACAGTGTCTCCTGACCCCTCCTGTCTCAGCCTCCAGTATTTATGCTGCAGTAGTTTATGTGTCGGGGGGCTGGGGTCAGTTTGTTATATCTGGAGTACTTCTCCTGTCCTATTCGGTGTCCTGTGTGAATCTAAGTGTGCGTTCTCTAATTCTCTCCTTCTCTCTTTCTTTCTCTCTCTTGGAGGACCTGAGCCCTAGGACCATGCCCCAGGACTACCTGACATGATGACTCCTTGCTGTCCCCAGTCCACCTGACTGTGCTGCTGCTCCAGTTTCAACTGTTCTGCCTTATTATTATTTGACCATGCTGGTCATTTATGAACATTTGAACATCTTGGCCATGTTCTGTTATAATCTCCACCCGGCACAGCCAGAAGAGGACTGGCCACCCCACATATGCTCTCTCTAATTCTCTTTCTTTCTCTCTCTCGGAGGACCTGAGCCCTAGGACCGTGCCCCAGGACTACCTGACATGATGACTCCTTGCTGTCCCCAGTCCACCTGACTGTGTTGCTGCTCCAGTTTCAACTGTTCTGCCTTATTATTATTTGACCATGCTGGTCATTTATGAACATTTGAACATCTTGGCCATGTTCTGTTATAATCTCCACCCGGCACAGCCAGAAGAGGACTGGCCACCCCACATATGCTCTCTCTAATTCTCTTTCTTTCTCTCTCTCGGAGGACCTGAGCCCTAGGACCGTGCCCCAGGACTACCTGACATGATGACTCCTTGCTGTCCCCAGTCCACCTGACTGTGTTGCTGCTCCAGTTTCAACTGTTCTGCCTTATTATTATTCGACCATGCTGGTCATTTATGAACATTTGAACATCTTGGCCATGTTCTGTTATAATCTCCACCCGGCACAGCCAGAAGAGGACTGGCCACCCCACATAGCCTGGTTCCTCTCTAGGTTTCTTCCTAGGTTTGGCCTTTCTAGGGAGTTTTTCCTAGCCACCGTGCTTCTACACCTGCATTGCTTGCTGTTTGGGGTTTTAGGCTGGGTTTCTGTACAGCACTTTGAGATATCAGCTGAAGTACGAAGGGCTATATAAATAAATGTGATTTGATTTTGATTTGATAAACTGAAATCAAAGACGTTGCTACATTTCCACTAATTTCAGTAACAACATGTGGAGGGTCAGATGAGACGTCGCAGGCTCCTGGGGTAACAACATGTGGAGGGTCAGATGAGACGTCGCAGGCTCCTGGGGTAACAACATGTGGAGGGTCAGATGAGACGTCGCAGGCTCCTGGGGAAACAACATGTGGAGGGTCAGATGAGACGTCGCAGGCTCCTGGGGAAACAACATGTGGAGGGTCAGATGAGACGTCGCAGGCTCCTGGGGAAACAACATGTGGAGGGTTAGATGAGACGTCGCAGGCTCCTGGGGAAACAACATGTGGAGGGTCAGATGAGACGTCGCAGGCTCCTGGGGAAACAACATGTGGAGGGTCAGATGAGACGTCGCAGGCTCCTGGGGTAACAACATGTGGAGGGTCAGATGAGACGTCGCAGGCTCCTGGGGAAACAACATGTGGAGGGTCAGATGAGACGTCGCAGGCTCCTGGGGAAACAACATGTGGAGGGTCAGATGAGACGTCGCAGGCTCCTGGGGTAACAACATGTGGAGGGTCAGATGAGACGTCACAGGCTCCTGGGGTAACAACATGAGGAGGGTCAGATGAGACATCGCAGGCTCCTGGGGTAACAACATGGAGGGTCAGATGAGACGTCGCAGGCTCCTGGGGTAACAACATGGAGGGTCAGATGAGACGTCGCAGGCTCCTGGGGAAACAACATGAGGAGGGTCAGATGAGACGTCGCAGGCTCCTGGGGTAACAACATGTGGAGGGTCAGATGAGATGTTGCAGGCTCCTGGGGAAACAACATGGAGGGTTAGATGAGACGTCGCAGGCTCCTGGGGAAACAACATGTGGAGGGTCAGATGAGACGTCGCAGGCTCCTGGGGAAACAACATGTGGAGGGTCAGATGAGACGTCGCAGGCTCCTGGGGTAACAACATGGAGGGTCAGATGAGACGTCGCAGGCTCCTGGGGTAACAACATGGAGGGTCAGATGAGACGTCGCAGGCTCCTGGGGAAACAACATGAGGAGGGTCAGATGAGACGTCGCAGGCTCCTGGGGAAACAACATGGAGGGTTAGATGAGACGTCGCAGGCTCCTGGGGAAACAACATGTGGAGGGTTAGATGAGACGTCGCAGGCTCCTGGGGAAACAACATGTGGAGGGTCAGATGAGACGTCGCAGGCTCCTGGGGTAACAACATGTGGAGGGTCAGATGAGACGTCGCAGGCTCCTGGGGAAACAACATGTGGAGGGTCAGATGAGACGTCGCAGGCTCCTGGGGTAACAACATGTGGAGGGTCAGATGAGACGTCGCAGGCTCCTGGGGTAACAACATGAGGAGGGTCAGATGAGACGTCGCAGGCTCCTGGGGTAACAACATGTGGAGGGTCAGATGAGACGTCGCAGGCTCCTGGGGTAACAACATGTGGAGGGTCAGATGAGACGTCGCAGGCTCCTGGGGTAACAACATGTGGAGGGTTAGATGAGACGTCGCAGGCTCCTGGGGTAACAACATGGAGGGTTAGATGAGACGTCGCAGGCTCCTGGGGTAACAACATGGAGGGTTAGATGAGACGTCGCAGGCTCCTGGGGTAACAACATGTGTAGGGTTAGATGAGACGTCGCAGGCTCCTGGGGTAACAACATGTGGAGCATTCTTTTTTTCAGAATTCATTAATAGCCATTCCCAAAACCACTTTGATCACTTTACTTTATTAGTAATGATCTGTTTTACTGTTAATTGACAGTGAAATGTCATGTGACATTTTGTGATTAACAGCTGGCATTAACTATTGATTCAAATTGTTTGTAAACGTGATGCACAGGTGTTGGTTTATCGCACGCACCTGCAGAGCTGTCTTCTATACAACTTCAGGAATGTCCGTTGCTGTGATTGCGTTCAGATGACAATACATGGTCTATCAATGGTATATTTGCGTTTTGCAGCTTTTCGTTCTCATATAGCCTATAAAAATGCATGTTTTTGATATATGTGGTGCTGGGAATATGCCCTAATACCCCAACAGGCAAGTTTTCGTTCTGTGTCATGTCTTATCTAATGCAAGGTGCATGTGTATATATGGGGTATTAGGGTATATTCCCAGCACCACAACAGGCAAGTTTTCGTTCTGTGTCATGTCTTATCTAATGCAAGGTGCATGTGTAGCCCATGATGTATCGTTCTAAATCAGGTGACAAGTTGAATTGCAACAGTACAGGCTACTGTGGTAGTAGTCTATATGAGTAGCTGATGACTCGAGAATTGGTCCCTGTACTTTATTTTCTATTCTGGAGCCATTAGTCAGTGAGGTACGTTATCCCCTGTCGGCTGCTGGAAATGATATGTAACAAAAGCCTGTTCTTGACTTTGAGTAAAGCTATCCAGTAGCCTAGTACTGACAGTGTTGCGTCATGGCTTGGCATTGAGTGGGAAACCTATGCTTGCCAAGTGGCAATGATGACTTGACCTCATATCTCTGGGCAAAGACAGTGACACAGCTAAGAGACGGCTAAGGTACATTTACGTTTGGTGTGTTGGTGTATTGGTCATCATGTACGGTACTTTGTCTCTCATGGTAATGCTATTATGAGTTATGAATAGAGCCTTTCTGAATAAACGTGTCTGGTACCCACTCAATGCCAATCCATGATGCATTGTGCCCCCCCTTTTACACTGCTGCTACTCTCTGTTATTATCTATGCATAATCACTAATAATTCTACCTACATGTACATATTATCTCAACTAACCAGTGCCCCAGCACATTGACTCTGTACTGGTACCCCTTGTATACACAGTTGATGTCAGAAGTTGACATAAACTTAGGTTGGAGTCATTAAAACTTGTTTTTCAAACACTCCACAAATGTCTTGTTAACAAACTATAGTTCTGGCAAGTCGGTTAGGACATCCACTTTGTGCATGACATAAGTTATTTTTCCAGCAATTGTTTACAGGCAGATTATTTCACTTATAATTCACTGCATCACAATTCCAGTGAGTCAGAAGTTTACATCCACTAAGTTGACTGTGCCTTAAACAGCTTGGAAAATTCCAGAAAATCATGGCTTTAGAAGCTTCTGATAGGCTATTGACATCATTTGAGTCAATTGGAGGTGTACCTGTGGATGTATTTCAAGGCCTACCTTCAAACTCAGTGCCTCTTTGATTGACATCATGGGAAAATAAAAATAAATCAGCCAAGACCTCAATTAGAAAATTGTAGACCTCTACAAGTCTGGTTTGGGAGAAATTTCCAAACGCATGAAGGTACCACATTCATCTGTTCAAACAATAGTACGCAAGTATAAACGTCATGGGGCCCCGCAGCCGTCATACCGCTCAGGAAGGAGACACCTTCTGTCTCCTAGAGATGAACGTACTTTGGTGCGAAAAGTGCAACTCAATCCCAGAACAACAGCAAAGAACCTTGTATCCACAGTAAAACGAGTCCTATATCGACATAACCTGAAAGGCCGCTCAGCAAGGAAGAAGCCACTGCTCCAAAACCGCAATAAAAAAGCCAGACTACGGTTCGTAACTGCACATGGAGACAAAGATCATACTTTTTGGAGAAATGTCCTCTGGTCTGATGAAACAAAAATAGAACTGTTTGGCCATAATGACCATCGTTATGTTTGGAGGAAAAAGGGTGAGGATTGCAAGCCGAAGAACACCATCCCAACCGTGAAGCACAGGAGTGGCAGCATCATGTTGTGGGGGTGCTTTGCTGCAGGAGGGACTGGTGCACTTCACAAAATAGATGGTATCATGAGGAAGAAAAATAATGTGGATATATTGAAGCAACATCTCAAGACATCAGTCAGGAAGTTAAAGCTTGGTCCAAATGGACAATGACCCCAAGCATACTTCCAAAGTTGTGGCAAAATGACTTAAGGTCAACAAAGTCAAGGTATTAGAGTGGCCATCACAAAGCCCTGACCTCAATCCCATAAAAATATGTTGGCAGAACTGAAAAAGCGTGTGCGAGCAAGGAGGTCTACAAACCTGACTCAGTTACACCAGCTCTGTCAGGAGGAATTGGCCAAAATTCACCTAACTTATTGTGGGAAACTTGTGGAAGGCTACCCGAAACATTTGACCCAAGTTAAACAATTTAAAGGCAATGCTACCAAATACTAATTGAGTGTATGTAAACATTGAATGTGATGAAAGAAATAAAAGCTGAAATAAATAATTCTCTCTACTATTATTCTGACATTTCACATTCTTAAAATAAAGTGGTGATCCAAACTGACCTAAGACAGGGAATTTTTACTAGGAGTAAATCTCAGGAATTGTCAAAAACTGAGAAAGTCAGGAAAACTGTAAAAACATATATTTGACCAAGGCATATGTAAACTTCCGACTTCATCTGTAGCCTCACTATTGTTATTTTACTGCTGCTCTTTAATTATTTGTTAGTTTATTTTTAAAAAAAAAAAAAATAAGGTTATGTAATTTTCCTGTGTTACTTTTGGATAAATGTTTTAAACTTAAGTTTATTTAATAAATATTCTTGAACTGCATTGTTTTTTTGTGGGCTTGTAAGTAAGCATTTCACTGTAAGGTGAAATACCTGTTGTACTCGGCTCATGTGACAAATACAATTAGATTTGATTTGATTTGAATCTGGATGCTGCAACTGTTGGCGCGGCAGATGAGACATTTTACAAATTCAACTGTCGCTGGGCAGAAAAGGACTGACATGCTAAAATATACAAATGCCCCATGATTATACCTGTGTGCCCGCACATCAAAACATTGGTTTTTGTTTAAGAAACACTTCACACATTGGTAAGAAAAATATACTATGCCTTCCTCCAACCGTGGCAAATGCGTCTTGCAGCAGAAATGATATCATACCAAATGTCTAAAAAACGCTGCTCTGTAAAACTGAAGAAGCAAACATGCTTACTGACGGTGGAGGGACTAAGTATGACTTTACAAAGGAGTCAAGTGGATACAGATGGACAAACAGGACCAAAAATACAATATATCCCTGCATGATATGCTTCAGGGACCAACTGAACATGGGAAGACTGACAAATTTGTTCTTTAAAAGTTGACAAGTTTAATCTACTTGATTTTATAAAGTTTATTGTAATTCCAATTGACTTCACTCTACATTAATGAAGAGTGGCTCAGGAGAATATATATTTAAATTACTGGGGGAAAATGGTTTGAATTAAACACTGCATTCTCTGTTTGTTTCTGTTTTTAAAGTAGGTCCATCATGTTTCCCATTGTCCCATGCTAAGTCCCAGAGGAATTGGAGCAATTTGCAATCATTTTAGTAGGACAAAAAGCCACCTCTCCAAGCCAGCTCTCCCCTAGAACGTCTCCATTCAATTGACTGTGTTTTGTTTTTTTGCATCAATTCCCTGAGATCTCTTTACGCAACATACACACACATCATTAACGTAGCTCATTTAAAAAAAAAATCCTTGATAGACTCAATTAGCATTTACTTATTCACAACCGTGGCCCAGTGCAGTTTAGTTACCTTCATGTGAGAGGAGCGAAATTAGCGTGCTGAATAAAAGACGTCTAAATGTGATTGATTGTAATGGAAGTGGTTGACTGACCGCACCAGTGATTCCCAAATGTCCCCGTAAGACTCAAAGGAACTCAGGTTCGAGGCCTGCCGCTATGCCACGCATGTGTTAATGATCTGTGTAATAACTGATCTGTTTCACAAGGAGAGGCCCTGGGGGACTCTATGATGTCGTCTAGCCCGCCTGGACGGACACAGCAAGGAGAGGTGGCTTAGGCCTGTCTCAGAGGGACGTTGCTTATGCACAGCTCATAACAAGGTATTATTTATGAGCTTAACATGCATTACGAAGAAGGTATTTATAATGACTGTTTCTGTTTGTTCAACGGTGAGCATCTGGGACTATCTCAACAGTCTAAAGTGACTTCTCCTAATTTCCTCTCCTTTAGAGTGTAGATCAGTGTAGATTAAGGGAAAGACAAGGAGAACACGGTCCTCTGTAGTTCAGTTAGTAGAACACGGTCCTCTGTAGTTCAGTTAGTAGAACACGGTCCTCTGTAGTTCAGTTAGTAGAACACGGTCCTCTGTAGTTCAGTTAGTAGAACATGGTCCTCTGTAGTTCAGTTAGTAGAGCACGGTCCTCTGTAGTTCAGTTAGTAGAACACGGTCCTCTGTAGTTCAGTTAGTAGAACACGGTCCTCTGTAGTTCAGTTAGTAGAACACGGTCCTCTGTAGTTCAGTTAGTAGAACATGGTCCTCTGTAGTTCAGTTAGTAGAACATGGTCCTCTGTAGTTCAATTAGTAGGACATGGTCCTCTGTAGTTAGTAGAACATGGTCCTCTGTAGTTCAGTTAGTATAACATGGTCCTCTGTAGTTCAGTTAGTAGAACATGGTCCTCTGTAGTTCAGTTAGTAGAGCATGGTCCTCTGTAGTTCAGTTAGTAGAACATGGTCCTCTGTAGTTCAGTTAGTAGAACATGGTCCTCTGTAGTTCAGTTAGAAGGACATGGTCCTCTGTAGTTCAGTTAGTAGAACATGGTCCTCTGTAGTTCAGTTAGTAGAACATGGTCCTCTGTAGTTCAGTTAGTAGGACATGGTCCTCTGTAGTTCAGTTAGTAGGACATGGTCCTCTGTAGTTAGTAGAACATGGTCCTCTGTAGTTCAGTTAGTAGAACATGGTCCTCTGTAGTTCAGTTAGTAGGACATGGTCCTCTGTAGTTAGTAGAACATGGTCCTCTGTAGTTCAGTTAGTAGAACATGGTCCTCTGTAGTTCAGTTAGTAGGACATGGTCCTCTGTAGTTCAGTTAGTAGGACATGGTCCTCTGTAGTTAGTAGAACATGGTCCTCTGTAGTTCAGTTAGTAGAACATGGTCCTCTGTAGTTCAGTTAGTAGGACATGGTCCTCTGTAGTTCAGTTAGTAGGACATGGTCCTCTGTAGTTCAGTTAGTAGGACATGGTCCTCTGTAGTTCAGTTAGTAGGACATGGTCCTCTGTAGTTAGTAGAACATGGTCCTCTGTAGTTCAGTTAGTAGAACATGGTCCTCCTTAGTTCAGTTAGTAGAACATGGTCCTCTGTAGTTCAGTTAGTAGGACATGGTCCTCTGTAGTTCAGTTAGTAGGACATGGTCCTCTGTAGTTAGTAGAACATGGTCCTCTGTTGTTCAGTTAGTACAACATGGTCCTCTGTAGTTCAGTTAGTAGGACATGGCCCTCTGTAGTTCAGTTAGTAGAACATGGTCCTCTGTAGTTCAGTTAGTAGAACACGGTCCTCTGTAGTTCAGTTAGTAGAACATGGTCCTCTGTAGTTCAGTTAGTAGAACATGGTCCTCTGTAGTTCAGTTAGTATGACATGGCCCTCTGTAGTTCAGTTAGTAGAACATGGTCCTCTGTAGTTCAGTTAGTAGAACACGGTCCTCTGTAGTTCAGTTAGTAGGACATGGTCCTCTGTAGTTCAGTTAGTAGAACACGGTCCTCTGTAGTTCAGTTAGTAGAACATGGTCCTCTGTAGTTCAGTTAGTAGGACATGGTCCTCTGTAGTTCAGTTAGTAGGACATGGTCCTCTGTAGTTAGTAGAACATGGTCCTCTGTAGTTCAGTTAGTAGAACACGGTCCTCTGTAGTTCAGTTAGTAGATCACGGTCCTCTGTAGTTCAGTTATTAGGACATGGTCCTCTGTAGTTCAGTTAGTAGGACATGGTCCTCTGTAGTTCAGTTAGTAGAACATGGTCCTCTGTAGTTCAGTTAATAGGACATGGTACTCTGTAGTTAGTAGAACATGGTCCTCTGTAGTTCAGTTAGTAGGACATGGTCCTCTGTAGTTCAGTTAGTAGGACATGGTCCTCTGTAGTTCAGTTAGTAGAACATGGTCCTCTGTAGTTCAGTTAATAGGACATGGTCCTCTGTAGTTAGTAGAACATGGTCCTCTGTAGTTCAGTTAGTAGAACACGGTCCTCTGTAGTTCAGTTAGTAGGACATGGTCCTCTGTAGTTAGTAGAACATGGTCCTCTGTAGTTCAGTTAGTAGAACACGGTCCTCTGCAGCTCAGTTAGTAGAACACGGTCCTCTGTAGTTCAGTTAGTAGAACACGGTCCTCTGTAGTTCAGTTAGTAGAACATGGTCCTCTGTAGTTCAGTTAGTAGGACATGGTCCTCTGTAGTTCAGTTAGTAGAACATGGTCCTCTGTAGTTCAGTTAATAGGACATGGTCCTCTGTAGTTAGTAGAACATGGTCCTCTGTAGTTCAGTTAGTAGAACACGGTCCTCTGTAGTTCAGTTAGTAGGACATGGTCCTCTGTAGTTAGTAGAACATGGTCCTCTGTAGTTCAGTTAGTAGAACATGGTCCTCTGTAGTTCAGTTAGTAGGACATGGTCCTCTGTAGTTCAGTTAGTAGGACATGGTCCTCCGTAGTTCAGTTAGTAGAACATGGTCCTCCGTAGTTCAGTTAGTAGAACATGGTCCTCTGTAGTTCAGTTAGTAGGACATGGTCCTCTGTAGTTAGTAGAACATGGTCCTCTGTAGTTCAGTTAGTAGAACATGGTCCTCTGTAGTTCAGTTAGTAGGACATGGTCCTCTGTAGTTAGTAGAACATGGTCCTCTGTAGTTCAGTTAGTAGAACATGGTCCTCTGTAGGTCAGTTAGTAGAACATGGTCCTCTGTAGGTCAGTTAGTAGAACATGGTCCTCTGTAGTTCAGTTAGTAGAACATGGTCCTCTGTAGTTCAGTTAGTAGTACATGGTCCTCTGTAGTTCAGTTAGTAGGACATGGTCCTCTGTAGTTAGTAGAACATGGTCCTCTGTAGTTCAGTTAGTAGAACATGGTCCTCTGTAGGTCAGTTAGTAGAACATGGTCCTCTGTAGTTCAGTTCGTAGAACATGGTCCTCTGTAGTTCAGTTAGTAGTACATGGTCCTCTGTAGTTCAGTTAGTAGAACATGGTCCTCTGTAGGTCAGTTAGTAGAACATGGCCCTCTGTAGTTCAGTTAGTAGAACATGGTCCTCTGTAGTTCAGTTAGTAGAACACGGTCCTCTGTAGTTCAGTTAGTAGAACATGGTCCTCTGTCGTTCAGTTAGTAGAACACGGTCCTCTGTAGTTCAGTTAGTAGGACATGGTCCTCTGTAGTTAGTAGAACATGGTCCTCTGTAATTCAGTTAGTATGACATGGTCCTCTGTAGTTAGTAGAACATGGTCCTCTATAGTTCAGTTAGTAGAACACGGTCCTCTGTAGTTCAGTTATTAGGACATGGTCCTCTGCAGCTCATTTAGTAGAACACGGTCCTCTGTAGTTCAGTTAGTAGAACACGGTCCTCTGTAGTTCAGTTATTAGGACATGGTCCTCTGCAGCTCATTTAGTAGAACACGGTCCTCTGTAGTTCAGTTAGTAGAACACGGTCCTCTGTAGTTCAGTTAGTAGAACATGGTCCTCTGTAGTTCAGTTAGTAGGACACGGTCCTCTGTAGTTCAGTTAGTAGAACACGGTCCTCTGTAGTTCAGTTAGTAGAACATGGTCCTCTGTAGTTCAGTTAATAGGACATGGTCCTCTGTAGTTAGTAGAACATGGTCCTCTGTAGTTCAGTTAGTAGAACACGGTCCTCTGTAGTTAGCAGAACATGGTCCTCTGTAGTTCAGTTAGTAGAACACGGTCCTCTGTAGTTCAGTTAGTAGGACATGGTCCTCTGTGTCCTCCTCCCAGAGCGCTAAGAACCTTGGCGTGATCCTGGACAACACCCTGTCGTTCTCAACTAACATCAAGGCGGTGGCCCGTTCCTGTAGGTTCATGCTCTACAACATCCGCAGAGTACGACCCTGCCTCACACAGGAAGCGGCGCAGGTCCTAATCCAGGCACTTGTCATCTCCCGTCTGGATTACTGCAACTCGCTGTTGGCTGGGCTCCCTGCCTGTGCCATTAAACCCCTACAACTCATCCAGAACGCCACAGCCCGTCTGGTGTTCAACCTTCCCAAGTTCTCTCACGTCACCCCGCTCCTCCGCTCTCTCCACTGGCTTCCAGTTGAAGCTTGCATCCGCTACAAGACCATGGTGCTTGCCTACGGAGCTGTGAGGGGAACGGCACCTCAGTACCTCCAGGCTCTGATCAGGCCCTACACCCAAACAAGGGCACTGCGTTCATCCACCTCTGGCCTGCTCGCCTCCCTACCACTGAGGAAGTACAGTTCCCGCGCAGCCCAGTCAAAACTGTTCGCTGCTCTGGCCCCCCAATGGTGGAACAAACTCCCTCACGACGCCAGGACAGCGGAGTCAATCACCACCTTCAGGAGACACCTGAAACCCCACCTCTTTAAGGAATACCTAGGATAGGATAAAGTAATCCTTCTCACCCCCCCCCTTAAAAGATGTAGATGCACTATTGTAACGTGGCTGTTCCACTGGATGTCTTAAGGTGAACACACCAATTTGTAAGTCGCTCTGGATAAGAGCGTCTGCTAAATGACTTAAATGTAAATGTAAATGATGGTCCTCTGTCGTTCAGTTAGTAGAACACGGTCCTCTGTAGTTCAGTTAGTAGAACATGGTCCTCTGTAGTTCAGTTAGTAGAACATGGTCCTCTGTAGTTCAGTTAGTAGGACATGGTCCTCTGTAGTTCAGTTAGTAGAACATGGTCCTCTGTAGTTCAGTTAGTAGGACATGGTCCTATGTAGTTCAGTTAGTAGGACATGGTCCTCTGTAGTTAGTAGAACATGGTCCTCTGTAGTTAGTAGGACATGGTCCTCTGTAATTCAGTTAGTAGGACATGGTCCTCTGTAGTTAGTAGAACATGGTCCTCTGTAGTTCAGTTAGTAGAACACGGTCCTCTGTAGTTCAGTTAGTAGAACACGGTCCTCTGTAGTTCAGTTAGTAGAACACGGTCCTCTGTAGTTCAGTTAGTAGAACACGGTCCTCTGTAGTTCAGTTAGTAGAACATGGTCCTCTGTAGTTCAGTTAGTAGAACATGGTCCTCTGTAGTTCAGTTAGTGGGACATGGTCCTCTGTAGTTAGTAGAACATGGTCCTCTGTAGTTCAGTTAGTAGAACATGGTCCTCTGTAGTTCAGTTAGTAGGACATGGTCCTCTGTAGTTAGTAGAACATGGTCCTCTGTAGTTCAGTTAGTAGATCACGGTCCTCTGTAGTTCAGTTAGTAGGACATGGTCCTCTGCAGCTCAGTTAGTAGAACACGGTCCTCTGTAGTTCAGTTAGTAGAACACGGTCCTCTGTAGTTCAGTTAGTAGAACATGGTCCTCTGTAGTTCAGTTAATAGGACATGGTCCTCTGTAGTTAGTAGAACATGGTCCTCTGTAGTTCAGTTTGTAGAACACGGTCCTCTGTAGTTCAGTTAGTAGAACACGGTCCTCTGTAGTTCAGTTAGTAGAGCATGGTCCTCTGTAGTTCAGTTAGTAGGACATGGTCCTCTGTAGTTCAGTTAGTAGAACATGGTCCTCTGTAGTTAGTAGAACATGGTCCTCTGTAGTTCAGTTAGTAGAGCATGGTCCTCTGTAGTTCAGTTAGTAGGACATGGCCCTCTGTAGTTCAGTTAGTAGAACATGGTCCTCTGTAGTTCAGTTAGTAGAACATGGTCCTCTAGTTCGTACCCCGTAGTGTAACCCATACCTAAAACGTATGACTTTATGTTGCTTTGGATAAAAGTGTTTGCTAAATGGCATTTATTATTATTATTATTATTATTATTATTATTATTATTATTATTATTATTATATTATTATTATTAATATTATTATTATTATTATTATATTAGCCATTGTTTGAGTATAATACGGTTACAACATTACTCAAACACAATATTATTTCTTAGACCTGTCACGTTCTGACCTTTATTTCCTTTGTTTTGTATTTATTTAGTATGGTCAGGGCGTGAGTTGGGTGGGCAGTCTATGTTTGTTTTTCTAGGTTTTGGGTATTTCTATGTTTCGGCCTAGTATGGTTCTCATTCAGAGGCAGGTGTCATTAGTTGTCTCTGATTGAGAATCAAACTTAGGTAGCCTGGGTTTCACTGTGTGTTTGTGGGTGATTGTTCCTGTCTTTGTGTTTGCCCCAGATGGGACTGTTTTAGGTTTTCTCACGTTTGTTGGTTTTTGTTAGTTATCTCATGTGTAGTTTCTTTATAAATTAAAGAACATGAATAACCACCATGCTGCATTTTGGTCCGCCTCTCCTTCACCACAGAAAACCCTTACAGAATCACCCACCACAACAGGACCAAGCGGCGTGTTAACGAGCAGCAGCAGGAGCAGCAGCAGCAGTGGGAGAGGCTGCACTACTTGGAGAATATGGACTATACTACTTGGGAGGTAATAGACAGGTGGGCGGTCGACCCAGGGAGAGTGCCGGAGCCCGCCTGGGTTTCGATGGAGCAGTGTGCGGAAGGTTACAGGAGAATGAGGTTGGCGAAGCAAGCACGGCGGCGCGGACGGAAGCCCGAGAGTCAGCCCCAAAAATGTATTGGGGGGGGGAACAGGGGGAGTGTGGCAGAGTCAGGAGTCAGACCTGAGCCAACTCCCCCCGTTTATCGTGAGGAGCCAAGGAGGAGCTCAGAACCAGAGCTGGTGTTGGAGGTGAGCGAAGCAGAGACTGTGAAGGAATTAATGGGGAAATTGGAGGAGAGAGATATGAGGGAATTGCTGGTTTGGTGCATGAGGCACGACATTCGCCCGACGGAGCGTGTCAGGGATTTAATGGCACCTGGGTCAGCTCTCCATACTCATCCTGAGGTGCGTGCTAGGGGTCTGGTGAAGACTGTGCCAGCCTCACGCACCAGGCCTCCTGTGGATCTCCCTAGCCTTGCACGTCCTGTGCCATCTCAGCACTACAGTGCTCCTAGCAGTGCTAACCGTGGCAGGCGTGGTGCTGGTCAGGCACCGTGTTATGCGGTGGTTCGCACGGTGTCCCCAGTACGCGTGCTTAGCCCGGTGCGCTACACCCCAGCTTCGCACATCTGCCGGGCTAGGGTGAAGATTCAGCCAGGGCGGTTGGTGCCAGCCCTGCTCTCAAGATCTCCAGTACGCCTTCACGGTCCGGTGCCACCTCCACACACCAGCCCTCCGGTGGCAGCTCCCCGCACCAGGCTTCCTGTGTGTGTCCTCGGCCCAGTACCACCAGTGCCAGCACCACGCATCAGGCCTACAGTGCGCCTCGCCTGTCCGGCGCTGCTGCCGGAGTCTCCCGCCTGTCCGGCGCTGCTGCCGGAGTCTCCAGCCTGTCCGGCGCTGCTGCCGGAGTCTGAGGTGCCAGAGCCCCTCAGCCCAGAGGCGCCAGAGCCCCTCAGCCCAGAGGCGCCAGAGCCCCTCAGCCCAGAGGCGCCAGAGCCCCTGCCCCTCTGTCCCGAGCCCCTGCCCCTCTGTCCAGAGCTTCTGCCCCTCTGTCCAGAGCTTCTGCCCCTCTGTCCAGAGCTTCCGCCCATCTGTCCAGAGCTTCCGCCCATCTGTCCAGAGCTTCCGCCCATCTGTCCAGAGCTTCCGCCCCTCTGTCCCGAGCTGCCCCTCTGTCCAGTGGGGTCATTGAGAGGGGTGGCCATGGTTAGAAAGCCACGGAGGCGGACAATAAGGCGGACTAAGACTATGGTGAAGTGGGGTCCGCGTCCTTCGCCAGAGCCGCCACCGCGGACAGACGCCCACCCAGACCCTCCCCTATAGGTTAAGGTTTTGCGGCCGGAGTCCGCACCTTTGGGGGGGGGTACTGTCACGTTCTGACCTTTATTTCCTTTGTTTTGTATTTATTTAGTATGGTCAGGGCGTGAGTTGGGTGGGCAGTCTATGTTTGTTTTTCTAGGTTTTGGGTATTTCTATGTTTCGGCCTAGTATGGTTCTCAATCAGAGTCAGGTGTCATTAGTTGTCTCTGATTGAGAATCATAGTTAGGTAGCCTGGGTTTCACTGTGTGTTTGTGGGTGATTGTTCCTGTCTTTGTGTTTGCACCAGATGGGACTGTTTTAGGTTTTCTCACGTTTGTTGGTTTTTGTTAGTTATCTCATGTGTAGTTTCTTTATAAATTAAAGAACATGAATAACCACCATGCTGCATTTTGGTCCGCCTCTCTTTCACCAGAAAACCCTTACAAGACCATAAAATGGACCAATGTATAACTGTGACCATCTTGGGGCCATTTTGCCACTTTCCACTAATGTTATGGAGCTTGAACAAAATGCATATTGTTTTACAACAGATGCACGCTGAGATGTGAGCGTTTCATTGACCCACCTAGATTCCTTTTACTGATGGCCTTCGGCACAAGATATGTAAGCTCAGAGAAAACAGGAAACCTCTTACATTTCCATGTGTGATGAGGAACTTCCACAAGCCATGATAGTGAGCGTGTGGGTGCATTGGAAACCACACAGATGGCAAACAGCTGCAGAGCCTCATTATACAATACCACAATACCGCAATACTACAATACCACAATACCGCAATAATACAATACTACAATACTACAGTACTCCAGTGCTCCAGTACTCCAATGTGCTCCAGTACTCCAGTACTCCAGTGCTCCAGTACTCCAGTGCTCCAGTGCTCCAGTACTCCAATACTCCAATAATCCAATAATCCAGTGCTCCAATACTACAATATTCCAATACTCCAATACTCCAGTACACCATTACTACAATGCTAAAATAATACAATATTCCAATACTAAAATACTCCAATACTCCAGTACTCCAGTACTCCAATACTCCCATACTACAATACTACATTACAGCAATAATGCAATACTCTGATACTAAAATACTCCAATACTACAATGCTAAAATAATACAATATTCCAATACTAAAATACTCCAATACTCCAGTACTCCAGTACTCCAATACTACATTACAGCAATAATGCAATACTCCGATACTAAAATACTCCAATACTACTCCAATACTCCAATACTACATTACAGCAATAATGCAATACTCCGATACTAAAATACTCCATTACTCCAGTACTCCAATACTCCAATGCTACGCTGGTGGGAGGAGCTATAGGAGGAGCTATATGGAATGGCATAAATGGAACGGTATGAAACACATCAAACACATGGAAACCACATGTTCAGCAATACAAGCAAAGCAAAGAGACGCATGAGGTTGTGGAGAAATAGGTGGAACCAAAAGTATTCTACTTGGCCCCAAAAGGGTTCTTCAAATGGTTCTCCTTTGGGGACAGCCGAATAACCAGTTTTGTTCTACATAGCACCTTTTACTCGAAGAGTGAAAAGATTTAGATGTCACTGGAGGTCATAAGTGCACTTTGTAAGTCCATTGAAATGACTTAAATGTAAATGTAATGTGTACTAGTCCATTGAAGTAAGGGCTGATAGGCAGTGACCAAGGGGAGAAACAAACATTGTTCACTGTCTTTGCAAAGCGGGACTAATGTGAAAAGCCTTGAAATAGATTAGGATGTCAGTCAGAATGATGATGGGTCAAGAAAGGACATTTGGAAAGTGTTTTTTTTGGAGGTAGATATGGCTCCTCAAAATGACTCAAACAGGCCACAATTCATTCACATGTTTTATTTTTTATTCCTGATTTACAGTTATGGTGGTATGATTATCACTGATGGACAACGTGGAGGTTTAGTGGCATCATCAATGTAGTAAGATGAAGGAAAATGATGCAAAGGGGTGATTTACGAGGGAGTGAAGGCCCCTGGGAATGTCCTGAGTGCCCTCTCCCTCTCCTAGTACCTGCAGTTAAAGCCAGGCTGTAGCATTTTACTACCTGTGCTACAATTTTACAAGAGCGCTGGAGTGAACGGAGGCCAGCAATGAACACGCTAGAGTAGTGAATGGAGGCCAGCATTGGACATGTTGGAGGAGTGAATGGAGGCCAGCATTGGACATGTTGGAGGAGTGAATGGAGGCCAGCATTGGTCACGCTGGAGGAGTGAACGGAGACCAGCATTGGTCACGCTGGAGGAGTGAACGGAGACCAGAATTGGACACGCTGAAGTAGTGAAAGAGTCCAGCATTGGACAAGCTAGAGTGGTGAATGGAGGCCAAAATTGGACACGCTGGTAGAGTGAACGAAGGCCAGCATTGGACACGCTGGTAGAGTGAACGGAGGCCAGCATTGGACACGCTGAAATAGTGAACGGAGGCCTTCATTGGACACGCTGGAGGAGTGAATGGAATACTAGCGTTGGACATGCTAGAGTAGAGAAAGGAGGACAGCATTGGACACATGGGAGTAGTGAATAGAGGCCAGTATTGGACATGTGGGAGTAGAGAAAAGAGGCCAGCATTGGACACGTCGGAGTAGAGAATAGAGGCCAGCATTGGTCACGTTGGAGTAGAGAATAGAGGCCAGCATTGGTCACGTTGGAGTAGAGAATAGAGGCCAGCATTGGTCACGTTGGAGTAGAGAATAGAGGCCAGCATTGGTCACGTTGGAGTAGAGAATAGAGGCCAGCATTGGTCACATTGGAGTATAGAATAGAGGCCAGCATTGGTCACGTTGGAGTAGAGAATAGAGGCCAGCATTGGTCACATTGGAGTAGAGAATAGAGGCCAGCATCGGTCACGTTGGAGTAGAGAATAGAGGCCAGCATTGGTCACGTTGGAGTAGAGAATAGAGGCCAGCATTGGTCACGTTGGAGTATAGAATAGAGGCCAGCATTGGTCACGTTGGAGTATAGAATAGAGGCCAGCATTGGTCACGTTGGAGTAGAGAATAGAGGCCAGCATTGGTCACGTTGGTCCAGCATTGGTCACATTGGAGTAGAGAATAGAGGCCAGCATTGGTCACGTTGGAGTAGAGAAAAGAGACCAGCATTGGTCACATTGGAGTAGAGAATAGAGGCCAGCATTGGTCACGTTGGAGTATAGAATAGAGGCCAGCATTGGTCACGTTGGAGTAGAGAATAGAGGCCAGCATTGGTCACGTTGGAGTAGAGAAAAGAGACCAGCATTGGACACGTTGGAGTAGAGAATAGAGGCCAGCATTGGTCACGTTGGAGTAGAGAAAAGAGACCAGCATTGGTCACGTTGGAGTAGAGAAAAGAGACCAGCATTGGTCACGTTTGTCCCCTTTCTCCTCCACTCGGCTTTACCTCCGTGTCTGATGCTTGAACTCCAATCCTTCACCTCTAAGGTACATGCCCAGGGACCCTGACCTCCAGGGGGCCCCCATTGATTTGGCTCGTCAGTCTAAATCAGTTATCATAAGAACATGGCAAAATGTGTTGAACTGCAGTAAATTAGCTTTAAAATTGCAAATGTTTCTGTCCCCTGCCAAGAGGAGGGCCACTAAACGAGGTGGGGGGGGGGGGGGGCTTTCAAACAAAATCTCGCTTAGGGCCCCCAAAAACCCTACAAAACGGCCCTGTGTTCACTTGGTCTCAAGGCTGTAAAGCAGGTGCTGAAATGAATGGTTCAAAACCAACTTGAAGCAGACTTAAAAGAAGATAATGTCTATTGACAGTCAAAGGTCATTGAATGGAAGTGAAGGGAGGGGGTGTTGTTTTCTCTACAGTTCTGCCTACATTGTTATTTTCTTTGGTTGAGGGCTGTGGTTGGTGGTGCAGAACACAGGTCTAATGACAGGACCCCAAAAAACAGACCACAGGTCTAATGGCAGGACCCCACATAACAGACCACAGGTCTAATGGCAGGACCCCACAAAACAGACCACAGGTCTAATGGCAGGACCCCACATAACAGACCACAGGTCTAATGACAGGACCCCACAAACAGACCACAGGTCTAATGGCAGGACCCCACATAACAGACCACAGGTCTAATGGCAGGACCCCACATAACAGACCACAGGTCTAATGGCAGGACCCCACATAACAGACCACAGGTCTAATGGAAGGACCCCACATAACAGGCCACAGGTCTAATGGCAGGACCCCACATAACAGACCACAGGTCTAATGGCAGGACCCCACAAAACAGACCACAGGTCTAATGGCAGGACCCCACAAAACAGACCACAGGTCTAATGGCAGGACCCCACATAACAGACCACAGGTCTAATGGCAGGACCCCACATAACAGACCACAGGTCTAATGGCAGGACCCCACAAAACAGACCACAGGTCTAATGGCAGGACCCCACATAACAGACCACAGGTCTAATGGCAGGACCCCACAAAACCGACCACAGGTCTAATGACAGGACCCCACAAAACAGACCACAGGTCTAATGGAAGGACCCCACAAAACAGACCACAGGTCTAATGGCAGGACCCCACAAAACAGACCACAGTATGATGGGTATATGGTATGATGGTATGATGGGTATATGGTATGATGGGTATATGGTATGATGGGTATGATGGGTATATGGTATGATGGGTATATGGTATGATGGGTATATGGTATGATGGGTATGATGGGTATAAGGATATGATGGGTATGATGGGTTTATGGGTATGATGGGTATAAGGATATGATGGGTATGATGGGTATATGATGATGGTATTTTTTGGGTATTTTGATTATTTTTAAAAATTTTTTTTTTATTTTACTAGGCAAGTCAGTTAAGAACAAATTCTTATTTTCAATGACGGCCTAGGAACAGTGGGTTAACTGCCTGTTCAGGGGCAGAACGACAGATTTGTACCTTGTCAGCTCGGGGATTCGAACTTGCAACCTTTCGGTTACTAGTCCAACGCTCTAACCACTAGGCTACCCTGCCGCCCCAATGATATGGTATGATGTGTATATGGGTATGATGGGTATGATGTGTATATTGGTGTAATGGGTATGAAGGGTATGATGGGTATATGGTATGATGGGTATGATGGGTTTATGGGTATGATGGGTATAAGGATATGATGGATATGATGGATGTGATTGGTTTGATGGGTATATGGGTATGATGGATTCGATGGGTATATGGTATAAGGATATGGTATAAGGAGGGCCACTATATAAGGATATGGTGGGTATATGGGTATGATGGTGTATGGATATATGGGTATGATGGGTATGATGGTGTATGGGTGTATGGGTATGATGGTGTATGGGTGTATGGGTATGATGGATTCGATGGTTATGATGGGTATGATGTGTATATGGGTATGATGGGTATATGGTATAAGGATATGATGGGTATGATGGGTATATGGTTATGATGGGTATGATGGGTATATGGGTATGATGGTGTATGGGTATGATGGGTATATGGTATAAGGATATGATGGGTGTATGGGTATGATGGGTATATGGGTATGATGGTGTATGGGTATGATGGTGTATGGGTGTATGGGTATGATGGGTATATGGGTATGATGGTGTATGGGTATGATGGTGTATGGGTGTATGGGTATGATGGGTATATGGTATAAGGATATGATGGGTGTATGGGTATGATGGGTATGATGGTGTATGGGTATGATGGTGTATGGGTATGATGGGTATATGGTATAAGGATATGATGGGTGTATGGGTATGATGGGTATATGGGTATGATGGTGTATGGGTATGATGGTGTATGGGTGTATGGGTATGATGGGTATATGGTATAAGGATATGATGGGTGTATGGGTATGATGGTGTATGGGTATGATGGTGTATGGGTGTATGGGTATGATGGGTATATGGTATAAGGATATGATGGGTGTATGGGTATATGGGTAGATGGAAATAAACATATTTCTTTCACAGGATGATGAGAGGGTAAATGAGGTCTACGAAATGTTTCCTCTGTTCCCTTTAACCATTTATTGTCTGCATTAAGAGTGTCACTGACTGTGTATCTGCCCCAGTGTCTCCTGGGCCGTGAGTCCACATTGTAAGAATGTGACTGTGTTAATGGCAGGCCTGGACCGCCCGGTCCTCCTGGACCTATGGAACAGTATAGCATCACCTGCCCCACTGTAATTCTCTCCAACACACATTTACTGGACTTGTCTGTCTGTCTGTCTGGTTTTAGACATTTTTGCAAATGTATTGAAAAGGAAATACAGAAATATCTTGCCACCCTGGGGCGGCAGGGTAGCCTAGTGGTTAGAGCGTTGGACTAGTAACCAAAAGGTTGCAAGTTCAATTCCCCGAGCTGACAAGGTACAAATCTGTCGTTCTGCCCCTGAACAGGCAGTTAACCCACTGTTCCTAGGCCATCATTGAAAATAAGAATTTGTTCTTAACTGACTTGCCTAGTAAAATAAAGGTTAATAAAAATAAAATACCCCCTAGTCAAAACATGTTAGAATCTCCTTTGGCAGCGATTACAGCTTTGAGTCTTTCTGGGTAAATCTCTAATATAGTAATACTTTAAGCAAAAATGTTAACTAGCTAATTTACAATATGTAGAATCTATGAGACTAGAAAGATTTACAACTTTTGTGAAACATCACAGCACAGTTGGAAAAAAAAATATGTCAAATAGAAACTATCAAAACTACATAGTGTTCAAAGATAAATGGGAGGGGTTGAGGGTAGATGAAGGATGTGCCCGTAACATGTATATAGTATGTATAAGCTGTAAGAAGTAACCTAAGTGTTGTTGTCCATTAGTTTACTCCAATTAGGGGAGTGGAGGTAGGTTCAAGGTAAAATAAATACATAAATACAGTGACAATCAAAAGTTTGGACACCTACTCATTACAGGTTTATTTTAAATGTTTACTATTGTCACGCCCTGGCCATAGAGAGGCTTTTATTCTCTATTTTGGGCAGGCCAGGGTGTGACAAGGGTGGGCATTCTAGTTTCTTTATTTCTATGTTTTCTATTTCTATGTTTTGGCCGGGCATGGTTCGCAATCAGGGACAGCTGTCTATCGTTGTCTCTGATTGGGAATCATACTTAGGCAGCCTGTTTTGCCACCTTAGTTGTGGGTAGTTGTCTTTGTTAGTGGCCTGTGTAGTCCTAGTAAGCGTCACGGTTGTGTTTGTTGGTTCTTGTTTTGTTGGCGACATTTATAATAAAGTAAAATGTACGCTCACCACCCTGCACCTTGGTCCGGTCCTTTCCCTGACGACGTTCGTGACAACTATTTTCCACATTGTAGAATAACAGTGAAGACATCAAAACTATGAAATTGCACATATGGAATCACGTAGTAACCCAAAAAGTGTTAAACAAATCAAAATATATTTTAAATTTGAGATTCTTCAAAGTAGCCATCCTTTGCCTTGATGACAGCTTTGCACACTCTTGGCATTCTCTCAACAAGCTTCATGAGGTAGTCACCTGGAATGCATTTCAATTAACAGGTGTTTGGGGAATTTCTTTCCATCTTAATGCGTTTGAGCTATTCAGTTGTGTTGTGACTAAGTCTCTCACGAGGAGGACCGCCACAGGAAAGTAAGACCCAGAGTTACCTCTGCTGCAGAGGATAAATTCATTAGAGTTACCAGCCTCAGAACTTGGAGCCCAAATAAATGCTTCACAGAGTTAATAAAGACACATCTCAACATCAACTGTTTAGAGGAGACTGCGTAAATCAGGCCTTCATGGTCAAATTGCTGCAAAGAAACCACTACTAAAGGAGACCAATAATAAGAAGAGACTTGCTTGATCCAAGAAACACGAGCAATGGACATTAGACCAGTGTAAATCTGTCCTTTGGTCTGAGGAGTTCAAATTTGATATTTTTGGTTCCAACCGCCGTGTCTTTGTGAGATGCATGGTATGTGAATGGATCTCCGCATGTGTGAAACTTGGAGAAGGTGTGATGGTGTGGGGGTGCTTTGCTGGTGACACTGTCATTGATTTATTTAGAGTTCAAGGCACACTTAACCAGCATGGCTACCACAGCATTCTGCAGCGATTCGCCATACCATCTGATTTGAGCTTAGTGGGACTATAATTTGTTTTTCAACAGGACAATGACCCAACACACCTCCAGGCTGTGTAAGGGCTATTTGACCAAGAAGAAGAGTGATGGAGTGCTGCATCAGATGACCTGGCCTCCACAATCACCTGACCTCAACCCAATTGAGATGGTTTGGGATGAGTTGGACCGCAGAGTGAAGGAAAAGCAGCCAACAAGTGCTCAGCATATGTGGGAATTCCTTCAAGGCTGTTGGAAAAGCATTCCAGGTGAAGCTGGTTGAGAGAATGCCATGAATTTGCAAAGCTGTCATCAAGGCAAAAGGTGGCTACTTTGAATAATCTCAAATATAAAATATGTTTGGATTTGTTTAATACTTTTTTGGTTACTACATGATTTCATATGTGTAATTCCATAGTTTTGATGTCTTCGCTATTGTTCTACAATGTAGAAAATTGTAAAAAATAAAGAAAAACCCTTGAATGAGTAGATGTGTCCAAACTTTTGACTGGTACTGTATATATATATATATATATATATATATGTCTGTCTCACTTTCTATAACACCTGCTTCCTGTTATCTTTCTTTAGCTTCCTGCTTCCTGTGCCTTTATTGTATGAGAAAAAGACTTCTGAAAGATTGTTTAGTCTTCTCCCCCCGGTGGCTTTGACACCAGAGCTTAAAACTTTTCAATTATCTGCGACAGGCCCTGCAACCACATCCTGTGTGATTTATTACACTGAGTCCATTCTAGAAGTGTGTGCGGGCAGGAATCGCTGTAGATCGTCAATCATTAGATAGACCATCCATTATTACTGCAGGATTTATTTGAACAATCTGTTATTCAAAACAAAATGAGATGATAGAAAAAGCTTTTTTTCTCTCATCCTCCTGAGCATATGTCACTTTGTGCAATCAATCACAAGTTCATGGTTGTGGAAGAGCCCGTGGAGGTTTTAATGCCAATGTGACCTGTTGTACAGGGTCTCCCAAGCCGCGATAGGAAGAACAGGGCTACCAGGCCCTGACGGTAAGCCTGTGAGTACACGTCAAGGTCTCCTAACAGCATACTGTATGATAACAAAATTATCAATCTCCCATCAGACGACCTCCACATGTTGGGAGACGTTTGCGGAACATTTTGAAATATGATTTGACATAACGGAAGAGAGAGTCACATATCTTTTCCGCTTAATCAACACGTAGCCTGTACACTAGGGCTCTCCAAACCCTGTTCCTGTAGTTTTTTACTCCAACCCCAGTTGTAACTAACCTGATTTAACCAGCTAATTATTAGAATCAGGTGTGGTAGATTAGGGTTGGAGTGAATGCTATGCTAACGGTTATCATATGCAGAATGTGTATGGGGATTATGCAGTACTCAAACCCACCACAACAGTAGCTATTACACCGTGCCTGTAACCACTGCCGTAACCACTGCCAGGTCTTGTTTAATAGCATGATAAACCTATTAAAGCTGAGAGACTATAGAATAGAAATGCTTGTTCCTTTTTCCTGACCCACACAGGGTGAACGGGGCCCACTAGGACCATGCAGGGCTCCAGAACTGGGCCCACTAGGACCATGCAGGGCTCCAGGCCTGACTGGTGGCAAAGTAAGCTCCCCTCCTCTGTGTGGAGTTGCATGGCTTGGATCGAGACATTTGGAATTTGAATAACACTCTAACATGTTCCAACTGTGTATCCATGCAGGGCGAGAAAAGGGGATCCGGGGAAACTGGGCCCGCTGGGACCAAAGGTGAGGATCACAACCCGACTTCAACCCACTGTGCCAGGGGACGAGACGAGGCAAACGGCCCCCACACCACCACCTCCGCAGCCCTGTCTGAAGCACCACAATGGTGCTCTGTATACCAATCATGTTCAGGCTGTTCTCGACCAGTGTTTAAGAGGGTTTAAACAGATGGCAAGGTTCATTAGAAACAACTCAGTGTAGCAGTTGCACAGTTCAGGCCCCTTTAGACCAGATGGGGAGGGAATGTAGCATATCAAAAACTTCCAGAAATGGAGAGCGATAAAAGAGTCAACACTTTAAAACACTATGGAGGCCAAGAGAGTTATTTGATTTTCAGCAATAGAGAGTAATAGGATACGGCATGTGTCAAAATTGATTGATTGCTGACAGGTGTCAAAAATGATTGATTGCTGACAGGTGTCAAAAATGATTGATTGCTGACCTTATGACCTGATGACGTGTACTGAATATGTGCCCCCGCCCCGCCCCCCCCCCCCCCCCCGTTCGTGTGGTCATGTGTTAGAGGGTGTTTGAACTTTTGGGGCCCATGCCCCCCTCCACCCCCCAGTTTTATCTCCCTTATGGTTGTTATCTATGAAGCAGGAATGTCTGGGGCTATAGATAGCGCTGGGGCCTCAGCATTATAAATGTCCAGAACAAGCCATTTTTTAAGACCTGAATATTAAACATCTAAAATATGTCTACAAGGGGAATTCTCGGAGTGCTCTGTAGCTCATGTCACGAACCCAACGCCAAAAGCTTGGAGGATATTTTGGTAGAGGCTCCCGAATGTTTTAACGGATTTCTGTGTACAAGCGAGGGCCATATTTCGTACATATTCAACCCGGAAGAATCTACGGTTAAGATATTCACAGACAGCGTGTCCCAACCCTTTTATCGTGCAGAACCCGAGCCTTTTTCTCCAGCGCTAAGGATGCGAGAATGGCTTAAAATAAGGCTAGCTTTGTGTCAAATAGAACGTGCCCTGAGTGCTTCAAGGCTGCCAGGATATGCGTTGGAAGAACAAGTCTGTGGACGCCAGGATCTAATGGCTCTGAGAGTCACTTCCATGGAGTATACCCCGGACTCCAGAGTGACAATTTTAGCATGTGAACAATTTGACAGGTCAAATGCTACGAAAACGGTCAGTTCATATGTATCCTCCAAAGCATGCAAGGATGTAACATTTTTTCAAATAATGTTCAGTTTTAAATGGCGCGATTACCACATTTTCCGAACCCTGATGAATAAGCTGGACAGTCTTTTCGAAAATCGTGAACAATTACGGCGATGGCCGAGGTTATCGTTGAGACATACCCCGGAACAACAACAAGTTCGAAGGCGGGAACCAGCCTTTCACAGAGTTTTCAAAACCCAAGGCCTCTGGCATTTGAGCCAATCTCAAACTGTCAATGTATCTCTGGTTGAAGGCGGGATCTACAAAACACAGGATTTTACTCCCTTGCGCTAGGACCCTCGGCGCTATGCCATGCTGTATCAAGGGGTTCAGAAGAAGGTACGAGTCGTAGGCTCTAGCATTGTGCGCTATGAACGTAAAGTTTCGGTACTGTGGTTTTCTAAAATGTTTTAGAAAGAGTAGTGCACAATTGGATCCTTCTGCAGACCACTTTTCCCCCGTGAATGTCATGGTAGATACAAAAATAGGCAAATGATCCCCCGATTGCTGATTTGTCTCAAAATCATAGAACACATATTTCTCTGAAGGTTCATCTTCAGCCAAGGGCTGAATATAACACTCGTGTGGCACTTCTTGAACCACTTCAGCATTTCTGCTTTTCAGAGCCCCTTTACAGATTGGACACTGTAGGATTCCACAAACATGTGGTTTAGGGCTATCTATTTTAAGGCTGTAATTGCAATGACATTTTGGGCATTTCTTGGCACAAATGCTTACAGATTTACAGGCCTTAGGGTGCCATGTTTCAATTTTGTTTATCGTAACAGTAGGTCGAACGACATGTGCGATGGCAATCCTCACATGGTGTCAAGTTTAGGGTCTGCATAGGGCACTCGGCATCCTGACATACAGAACAGTTATAACGGCACGAGTGCCCCCCCTTTCGGCTGTAGCCGGTATGGCAGGATCTACACACATAGGTTGCCCCTAGGAACGCCGTGACGTTTGTAACGGCATAGTAATGTTCGTTTTGCACATAAAAGTACAGAATCTGGGGGTGCGGTTGGGGGGTGTTTTGGAACTTCAAGAGAGCTGCATTAGCTCTACTGTGGTACAAAACCACAATCTTGATATTCAGAAGGTTTTCAAATTTGACAATGTCTGAGAATGCCACGCCTTCATGGATCCCGAGACCCACTGCCGTTTGGATCTCTCTAGCCTTTTGCAATGCCGTCAGATCAGTACATCCTGGGTTAAGTAAATGCGCTAGGCCTATTGCAAAACATAGCTTATTATTGGGATTGTGAACGTTTATGAGGTAGGCCCTTTTATTGCTTATGATTTCTGACTGCATTAGGCTATCAAGCTTCCTTCTCTGCCCACCGCCCCCCTGTGGTTGACGTATTATTTGCACTACAAGCTCTAGGGTCCGATCGGCTATGATGGCTAAATTTGACTGAACAAGGCGTTCTACCAGCGCTGTAAATTGTTCAAGATCTGCTTCGCCATTGGGTAAAATAAGAGAGCCTGCATAATTCAGTATATCTCCACATATTTCCAACTGTAAGACATCACGAGGTTCGCCATAATCTCTTGCTGTTTCTAACAGGTCATTCAGAGTGTCCATTATCATCATGTAAAATACAGCATAGTCAAGATTCTGATTCACACATAGGAAATTGAAAAACTGTCGAATCTCTGTATTGTTGAATTTATTCCTGTACACAACCCTGACACGTCTATCATGAACATCTGCCGCCAGATTTATTAGACAATTGTCCAATTCCCCAAAAACATCTTGTGGCGTTTCAGACTCTACGGACCTAGGCGTTACGGGTTGTTCTATCGCTGTCGGGGTTGTCGGGGCCGAAATTGCCTGACTCTCGTTCATACGATTAATTAAGGTTATGAGGGCTTCGGGAATCTGGGATAACATGTTTTCCTCAACCCCCCCTGACTGGTTCATACGATTAATCATTTCTAAGAGTTCGGCTGGAATCTGTGTTAATATGCTTTCATCTAACGTTCCTGAATCGTTCATATGTCTTATAACTTCTAGGAGTTCGTCTGGAATCTGGGATAAGAGGCTTTCAACTGTCTCCCCGTGTTGCGTTAGTTCTGCCATTTTTGGATAATTAAGAGTGTTCGTTTTTTCTTTTTTTTCTTTCTGTAATGGTTGGTGTTACATGTATGATTTTAGCGTCTGTATTTGCGTTTTTTAATGGGGTTGCTGTTTAACATGCGTGGAATTGTTCTATGCCAGAATAACATATCGTCTCTGTACTGTCTCTCAATTAAATCCCCCAGTCGTTTGTATAGCAAAACATTCCTCGATTTCAAAGCCCTGGAAAATAATGTGAAAAACCTTTCTTGTTCGGCTGCAGGTACTGTGGCCGTAGAATTGACTGGGTCTATAAGGTTGGCCGCATCACAGAATAGCTGGTCATCAACATCTGACATGTCATTAAAAAAAAAAGGTCTCTTGGGTGTTTCATTCGGAATGCTCGGGGCGCCGGAATCCCCCAGCTCTAGATTTATGTGGTCGTCTGTGCCGTTTTTCGCCGGTGCGGAGTCTGAATGAAAATAATACATACATAATTACGTTATTAGATTACATACAAATGTCAAATACCTTTCCGTTATAATAATATATATTAACAGTACATAGTTAAAATACCTCTGCTTTTTTGGCGCTTGTTGTGACGAATCGCCGAAACCGGGGGTGTGTGACTTTTTCCCTCTAGCGTTCCAGATTCTGCTGGGTCTGTCTCCGGGCAGTCTGAAAAAACATTATTTGTCCTTGTTTTAACATAGGCTATCAACAGATCTATAACTAATAAAAAGGCTGATAACTAATAACAAAACTGTATAATGGTCCCATACCTTGTCCCTGGAGCGCCGGCTCGTGAAGCAGCAAGTTCCCGGCCCAACAGTAGTTTTCGGGTGGGCTTGATTCTGAGCAGTGTACTTGGGCCACAGTTAATCGTTGCCTGTTGGGGTCTGGAATATGTCGGGAGGGGGTCGATGTTCCCTGGATTCGCGGTGAGTTTGAAAAAGCGCTCGTACAGAACGGTAGAATTGCATCAAAGTCCTGCGTGTCAGATGTCCATAACGCATCCTTTATCATAAAGTGCTGTATGTCGGCTGTAAATACATAAAATAGTTAAAAAAAATAGTACAACCTATTTTTAAAATGTTTATATATAAATATTTCTTGGGTATGTGTTTAATTATAAGGACTTACAACGAAAAAAGTCCGTTGGTGATTGTCTGCCAGACTTTTGCTCCTGCGAACCCCCATCATGTTCCAGATCAGGTAAATCGCGTAAAATCTGCGTAAATGTCGGGGATCCTAGATTCCATTAGACAATGTTAACAGTTATACGCTATATCTACACTTTTTTTTTTTTTTTTTTAACCTATATTGGGCTTTTGGCCTGAAATACCCAAATAACTAGGGGTTAATATTCCAATAATATTCAAACAAATCTTAAAATATGTTTTTTTCATTTACTCACCTCCAGAAATATCCATTATGCGAGATTCCCTTATTCCGAATATTATTATTATTATTTTAATCTGTCCGTGCAGCTCAATATTCGGGCCTTTATGTTTGCGCTAAAGCAATGCTGACAACGTAAAAAAATAGTTCTGTCCCTAACTATCTAAAAGTTCGGAATGAGTTTTTTTGAGAGATGTATGCTACACCCCACCCCATGTATGTCTGGTTTAGAGAACACAGGCTGTGAATTCAAACAACAGGAGGGGATGTCGTGATATCTATGTTTAACCCCCGCTGTTCGGCTGATATCTCGACATGCCTTATGCATGATAGTGCACACCTTGGTTTCAAACGGTTCTCTACAGATAAGAGTTCTGGGACCCCCTGGTTGAAACACCCCCCAACCTTAGGATTTATGTTACACACACACCCAACCACACACACACACACACACACACACACACACACACACACACACACCTGTTGCTCCGCCTCAAGACCCCTCCCCACACACACAAACACTCTGATTCTATTTTACTTCGCGACAGAGCTGGAAGACGTTGTTAAATAGGCTTTTCCCATAGTTAAAGGGTGAGATACCGTTTTTAAACATTCCTTTTATTGAATTCCAAAATATTTCGTACAACCTTTAAGACATGTTTGAATTAAGTAACCCATTTGAATAATATTTAAACATGCAGCACACGTGTTTTATGTAAAAATAAAAAAAACCTTGGATGCAGGTCTTTGTACATTATTACAAACTTTAATAAAACGTAATGTTCATAACATACCCATGTAGGAATAGACTATAAAATAATACATGTTTTTTTTCAGATCTTACAGTTGTCTGCGCCAGACCCTAGCTTGAGAGAAAAGAGCGCTACCCCTTAGTTAAATGGGGGGGTATACATTTTCAAAAATTAACACCTACATTTTAACACACGTTATAATTCAACATTTATTTTAACTATTTCTTACAGATATAGGGGTCCTGTTAGCCCTGAACATTATCCGTTTCCAATTCCCCATCACAAAGTCTTTTCCGCGCTCCGTCGAAGCTCTGTCCACTTTCCTGACAGGGAAAGATCCGCCTTCGAACTTGTTGTTGTTCCGGGGTATGTCTCAACGATAACCTCGGCCATCGCCGTAATTGTTCACGATTTTCGAAAAGACTGTCCAGCTTATTCATCAGGGTTCGGAAAATGTGGTAATCGCGCCATTTAAAACTGAACATTATTTGAAAAAAATTTACATCCTTGCATGCTTTGGAGGATACATATGAACTGACCGTTTTCGTAGCATTTGACCTGTCAAATTGTTCACATGCTAAAATTGTCACTCTGGAGTCCGGGGTATACCCCATGGAAGTGACTCTCAGAGCCATTAGATCCTGGCGTCCACAGACTTGTTCTTCCAACGCATATCCTGGCAGCCTTGAAGCACTCAGGGCACGTTCCATTTGACACAAAGCTAGCCTTATTTTAAGCCATTCTCGCATCCTTAGCGCTGGAGAAAAGGCTCGGGTTCTGCACGATAAAAGGGTTGGGACACGCTGTCTGTGAATATCTTAACCGTAGATTCCTCCGGGTTGAATATGTACGAAATATGGCCCTCGCTTGTACACAGAAATCCGTTAAAACATTCGGGAGCCTCTACCAAAATATCCTCCAAGCTTTTGACGTTGGGTTCGTGACATGAGCTACAGAGCACTCCGAGAATTCCCCTTGTAGACATATTTTAGATGTTTAATATTCAGGTCTTAAAAAATGGCTTGTTCTGGACATTTATAATGCTGAGGCCCCAGCGCTATCTATAGCCCCAGACATTCCTGCTTCATAGATAACAACCATAAGGGAGATAAAACTGGGGGGTGGAGGGGGGCATGGGCCCCAAAAGTTCAAACACCCTCTAACACATGACCACACGAACAGGGGGGCACATATTCAGTACACGTCATCAGGTCATAAGGTCAGCAATCAATCATTTTTGACACCTGTCAGCAATCAATCAATTTTGACACATGCCGTATCCTATTACTCTCTAGCAATGCCTCATTGTGCTTTGTGAAAATATTGTCTTTCGTATTCAAGGGTCCTGCTGCCTCACGATTGGCTCTGTCGGAATGCCAGGGAAAAGGGTAAGGGTGGAAGACGTTTATGCCTTGGCCTCCAGACCTTTTCCTACCAATAGACATACAGTATTCAATGAAGTGAAACATCTTTGTTACTAACCCAGTAACCTGTATCTTTAACGACATATCTTCTCCCAGATGAGAGGGGAGAAACCGGACCCCCGGGAGAGATTGGACCAATGGTACGATCAGGTTTTGGTTCTTTGTTTATCTATGATCATCATCCCAAAAATCTGGTCGTTTGTTATTATCTTTGGCAGTCTGTCAGTTTCGGGAACTTGGCTTCTTAGTTTAACCTTGACAAAAGCTCTCATTTGTACAAAGCTGTTGATAAAATAGTAAGTGTTGCCAGAAATTAAATACGTTGGCAAGTTCCTCCACCATTGATGACTGCATATGATTCTTATATTAGTTCTTCATAAATAAAACTGCTGAACATTCAACTCAATGCCAATTACTAACAGCTGAGGATTTCCAGAGTACGTCTCATCTCACAAGATGCTCAAACTGACAGAAGGGGGGTAGCTAACTGTCATCCAAGTCTCAGGACTTATTGTGGTGTCTGACTGCTCATCTAGATCCTGTCAGCAATGGGTGATGACTAACAGTCTAACTCACAGCGGTGGTTCTGGGTGATGACTAACAGTCTAACTCACAGTAGTGGTTCTGGGTCATGACTAACAGTCTAACTCACAGTAGTGGTTCTGGGTCATGACTAACAGTCTAACTCACAGCAGTGATTCTGGGTGATGACTAACAGTCTAACTCACAGCAGTGGTTCTGGGTGATGACTAACAGTCTAGCTCACAGCAGTGGTTCTGGGTGATGACTAACAGTCTAGCTCACAGCGGCGGTTCTGGGTGATGATTAACAGTCTAACTCACAGCAGTGGTTCTGGGTGATGACTAACAGTCTAACTCACAGCGGCGGTTCTGGGTGATGACTAACAGTCTAACTCACAGCGGCGGTTCTGGGTGATGACTCACTGCAGTAATTACCTGGCAACGTGTTAATGCTTTCATGTTGTTATAAAAAGGATCCTCTGAAAATAAATATTTTCGGAAGAAAATACATAATGTTTGGGTTGCGAGAGTACGTTTAACTTCTGAAATGAACGTATCCCCCACCCCTCTTCTGACTGTTGCCAAGTCACTACACTCCAAAAAGTAGTTCTCCCAAGTCACTGACTGAAATCATCAGCCCCGGTCATTGAATTGAATGTCAGTTAATTACCGTTATCTGATTTAAATATGTGCTCCATTCACGAGAATAAGTTGGTACGTAGTTCCTGGGTTCTGAAACAAGTTGAAAACATAGCATGGAATATACACCTGTTTACATTCATGCGTAGACAGACATTGAAATCAGAAGCTTCAAGTTTTAGAATGTTGTTTATTGTCTCAAGATTGATAAACATTTGACAAGTTTGATATTACCACAGAACATGCTCAAAGTTGTATGAACAGCGAATCTCTGGTTCCTGTAACAGCCTATGTGCCCATAAAGCTCTTGGGAAAAAAGACACATGGTTGGCTACTACTATTTGCCAATGGACTAGCATAGCTAGCTATTTATTCTTTATTTACCTAGGGCAAGTCAGTTAAGAACAAATTCTTATTTACAATGACGGCCTAGGAACAGTGGGTTAACTGCCTTGATCAGGGGCAGAACAACAGATTTCTACCTTGTCAGCTTGAGGATTTGATCAAGCAACCTTTCGGCTACCTGCCATGCATGCGATGCCTCGGGTAGGTAATCTTTGATTTCAGTCAGTTTTCCTCCGAAATGTGGTGGTCAGTGCAGAAACCAGTTATGAGTCAAACATGTTTGTCTGAACACGAACTAATCGCCAGTTGTTGACCGTGGTGTATCCATAGCTAGCTAACCAGCCATCTTCGGTCTTGGCTGAATGACTGGGCATGCTGCTACTTTGATTGAAGTTCAATCCCATCAACAGGGCCGGCCCGCCTATTAGGTAGGATTAGCAGCCACCTAGGGCGGCAGATTGAAGAGGTCGGCATCTTCCAAGCTAAACTGACCAAGACCACGTCCAACAACACATAAACCTCACAGAATTCTCCCCAGCAAGAATGGCAATTTCTCTCACCCCAAATGGCATTTGAGCTATTCATGTGAGTGCTGATGCCACCTCGTGATAAGCAGTGCCCACTTTGTCAAAAACAAAAGGAGCGCGCCTCTCCACGGAGCTGATGGAGACGCACCGCTGCGGTGCTCCATCACCGTATCGTAAAAAACACAAAGCCCCTTCAAAATCAACTCTGGACCTCACAGCCAGTTCCACTGCATTTCTTCAAAATGTTCCCCTCTAATCAAGGACTGATTTAGTCCTGGGACTCCAGGTGTGTGCAATTACATATCAGGGAAAACCAGCAAGCTCCAGTCTTCGTAGCGTAAGAGTTGAGTACCCCTGTTACAGCCTATGGTAGAAAGAGTATATGGCCTTTTCTGTAGCCTACATTCTGGAGATCAAATTTATGACAATGTCATGAGACAGACACTTTTTTTACAGCATGAACGTTTCACCAATCAAATAGCCTAACCTAAATGGCACCCAATCAAATAGCCTAACCTAAATGGCACCCAATCAAATAGCCTAACCTAAATGGCACCCAATCAAATAGCCTAACCTAAATGGCACCCAATCAAATAGCCTAACCTAAATGGCACCCAATCAAATAGCCTAACCTAAATGGCACCCAATCAAATAGCCTAACCTAAATGGCACCCAATCAAATAAAAAATGTGCTTCGATGTGAATATGTCATATTAACAAATGAACAATATGGGATGGAAAAATCAGGCTACTGTCCAGGACTTTCACCCTGTGGGCTAAATTGTCATGATAAATCAGTGGTTTCACATTTGTATGAGATGATCATAACGGGAAAAAAAACAATATTTCTGCATTTCCTGTTCCTGTAAACATTTCCTGCTATGTAAACACATTGATTCTCATTGCCAATAGTCTCAGGATAACTCCTCATAAGGTTGGCTAGTTTCCTGTTCCTGTAAACACATTGATTCTCATTGCCAATAGGCTCAGGAGAACTCCTCAAAAGGTTGGCTAGTTGAGATTTAGAGCTTAAATAAATGACTAGTCACAGGAATACAGCCAATACAACGGCTTGTTTTACAAACAGTAGGCCTAATCACATGTTTGGGCATTCATAAACTTCAATATTATTTTGTTGCAGCCCAGACCGGCCTTGATTTCAACATCCACGGACCGGACCAAATCTGAACCAATCATAGACGTTTATGTTTCACAAGTTCAGACCAGCCTTGATCTGGCCCAAACATTTAACTGGACCAAATCTGAATCAATCACAAACATCTGTTTCACTAGTTTGAACAGCACAGTACATTACAGTACAGTAAAGTACAGTACAGTACAATATAGTACTGTAGAGCACAGTAGAGTACAACCAAAGATAGTACTGTATGAAGATATGCATAAACTGTTTCTCTGAGAGAAATCTGCGATAACACTTGGCAGGATATGTCATGGCTATGTTGGCTATCTAAGCACCTGCGCAGAAACACGTTATCGGGTATAACGGTCGTCTCATATCGAACTGCGAATGTGTAGGCCTTTCAAATCGTAGGCACTCATTCGGGATTAAAGTTGATTTTGGCAAAAATTAAAACGTCAAAAAAGAAAGGAATAATTTTTCAATTCTCGCCTCTGGGTTTAGAAACTCTGTGGTACAACAGCACAGTATAGAGTATAGTTCAGTATAATGTACTGTACCATAATTTACTGTGATGTACCCTGTTCAAGGAACTTTCACTCAGAACCTAAAATTAACCTAATTTCAACAATTGGAAAAAGACGTCAATACCAACATACTGTAATGACCTGCCTAGATCATAAATGAACAATTGTCCAGGCAGAGGCTTGAGTTTGCGAATTGACGGTTTATTAAACCAACTTTACACAGGCTACTGTTTGGGCCGTAGCACACGCCAAAAAGATGACAGATAACCCACAAGCCAATCGTGACCTTCTCTTGTGAAGCCCAGACGTAAGAGAGAGAACAAAAGCTGAACCTGGTCTTAACTTCCAATGCTCCACCCCCCTGCCCAACCCCCCTCCACGCCACTCCGCCAACCACCAGGATGCCCGGCATCAGAACATTCCAGGCATTCCCGTGATTGGCAGATAGCAGGTTGATTGACATGTCGGACCCCGCGAACACCGGGTACTGGTCAGTACAACACAACCACCTCCTAGCCTAACACATAACACACAGCTGTCTGTGCGGGTCGCTACAATACCTTTGTATACCTCCTCGTCTGTATACCTGCAGACACAAAAGTGAGCAGTACAGTCATCTGCACCCAATAGAGCTAGCCTTCATCATATTCTTATAGTGTCCTCTGGGGAAGGAGAGGAGGACCAAGGTGCAGCGTGGTAAGTGTTCATATTATTTAATGAAATATGCAACACGAGACAAAACAAAAAAACAAACAGTCCTGAAAGGTGAAACAAAAACACTAAATAGGAAACAACCACCCACAAAACACAATGGAAAACAGGCTACCTAAATATGGTTCTCAATCAGGGACAATGATTGACAGCTGCCTCTGATTGAGAACCATACCAGGCCAAACACAGAAATAGAAAATCATAGACAAACTAACATAGACAACCCACCCAACTCACGCCCTGACCATACTAAAACAAAAGACAAAACAAAGGAACTAAGGTCAGAACGTGACATATAGCCTACATCTTCTTACCTTAATTGATATACATTGAATTGTGTCCATTTTCTGTTTTTAGAAAGAGTTGCACAAATATGAAAAGATAGATGGTATCATCATAAAACAATATCAATTTAGATCACACAAGGGACAAACCTTACCTTAAATTGAGGAGATAATTACATTTTTCAGTTAAGTGCCTGCACCTGCCGCCCTTTCAAATTCAAATTAAAAATTTTCAGTTGAGCAGTTAGGTTCCTGCAAGAACCCCCCACCAACTAAGGAGGTTCCTCGGTGAACCCCACCTCCTATGGGGTTCATGGAAGAACCGATTGGGGGGCCATTTTCAGTGGCAAGAACCCTAAGGTTCTTCAGAGAACTTTGAGGATCTAAGAAGAACCCTTGTTGAACCCCTATTTTTTAGAGTGTAGCTCCAACAGTGCAGTAATATCTAACAATACAAAACAGTACACGCAAATCCAACAAATCTAAATAAATATAGAAATATTAGGAGGAGGAATTTGGGGTCCAGAAAATGAATATATATGTACAGTGGCAAGAAAAAGTATGTGAACCCTTTGTAAATACCTGGATTTCTGCATAAATTGGTCATACAATTTGATGTGATCTTCATCTAGGTCACATCAATAGACAAACACAGTCTGTTTAAACTAATAACACACAAACAACTGTACATGTTCATGTCTTTATTGACACACCGTGTAAACAGTCACAGTGCAGGGTGGGAAACGTATTTGAACCCTCGGATTTAATAACTGGTTGACCCTCCTTTGGCAGCAATATCCTCAACCAAATGTTTTCTGTGGTTGCGGATCAGACCTGCTCAAAGGTCAGGGGGAATTTTGGACCATTCCTCTTTAAAAAACTGTTTCAGTTCAGCAATATTCTTGGAATGTCTCGTGGAAGTGCTCTCTTGAGGTCATGCCACAGCATCTCAATCGGGTTGAGGTCAGGACTCTGATTGGACCACTGCAGAAGGCGTATTTTATTCTGTTGAAGCCATTCTGTTGTTGATTTACTTCTGTAAATAACATGTAGAAAAGGTCAAAGGGTGTGAATTCTTTCTGAAGGCACTTTAGAATAGTGTGTGATGCGAACGCTGGAGTGTGTGTGTGTGTGTTTGTGCCTGCCTGTCCGTGTGCCTGTGTGTCTGTGCATGCATGCCTGTCTGTGTGTCTGTGCATGCCTGTCTGCCTGTGTGTGTTTCCAATCCAAGCAGTTTGAATAAGACATGCACTCACCCCTGTTGGTAGTTCAGGTGACGGGTCCTGGGTCCCGTCACGGGGGTGTTTCACATTACTGGCAGAGAGCCATCCCCTACACTCAGTGCGCAGTGGTCCGTGCCAAGCTACATATGTCCCATCTGCACAGGCACAGATTCTGTGTGACTGTGTAAGAGAGGAGTGTTTCATATGGCTCGTCTCAACATCTCCACTGCTGCTCTTGTCAACGTCATTTCGCTGAGTCTGCCTTTAAGATAGTACATTTAGGCCTGTACCTATGTCAAAAAGTACTCAAATACAAAGAATACGTTTTTTTTTAAATAGCAGGTATTCAAATACATATGTATTTCAACCCAGGTGTGGTACCTATACTCACAACCTCCTGCTAACAACATGTCTAACTGATGCACTGTTCCCCACTGTAGCCCACTGTAGCCCACTGTAGCCCACTGTTCACCACTGTAGCCCACTGTTCACCACTGTAGCCCACTGTAGCCCACTGTTCACCACTGTAGCCCACTGTAGCCCACTGTTCACCACTGTAGCCCACTGTTCCCCACTGTAGCCCACTGTTCCCCACTGTAGCCCACTGTTCACCACTGTAGCCCACTGTTCCCCACTGTTGCCCACTGTACCCCACTGTTCACCACTCTACCCCACTGTAGCCCACTGTTCCCCACTGTAGCCCACGGTTCACCACTGTACCCCACTGTTCACCACTGTTCACCACTGTACCCCACTGTTCACCACTGTACCCCACTGTAGCCCACTGTTCACCACTGTACCCCACTGTAGCCCACTGTACCCCACTGTTCACCACTGTTCCCCACTGTACCCCACTGTTCATCACTGTAACCCACTGTACCCCACTGTAGCCCACTGTTAACCACTGTACCCCACTGTACCCCACTGTACCCCACTGTTCACCACTGTTCACCACTGTACCCCACTGTAGCCCACTGTTCACCACTGTTCACCACTGTACCCCACTGTAGCCCACTGTTCACCACTGTACCCCACTGTTCACCACTGTACCCCACTGTTCACCACTGTACCCCACTGTAGCCCACTGTTCCCCACTGTACCCCACTGTACCCCACTGTAGCCCACTGTTCACCACTGTTCACCACTGTACCCCACTGTAGCCCACTGTTCCCCACTGTACCCCACTGTACCCCACTGTAGCCCACTGTAGCCCACTGTTCACCACTGTAGCCCACTGTACCCCACTGTAGCCCACTGTACCCCACTGTAGCCCACTGTTCCCCACTGTACCCCACTGTAGCCCACTGTGAGGTCATGGCATCACCATTAGCCTCCTGGCTTCCACCCAAAGACCTGCTCGCTCGCTGACAGAGAGCATGTGTGTCTTCTAAATGAATGTAAATATAGATGTATTGATAGTAAGTATAAATACTACCATTATCATATGTTTATTAGAGTTTATGTTTTCAAGTACCTTCATTGTTTAGTTTTCATTTGACTATTGGCCCCAAATCTCTATATATATTTTTGCTGGCATTAGGGATTGGACTGAAATTATGCCCAATATAGTTACACAAATGATAGGGAGGTGAAATCAAACACCACAAAACTCAATGAATGGCATGAAAACATGCTTTCAGATGAGGAGTCTGCTCTGAATACATTGGTTTTTGTAACAGCATTTTTAAAATTTGAATTTCACAATTTTCACCCATTTTAAGAGATACAACAACAGAGACAAAGCAACAAAAACAGCACTCACTTACATATACCTGCATATATATACATACACACACACACATACATACATACATACATACATACACACACACACACACACACACACACACACACACACACACACACACACACACACACACACACATACACACACACACACACACACACACACACACACACACACACACACACACACACACACACACACACACACACACACACACACACACACACACACACATACATACATACATACATACATACATACATACATACATACATACATACATACATACATACATACATACATACATACATACATACACACACACACACATACTGTACATACGTACACCATTTTCCTCTCCCTGCTCGGCGCTTCTCTCACCCCATCCCCATCATTGCGTCTCTCAATACATACATTTTAAACAAACGTACAAACAGAAATTAAACAAAAAAAGCTCAGTTTAAACCAAGAGGTTAGGTTCCACACATGGAACGTACCGTGTAGTTCTGAAATACATAGATCCCCACCATTCTAAGAGAATCTTTGCAGTATAATCTGTATACATTGTTTAACACATCTTATGTTGGCTGGTTCATTCTCAAGGTTGTTTTTTCCTTGAGTGAGAATGTGTTGAATAATACCGTACTAGGTGAATTATTCTCACTCCCATCAATCATTTTGGCAGTGGACACACAAAATCAAGATGACTATTTAGTTCTGGTAGCATACATTGGGAGTGTGTGTCCCGGGCCAGCGTTGTTGCTCTTTGGGTAAAGAGCAAGAAGTTTTCAAACCTTGACGAGGCCATTTTCTTCTCTGCAGTGTAAATATATCAGGGAGTTAGCTACACAGTATGCTGGTGGCAGGGTGTGTGTATTGTTTTTGGTTATGGTGTAATTACCATTGAGGTAACAGACAGAGGAGACGCTGGCAGGGTTAGGTGAGATCAGGGTTAGCATCATGAACAGACAGAGGAGACGCTGGCAGGGTTAGGTGAGAACGAGGGTTCACTGGAGCCACTTAGCATCATTGAGGTAACAGACAGAGGAGACGCTGGCAGGGTTAGGTGAGAACGAGGGTTCACTGGAGCCACTTAGCATCATTGAGGTAACAGACAGAGGAGACGCTGGCAGGGTTAGGTGAGATCGAGTGTTCACTGGAGCCACTTAGCATCATTGAGGTAACAGACAGAGGAGACGCTGGCAGGGTTAGGTGAGATCGAGGGTTCACTGGAGCCACTTAGCATCATTGAGGTAACAGACAGAGGAGACTGAGCTGGCAGGGTTAGGGTGAGATGGCAGGGTTAGAGGTTTCACTGGAGCCACTTAGCATCATTGAGGTAACAGACAGAGGAGACGCTGGCAGGGTTCACTGGAGCCACTTAGCATCATTGAGGTAACAGACAGAGGAGACGCTGGCAGGGTTAGGTGAGATTCACTGGAGCCACTTAGCATCATTGAGGTAACAGACAGAGGAGACGCTGGCAGGGTTAGGTGAGATCGAGGGTTCACTGGAGCCACTTAGCATCATTGAGGTAACAGACAGAGGAGACGCTGGCAGGGTTAGGTGAGATCGAGGGTTCACTGGAGCCACTTAGCATCATTGAGGTAACAGACAGGGTTAGGTGAGATCGAGGGTTCACTGGAGCCACTGAGGTAACAGGGTTAGGTGAGATCGAGGGTTCACTGGAGCCACTTAGCATCATTGAGGTAACAGACAGAGGAGACGCTGGCAGGGTTAGGTGAGATCGAGGGTTCACTGGAGCCACTTAGCATCATTGAGGTAACAGACAGAGGAGACGCTGGCAGGGTTAGGTGAGATCGAGGGTTCACTGGAGCCACTTAGCATCAAGAGAACGGACTTGACTGTATAACCTGTTAATAACACTTGTTATGCTTATTTAGAAACCTCAACTAAATGTCAGGCAATTCTTGTAGGGTCCCTAGGCGTCGGCCAAGGAGGCATCTGCTAGTCTTCACCTGAAAACCAATGTGACCGACTTGGTTTTGAACCTGGGTTTTCTTTGCAGTTAAAACAGCGTTTTAGCCCTATGAGTTAAAGCCTCAGCATCCCCTCTTAGACTTAACACAAGCCCCCAGGTCTCAGGCAAGTTTACTAATCACACAATCATAATTCACTGAACCAGTTCTGCTCCAAGAGGACCACAGTAGAATGCATCAACCATATTGGCTTAGTTTTTACAATCTTTTTATTTTTACGGGAGTTTTTCACAAGACCAATGTTTACAGAGGGCACCTCTGACGGTAGCTTCAGAGGACTGTCATAACTTTCCACTCTTTTGTGCCATCCTCTCTCAGGCCAGGGAACATTTTATCCTGCTCCGTGGATGTGCCCTGCATCTCGAGATGAATGATGAGAGTTGGTAGACCCAAAGTATCTCAGGTTCTGAGAAAAGTGTATTTATCATTATCATTATCATTAGTAGTAGTAGTTTCTCTGTCTGGTTCATTATCATTAGCAGTAGTAGTTCCTCTGTCTGGCTCATTACCATGAGTAGTAGTAGTTTCTCTGTCTGGTTCATTATCATGAGTAGTAGTAGTTTCTCTGTCTGGTTCATTATCACGAGTAGTAGTAGTTTCTGTGTCTGGTTCATTATCATGAGTAGTAGTAGTTTCTCTGTCTGGTTCATTATCATGAGTAGTAGTAGTTTCTCTGTCTGGTTCATTATCATTAGCAGTAGTAGTTACTCTGTCTGGTTCATTATCATTAGCAGTAGTAGTTGCTCTGTCTGGTTCATTATCATGAGTAGTAGTAGTTACTCTGTCTGGTTCATTATCATTAGCAGTAGTAGTTGCTCTGTCTGGTTCATTATCATGAGTAGTAGTAGTTTCTCTGTCTGGTTCATTATCATGAGTAGTAGTAGTTACTCTGTCTGGTTCATTATCATTAGCAGTAGTAGTTGCTCTGTCTGGTTCATTATCATGAGTAGTAGTAGTTACTCTGTCTGGTTCATTATAATGAGTAATATTAGTTGCTCGGTCTGGTTTAGAAACCTCCAGGGGAGTTGGATTGATATGAAAATAAATGGGAGGACTTAAAAGCGTCTCACAGTGGCTAGAATTTGAATATAAAATATGAAAAATATATGCCGTCAAGCAGACTAATTTATCTAAAGTGACTGATGCTTGAGGTAAAGTTGCTTTTGACCCAGATCTCAGATTCATGAGCACTGGACCATCAAGAGAGGTGTCATGAACAACCTCTGCCTCCCTTACCAGGGCACCAGTTACCCACCCAGTTACCCACCCAGTTAACCACCCAGTCCCCATCTATTTACCAGGGCACCAGTTACCCACCCTAATACCCACATGACCCTATCTATTTACCAGTGTACCAGTTACCCACATGGCCCTATCTATTTACCAGAGCACCAGTTACCCACATGGCCCTATCTATTTACCAGAGTACCAGTTACCCACCCTAATACCCACATGGCCCTATCTATTTACCAGAGTACCAGTTACCCACATGGCCCTATATATTTACCAGAGTACCAGTTACATGGCCCTATCTATTTACCAGAGTACAAGTTACCCACATGGCCCTATCTATTTACCAGAGTACCAGTTACCCACCCTAATACCCACATGGCCCTATCTATTTACCAGGGCACCAGTTACCCACATGGCCCTATCTATTTACCAGGGCACCAGTTACCCACCCTAATACCCACATGGCCCTATCTATTTACCAGAGTACCAGTTACCCACATGGCCCTATCTATTTACCAGGGCACCAGTTACCCACCCTAATACCCACATGGCCCTATCTATTTACCAGAGTACCAGTTACCCACATGGCCCTATCTATTTACCAGAGCACCAGTTACCCACATGGCCCTATCTATTTACCAGAGTACCAGTTACCCACATGGCCCTATCTATTTACCAGAGTACCAGTTACCCACATGGCCCTATCTATTTACCAGAGTACCAGTTACCCACATGGCCCTATCTATTTACCAGAGTACCAGTTACCCACATGGCCCTATCTATTTACCAGAGCACCAGTTACCCACCCTAATACCCACATGGCCCTATCTATTTACCAGAGTACCAGTTACCCACATGGCCCTATCTATTTACCAGAGTACCAGTTACCCACATGGCCCTATCTATTTACCAGAGTACCAGTTACCCACATGGCCCTATCTATTTACCAGAGTACCAGTTACCCACATGGCCCTATCTATTTACCAGAGTACCAGTTACCCACATGGCCCTATCTATTTACCAGGGCACCAGTTACCCACCCTAATACCCACATGACCCTATCTATTTACCAGTGTACCAGTTACCCACATGGCCCTATCTATTTACCAGAGTACCAGTTACCCACATGGCCCTATCTATTTATCAGAGTACCAGTTATCCACATGGCCCTATCTATTTACCAGAGTACCAGTTACCCACACGGCCCTATCTATTTACCAGAGCACCAGTTACACACTCTAATTCCCACATGACCCTATCTATTTACCAGTGTACCAGTTACCCACATGGCCCTATCTATTTACCAGAGTACCAGTTACCCACATGGCCCTATCTATTTACCAGAGTACCAGTTATCCACATGGCCCTATCTATTTACCAGAGTACCAGTTACCCACATGACCCTATCTATTTACCAGAGTACCAGTTACCCACATGGCCCTATCTATTTACCAGAGTACCAGTTACCCACATGGCCCTATCTATTTACCAGAGTACCAGTTACCCACATGGCCCTATCTATTTACCAGAGTACCAGTTACCCACATGGCCCTATCTGGCCCAGAGTACCAGTTACCCACATGGCCCTATCTTTTACCAGAGTACCAGTTACCCACATGGCCCTATCTATTTACCAGAGTACCAGTTACCCACATGGCCCTATCTATTTACCAGAGCACCAGTTACCCCACATGGCCCTATCTGTTTACCAGAGTACCAGTTACCCATGGCCCTATCTACCAGAGTACCAGTTACCCACATGGCCCTATCTGTTTACCAGAGTACCAGTTACCCACATGGCCCTATCTATTTACCAGAGTTACCACCTAATACCCACATGGCCCTATCTATTTACCAGAGTACCAGTTACCCACATGGCCCTATCTATTTACCAGAGTACCAGTTACCCACATGGCCCTATCTATTTACCAGAGTACCAGTTACCCACATGGCCCTATCTATTTACCAGAGTACCAGTTACCCACATGGCCCTATCTATTTACCAGAGCACCAGTTACCACCTAATACCCACATGGCCCTATCTATTTACCAGAGTACCAGTTACCCACATGGCCCTATCTATTTACCAGAGTACCAGTTACCCACATGGCCCTTTATTTACCAGGGCACCAGTTACCCACCTAATACCCACATGGCCCTATCTATTTACCAGAGTGCCAGTTACCCACATGGCCCTATCTATTTACCAGAGTACCAGTTACCCACATGGCCCTATCTATACCAGTTACCCACATGGCCCTATCTATTTACAGAGTAGCAGTTACCCACATGGCCCTATCTATTTACCAGGGCACCAGTTACCCACCCTAATACCCACATGACCCTATCTATTTACCAGAGTACCAGTTACCCACATGGCCCTATCTATTTACCAGAGTACCAGTTACCCACATGGCCCTATCTATTTACCAGAGCACCAGTTACCCACCCTAATACCCACATGGCCCTATCTATTTACCAGAGTACCAGTTACCCACATGGCCCTATCTATTTACCAGAGTACCAGTTACCCACATGGCCCTATCTATTTACCAGAGCACCAGTTACCCACCCTAATACCCACATGGCCCTATCTATTTACCAGAGTACCAGTTACCCACATGGCCCTATCTATTTACCAGAGCACCAGTTACCCACCCTAATACCCACATGGCCCTATCTATTTACCAGAGTACCAGTTACCCACATGGCCCTATCTATTTACCAGAGTACCAGTTACCCACATGGCCCTATCTATTTACCAGAGTACCAGTTACCCACATGGCCCTATCTATTTACCAGAGTACCAGTTACCCACATGTATCTATTTACCAGTACCAGTTACCCACATGGCCCTATCTATTTACCAGAGTACCAGTTACCCACATGGCCCTATCTATTTACCAGGGCACCAGTTACCCACCCTAATACCCACATGACCCTATCTATTTACCAGTGTACCAGTTACCCACATGGCCCTATCTATTTACCAGAGTACCAGTTACCCACATGGCCCTATCTATTTATCAGAGTACCAGTTATCCACATGGCCCTATCTATTTACCAGAGTACCAGTTACCCACCCCTATCTATTTACCAGAGCACCAGTTACACACTCTAATGACCCTATCTATTTACCAGTGTACCAGTTACCCACATGGCCCTATCTATTTACCAGAGTACCAGTTACCACATGGCCCTATCTATTTACCAGAGTACCAGTTACCCATGACCCTATCTATTTACCAGAGTACCAGTTACCCACATGGCCCTATCTATTTACCAGAGTACCAGTTACCCACATGGCCCTATCTATTTACCAGAGTACCAGTTACCCACATGGCCCTATCTATTTACCAGAGTACCAGTTACCCACATGGCCCTATCTATTTACCAGAGTACCAGTTACCCACATGGCCCTATCTATTTACCAGAGTACCAGTTACCCACATGGCCCTATCTATTTACCAGAGCACCAGTTACCCACCCTAATACCCACATGGCCCTATCTATTTACCAGAGTACCAGTTACCCACATGGCCCTATCTATTTACCAGAGTACCAGTTACCCACATGGCCCTATCTATTTACCAGAGTACCAGTTACCCACATGGCCCTATCTATTTACCAGAGCACCAGTTACCCACCCTAATACCCACATGGCCCTATCTATTTACCAGGTACCAGTAACCCACATGGCCCTATCTATTTACCAGGTACCAGTTACCCACATGGCCCTATCTATTTACCAGAGCACCAGTTACCCACCCTAATACCCACATGGCCCTATCTATTTACCAGAGTACCAGTTACCCACATGGCCCTATCTATTTACCAGAGTACCAGTTACCCACATGGCCCTATCTATTTACCAGAGCACCAGTTACCCACCCTAATACCCACATGGCCCTATCTATTTACCAGAGTACCAGTTACCCACATGGCCCTATCTATTTACCAGAGTACCAGTTACCCACATGGCCCTTTATATTTACCAGGGCACCAGTTACCCACCCTAATACCCACATGGCCCTATCTATTTACCAGAGTGCCAGTTACCCACATGGCCCTATCTATTTACCAGAGTACCAGTTACCCACATGGCCCTATCTATTTACCAGAGTACCAGTTACCCACATGGCCCTATCTATTTACCAGGGCACCAGTTACCCACCCTAATACCCACATGACCCTATCTGTTTACCAGTGTGGTTACCCTATCTATTTACCAGGTACCAGTTACCCACCCCTATCTGTTTACCCACCAGTTACCCACCCTAATACCCACATGACCCTATCTATTTACCAGAGTACCAGTTACCCACATGGCCCTATCTATTTACCAGAGTACCAGTTACCCACATGGCCCTATCTATTTACCAGAGCACCAGTTACCCACCCTAATACCCACATGGCACTATCTATTTACCAGAGTACCAGTTACCCACATGGCCCTATCTATTTACCAGAGTACCAGTACCCACATGGCCCTAACTATTTACCAGAGTACCAGTTACCCACATGGCCCTATCTATTTACCAGAGTACCAGTTATCCACATGGCCCTATCTATTTACCAGAGTACCAGTTACCCACATGACCCTATCTATTTACCAGAGTACCAGTTACCCACATGGCCCTATCTGTTTACCAGAGTACCAGTTACCCACATGGCCCTATCTATTTACCAGAGTACCAGTTACCCACATGGCCCTATCTATTTACCAGAGTACCAGTTACCCACATGGCCCTATCTATTTACCAGAGTACCAGTTACCCACATGGCCCTATCTATTTACCAGAGTACCAGTTACCCACATGGCCCTATCTATTTACCAGAGTACCAGTTACCCACATGGCCCTATCTATTTACCAGAGTACCAGTTACCCAATACATGGCCCTATCTATTTACCAGAGTACCAGTTACCCACATGGCCTATCTGTTTACCCCAGTTACCCATGGCCCTATCTACCAGAGTTTACCCACATGGCCCAATCTGTTTACCAGAGTACCAGTTACCCACATGGCCCTATCTATTTACCAGAGCACCAGTTACCCACCCTAATACCCACATGACCTTATCTATTTACCAGAGTACCAGTTACCCACATGGCCCTATCTATTTACCAGAGTACCAGTTACCCACATGGCCCTATCTATTTACCAGAGCACCAGTTACCCACCCTAATTTACTATTTACCAGAGTACCAGTTACCCACATGGCCCTATCTATTTACCAGAGTACCAGTTACCCACATGGCCCTAACTATTTACCAGAGTACCAGTTACCCACATGGCCCTATCTATTTACCAGAGTACCAGTTATCCACATGGCCCTATCTATTTACCAGAGTACCAGTTACCCACATGACCCTATCTATTTACCAGAGTACCAGTTACCCACATGGCCCTATCTGTTACCAGGTACCAGTTACCCACATGGCCCTATCTATTTACCAGAGTACCAGTTACCCACATGGCCCTATCTATTTACCAGAGTACCAGTTACCCACATGGCCCTATCTATTTACCAGAGTACCAGTTACCCACATGGCCCTATCTATTTACCAGAGTACCAGTTACCCACATGGCCCTATCTATTTACCAGAGTACCAGTTACCCACATGGCCCTATCTTTTACCAGAGCACCAGTTACCCACATGGCCCTATCTATTTACCAGAGTACCAGTTACCCACATGGCCCTATCTATTTACCAGAGTACCAGTTACCCAATTCCCACATGACCCTATCTATTTACCAGTGTACCAGTTACCCACATGGCCCTATCTATTTACCAGAGTACCAGTTACCCACATGGCCCTATCTATTTACCAGAGTACCAGTTATCCACATGGCCCTATCTATTTACCAGAGTACCAGTTACCCACATGACCCTATCTATTTACCAGAGTACCAGTTACCCACATGGCCCTATCTATTTACCAGAGTACCAGTTACCCACATGGCCCTATCTATTTACCAGAGTACCAGTTACCCACATGGCCCTATCTATTTACCAGAGTACCAGTTACCCACATGGCCCTATCTATTTACCAGAGTACCAGTTACCCACATGGCCCTATCTGTTTACCTACCAGTTACCCACATGGCCCTATCTATTTACCAGAGTACCAGTTACCCACATGGCCCTATCTATTTACCAGAGCACCAGTTACCCACCCTAATACCCACATGGCCCTATCTATTTACCAGAGTACCAGTTACCCACATGGCCCTATCTATTTACCAGAGTACCAGTTACCCACATGGCCCTATCTATTTACCAGAGTACCAGTTACCCACATGGCCCTATCTATTTACCAGAGCACCAGTTACCCACCCTAATACCCACATGGCCCTATCTATTTACCAGTACCAGTTACCCACATGGCCCTATCTGTTTACCAGGTACCAGTTACCCACATGGCCCTATCTATTTACCAGAGTACCAGTTACCCACATGGCCCTATCTATTTACCAGAGTACCAGTTACCCACATGGCCCTATCTATTTACCAGAGCACCAGTTACCCACCCTAATACCCACATGGCCCTATCTATTTACCAGAGTACCAGTTACCCACATGGCCCTATCTATTTACCAGAGTACCAGTTACCCACATGGCCCTTTCTATTTACCAGGGCACCAGTTACCCACCTAATACCCACATGGCCCTATCTATTTACCAGAGTGCCAGTTACCCACATGGCCCTATCTATTTACCAGAGTACCAGTTACCCACATGGCCCTATCTATTTACCAGAGTACCAGTTACCCACATGGCCCTATCTATTTACCAGAGTTACCAGTTCTGTTTACCCACCCTATCTATTTACCAGTGTACCAGTTACCCACATGGCCCTATCTATTTACCAGAGTACCAGTTACCCACATGGCCCTATCTATTTACCAGAGTACCAGTTACCCACATGGCCACATGACTATCTATTTACCAGAGTACCAGTTACCCACATGGCCCTATCTGTTTACCAGAGTACCAGTTACCCACATCTGTTTACCAGGCACCAGTTACCCACCTAATACCCACATGGCCCTATCTTTTACCAGAGTACCAGTTACCCACATGGCCCTATCTATTTACCAGAGCACCAGTTACCCCCTAATACCCACATGGCCCTATCTATTTACCAGAGTACCAGTTACCCACATGGCCCTATCTATTTACCAGAGTACCAGTTACCCACATGGCCCTATCTATTTACCAGAGTACCAGTTACCCACATGGCCCTATCTGCCCAGTTACCCACATGGCCCTATCTATTTACCAGAGTACCAGTTACCCACATGGCCCTATCTATTTACCCACATGGCCCTATCTGTTTACCAGGGCACCAGTTACCCACCCTAATACCCACATGACCCTATCTATTTACCAGTGTACCAGTTACCCACATGGCCCTATCTATTTACCAGAGTACCAGTTACCCACATGGCCCTATCTATTTATCAGAGTACCAGTTATCCACATGGCCCTATCTATTTACCAGAGTACCAGTTACCCACACGGCCCTATCTATTTACCAGAGCACCAGTTACACACTCTAATTCCCACATGACCCTATCTATTTACCAGTGTACCAGTTACCCACATGGCCCTATCTATTTACCAGAGTACCAGTTACCCACATGGCCCTATCTATTTATCAGAGTACCAGTTATCCACATGGCCCTATCTATTTACCAGTGTACCAGTTACCCACATGGCCCTATCTATTTACCAGAGTACCAGTTACCCACATGGCCCTATCTATTTACCAGAGTACCAGTTACCCACATGGCCCTATCTATTTACCAGAGTACCAGTTACCCACATGGCCCTATCTATTTACCAGAGTACCAGTTACCCACATGGCCCTATCTATTTACCAGAGTACCAGTTACCCACATGGCCCTATCTATTTACCAGAGTACCAGTTACCCACATGGCCCTATCTATTTACCAGAGTACCAGTTACCCACATGGCCCTATCTATTTACCAGAGTACCAGTTACCCACATGGCCCTATCTATTTACCAGAGTACCAGTTACCCACATGGCCCTATCTATTTACCAGAGTACCAGTTACCCACATGGCCCTATCTATTTACCAGAGTACCAGTTACCCACATGGCCCTATCTATTTACCAGAGTACCAGTTACCCACATGGCCCTATCTATTTACCCACATGGCCCTATCTATTTACCAGAGTACCAGTTACCCACATGGCCCTATCTATTTACCAGAGTACCAGTTACCCACATGGCCCTATCTATTTACCAGAGTACCAGTTAGGCCCTATCTGTTTACCAGAGTACCAGTTACCCACATGGCCCTATCTATTTACCAGAGTACCACCCTAATACCCACATGGCCCTATCTATTTACCAGAGTACCAGTTACCCACATGGCCCTATCTATTTACCAGAGTACCAGTTACCCACATGGCCCTATCTATTTACCAGAGCACCAGTTACCCACCCTAATACCCACATGGCCCTATCTATTTACCAGAGTACCAGTTACCCACATGGCCCTATCTATTTACCAGAGTACCAGTTACCCAAATGGCCCTATCTATTTACCAGAGTACCAGTTACCCACATGGCCCTATCTATTTACCAGAGTACCAGTTACCCACATGGCCCTATCTATTTACCAGAGCACCAGTTACCCACCCTAATACCCACATGGCCCTATCTATTTACCAGTGTACCAGTTACCCACATGGCCCTATCTATTTACCAGAGTACCAGTTACCCACATGGCCCTATCTATTTACCAGAGCACCAGTTACCCACCTAATACCCACATGGCCCTATCTATTTACCAGGTAGAGTACCAGTTACCCACATGGCCCTATCTATTTACCAGAGCACCAGTTACCCACCCTAATACCCACATGGCCCTATCTATTTACCAGAGTACCAGTTACCCACATGGCCCTATCTGTTACCCACCAGTTACCCACCTAATACCCACATGGCCCTATCTATTTACCAGAGTACCAGTTACCCACATGGCCCTATCTATTTACCAGAGTACCAGTTACCCACATGGCCCTATCTATTTACCAGGTACCAGTTACCACATGGCCCTATCTGTTTAAGAGTACCCCCACATGGCCCTATCTATTTACCAGAGTACCAGTTACCCACATGGCCCTATCTGTTTACCAGAGTACCAGTTACCCACATGGCCCTATCTATTTACCAGGGCACCAGTTACCCACCTAATACCCACATGACCCTATCTATTTACCAGTGTACCAGTTACCCACATGGCCCTATCTATTTACCAGAGTACCAGTTACCCACATGGCCCTATCTATTTATCAGAGTACCAGTTATCCACATGGCCCTATCTATTTACCAGAGTACCAGTTACCCACATGGCCCTATCTATTTACCAGAGCACCAGTTACACACTCTAATTCCCACATGACCCTATCTATTTACCAGTGTACCAGTTACCCACATGGCCCTATCTATTTACCAGAGTACCAGTTACCCACATGGCCCTATCTACCAGTTATCCACATGGCCTATCTATTTACCAGTGTACCAGTTACCCACATGGCCCTATCTATTTACCAGAGTACCAGTTACCCACATGGCCCTATCTATTTACCAGAGTACCAGTTACCCACATGGCCCTATCTATTTACCAGAGTACCAGTTACCCACATGGCCCTATCTGTTTTAGAGTACCAGTTACCCACATGGCCCTATCTAATTACCCACATGGCCCTATCTATTACCAGAGTACCAGTTACCCACATGGCCCTATCTATTTACCAGACCAGTTACCCACATGGCCCTATCTGTTTGCCAGCACCAGTTACCACCTAATACCCACATGGCCCTATCTATTTACCAGAGTACCAGTTACCCACATGGCCCTATCTATTTACCAGAGTACCAGTTACCCATGGCCCTATCTGTTTACCAGAGTACCAGTTACCCACATGGCCCTATCTATTTACCAGAGTACCAGTTACCCACCTAATACCCACATGGCCCTATCTATTTACCCAGGCCCTATCTGTTTACCAGGTACCAGTTACCCACATGGCCTATTTACCAGAGTACCAGTTACCCACATGGCCCTATCTATTTACCAGAGTACCAGTTACCCACATGGCCCTATCTATTTACCAGAGCACCAGTTACCCAATACCCATGGCCCTATCTATTTACCAGAGTACCAGTTACCCACATGGCCCTATCTATTTACCAGAGTACCAGTTACCCACATGGCCCTTTCTATTTACCAGGGCACCAGTTACCCACCCTAATACCCACATGGCCCTATCTATTTACCAGAGTACCAGTTACCCACATGGCCCTATCTATTTACCAGAGTACCAGTTACCCACATGGCCCTATCTATTTACCAGAGTACCAGTTACCCACATGGCCCTATCTATTTACCAGTTACCCACATGGCCCTATCTATTTACAGTTACCACCCTAATACCCACATGGCCCTATCTATTTACCAGAGTACCAGTTACCCACATGGCCCTATCTATTTACCAGAGTACCAGTTACCCACATGGCCCTATCTATTTACCAGAGTACCAGTTACCCACATGGCCCTATTTACCAGAGTACCAGTTACCCACATGGCCCTATCTTTTACCAGGTACCAGTTACCCACAATACCCATGGCCCTATCTATTTACCAGTGTACCAGTTACCCACATGGCCCTATCTTTTACCAGAGCACCAGTTACCCACTAATTACCCACATGGCCTATCTATTTACCAGGCACCAGTTACCCACATGGCCCTATCTGTTTACCAGAGTACCAGTTACCCAGTTACATGGCCCTATCTATTTACCAGAGTACCAGTTACCCACATGGCCCTATCTATTTACCAGAGTACCAGTTACCCACATGGCCCTATCTATTTACCAGAGTACCAGTTACCCACATGGCCCTATCTATTTACCAGGGCACCAGTTACCCACCCTAATACCCACATGACCCTATCTATTTACCAGACCAGTTACCCACATCTATTTACCAGTTTACCCACATGGCCCTATCTATTTACCAGAGTACCAGTTACCCACATGGCCCTATCTATTTACCAGAGTACCAGTTACCCACATGGCCCTATCTATTTACCAGAGTACCAGTTACCCAATTCCCTATGACCTATCTGTTTACCAGTGTACCAGTTACCCATGGCCCTATCTGTTTACCAGAGTACCAGTTACCCACATGGCCCTATCTATTTATCAGAGTACCAGTTATTTCACATGGCCCTATCTGTTACCAGAGTACCAGTTAGGCCCTATCTATTTACCAGAGTACCAGTTACCCACATGGCCCTATCTATTTACCAGAGTACCAGTTACCACATGGCCCTATCTATTTACCAGGTACCAGTTACCCACATGACCCTATCTATTTACCAGAGTACCAGTTACCCATGGCCCTATCTATTTACCAGAGTACCAGTTACCCACATGGCCCTATCTATTTACCAGAGTACCAGTTACCCACATGGCCCTATCTATTTACCAGAGTACCAGTTACCCACATGGCCCTATCTGTTTGCCACCAGGTACCAGTTATCTGTTTACCAGAGTACCAGTTACCCACATGGCCCTATCTGTTTACCAGAGTTTACCCACAGGCCCTATCTATCTATTTACCAGAGTACCAGTTACCCACATGGCCCTATCTATTTACCAGAGTACCAGTTACCCACATGGCCCTATCTATTTACCAGGGCAGTTACCAGTACCCACATGGCCCTATCTATTTAACCAGGTACCATTACCCACATGGCCCTATCTATTTTACCAGAGTACCAGTTACCCACATGGCCCTATCTATTTACCAGAGTACCAGTTACCCACATGGCCCTATCTGTTTACCAGAGTACCAGTTACCCACATGGCCCTATCTGTTTACCAGGGCACCAGTTACCCACCTAATACCCACATGACCCTATCTGTTTACCAGTGTACCAGTTACCCACATGGCCCTATCTATTTACCAGAGTACCAGTTACCCACATGGCCCTATCTATTTACCAGACCAGTTACCACCCTAATTACCCACATGGCCCTATCTATTTACCAGAGTACCAGTTACCCACATGGCCCTATCTATTTACCAGAGTACCAGTTACCCACATGGCCCTATCTATTTACCAGAGCACCAGTTACCCACCTAATACCCACATGGCCCTATCTATTTACCAGAGTACCAGTTACCCACATGGCCCTATCTATTTACCAGGTACACCAGTTACCCACCTAATACCCACATGGCCCTATCTGTTTACCAGAGTACCAGTTACCCACATTTACCAGGTACCAGTTACCCACATGGCCCTATCTATTTACCAGAGTACCAGTTACCCACATGGCCCTATCTATTTACCAGAGTACCAGTTACCCACATGGCCCTATCTATTTACCAGAGTACCAGTTACCCACATGGCCCTATCTATTTACCAGAGTACCAGTTACCCACATGGCCCTATCTATTTACCAGGGCACCAGTTACCCACCCTAATACCCACATGACCCTATCTATTTACCAGTGTACCAGTTACCCACATGGCCCTATCTATTTACCAGAGTACCAGTTACCCACATGGCCCTATCTATTTATCAGAGTACCAGTTATCCACATGGCCCTATCTATTTACCAGTGTACCAGTTACCCACATGGCCCTATCTATTTACCAGGCACCAGTTACACACTCTAATTCCCACATGACCCTATCTATTTACCAGTGTACCAGTTACCCACATGGCCCTATCTATTTACCAGAGTACCAGTTACCCACATGGCCCTATCTATTTACCAGAGTACCAGTTACCCACATGGCCCTATCTATTTACCAGAGTACCAGTTACCCACATGGCCCTATCTATTTACCAGGTACCAGTTACCCACATGGCCCTATCTATTTACCAGAGTACCAGTTACCCACATGGCCCTATCTATTTACCAGAGTACCAGTTACCCACATGGCCCTATCTATTTACCAGAGTACCAGTTACCCACATGGCCCTATCTATTTACCAGAGTACCAGTTACCCACATGGCCCTATCTATTTACCAGAGTTACCCACCCTAATACCCACATGGCCCTATCTATTTACCAGGTACCAGTTACCCACATGGCCCTATCTATTTACCAGGTACCAGTTACCCAGGCCCTATCTATTTACCAGGTACCAGTTACCCACATGGCCCTATCTATTTACCAGAGTACCAGTTACCCACATGGCCCTATCTATTTACCAGAGTACCAGTTACCCACCCTATCTGTTTGCAGGTACCAGTTACCCACATGGCCTACCCACATGGCCCTATCTATTTACCAGAGTACCAGTTACCCACATGGCCCTATCTATTTACCAGAGCACCAGTTACCCACCCTAATACCCACATGGCCCTATCTATTTACCAGAGTACCAGTTACCCACATGGCCCTATCTATTTACCAGAGTACCAGTTACCCACATGGCCCTATCTATTTACCAGGGCACCAGTTACCCACCTAATACCCACATGGCCCTATCTATTTACCAGAGTACCAGTTACCCACATGGCCCTATCTATTTACCAGAGTACCAGTTACCCACATGGCCCTATCTATTTACCAGAGTACCAGTTACCCACATGGCCCTATCTATTTACCAGAGTACCAGTTACCCACATGGCCCTATCTATTTACCAGGGCACCAGTTACCCACCCTAATACCCACATGGCCCTATCTATTTATTTACCAGAGTACCAGTTACCCACATGGCCCTATCTATTTACCAGGCACCAGTTACCCACCTAATTGACCCTATCTGAGTACCAGTTACCCACATGGCCCTATCTATTTACCAGAGTACCAGTTACCCACATGGCCCTATCTATTTACCAGAGTACCAGTTACCCACATGGCCCTATCTATTTACCAGAGTACCAGTTACCCACATGGCCCTATCTGTTTACCAGGCACCAGTTACCCATAATACCCACCCTATCTATTTACCAGAGTACCAGTTACCCACATGGCCCTATCTATTTACCAGAGTACCAGTTACCCACATGGCCCTATCTATTTACCAGAGTACCAGTTACCCACATGGCCCTATCTATTTACCAGAGTACCAGTTACCCACATGGCCCTATCTATTTACCAGAGTACCAGTTACCCACATGGCCCTATCTGTTTACCAGAGTACCAGTTACCCACATGGCCCTATCTATTTACCAGGGCACCAGTTACCCACCCTAATACCCACATGACCCTATCTATTTACCAGAGTACCAGTTACCCACATGGCCCTATCTATTTACCAGAGTACCAGTTACCCACATGGCCCTATCTGTTTACCAGAGTACCAGTTACCCACAGGCCCTATCTATTTACCAGTACCAGTTACCCACATGGCCCTATCTATTTACCAGAGTACCAGTTACATGGCCCTATCTATTTACCAGAGTACCAGTTACCCACATGGCCCTATCTATTTACCAGAGTACCAGTTACCCACATGGCCCTATCTATTTACCAGAGTACCAGTTACCCACATGGCCCTATCTATTTACCAGAGTACCAGTTACCCACATGGCCCTATCTATTTACCAGGTACCAGTTACCCACATGACCCTATCTGTTTACCAGAGTACCAGTTACCACATGGCCCTATCTATTTACCAGAGTACCAGTTACCCACATGGCCCTATCTGTTTACCAGAGTACCAGTTACCCACATGGCCCTATCTATTTACCAGAGTACCAGTTACCCACATGGCCCTATCTATTTACCAGAGTACCAGTTACCCACATGGCCCTATCTATTTACCAGGTACCAGTTACCCACATGGCCCTATCTATTTACCAGAGTACCAGTTACCCACATGGCCCTATCTATTTACCAGAGTACCAGTTACCCACTACCCACATGGCCCTATCTATTTACCAGAGTACCAGTTACCCATGGCCCTATCTATTTACCAGAGTACCAGTTACCACATGGCCCCTATCTGTTTACCAGGCACCAGTTGCCCACCTAATACCCACATGGCCTAGAGTACCAGTTACCCACATGGCCCTATCTATTTACCAGTACCAGTTACCCACATGGCCCTATCTATTTACCAGAGCACCAGTTACCCACCTAATACCCACATGGCCCTATCTATTTACCAGAGTACCAGTTACCCACATGGCCCTATCTATTTACCAGGTACCAGTTACCCACATGGCCCTATCTATTTACCAGGCACCAGTTACCCACCCTAATACCCACATGGCCCTATCTGTTTACCAGAGTACCAGTTACCCACATGGCCCTATCTATTTACCAGAGTACCAGTTACCCACATGGCCCTATCTATTTACCAGGCACCAGTTACCACCCTAATACCCACATGGCCCTATCTATTTACCAGGTACCAGTTACCCACATGGCCCTATCTGTTTACCAGAGTACCAGTTACCCACCCTATCTGTTTACCAGGTACCAGTTACCCACATGGCCCTATCTATTTACCAGGCACCAGTTACCACCTAATACCCACATGGCCCTATCTATTTACCAGTGTACCAGTTACCCACATGGCCCTATCTGTTTACCAGAGTACCAGTTACCCACATGGCCCTATCTATTTACCCAGGCCCATATCTGTACCCAGTTACCCACATGGCCTATCTGTTTACCAGGTACCAGTTACCCACATGGCCCTATCTATTTACCAGAGTACCAGTTACCCACATGGCCCTATCTATTTACCAGAGTACCAGTTACCCACATGGCCCTATCTATTTACCAGAGTACCAGTTACCCACATGGCCCTATCTATTTACCAGAGTACCAGTTACCCACATGGCCCTATCTATTTACCAGGTACCAGTTACCCACATGGCTATCTATTTACCAGAGTACCAGTTACCCACATGGCCCTATCTATTTACCAGGTACCAGTTACCCACATGGCCCTATCTATTTACCCAGTTACCCATGGCCCTATCTATTTACCAGAGTACCAGTTACCCACATGGCCCTATCTGTTTACCAGGTGTTACCCACATGGCCTATCAGTTTACCAGAGTACCAGTTACCCACATGGCCCTATCTATTTACCAGAGTACCAGTTACCCACATGGCCCTATCTATTTACCAGAGTACCAGTTACCCACATGGCCCTATCTGTTTACCAGAGCACCAGTTACCCACCCTAATACCCACATGGCCCTATCTATTTACCAGAGTACCAGTTACCCACATGGCCCTATCTGTTTACCAGAGTACCAGTTACCCACATGGCCTATCTGTTTACCAGGTACCAGTTACCCATGGCCCTATCTATTTACCAGAGTACCAGTTACCCACATGGCCCTATCTGTTTGTACCAGTTACCCACATGGCCCTATCTATTTACCAGAGTACCAGTTACCCACATGGCCCTATCTATTTACCAGAGTACCAGTTACCCACCTAATACCCACATATCTGTTTACCAGAGTACCAGTTACCCACATGGCTATCTATTTACCAGAGTACCAGTTACCCACATGGCCCTATCTATTTACCAGAGTACCAGTTACCCACATGGCCCTATCTATTTACCAGAGTACCAGTTACCCACATGGCCCTATCTATTTACCAGGTACCAGTTACCAGTGGCCCTATCTATTAGAGCACCAGTTACCCACATGGCCCTATCTGTTTACCAGAGTACCAGTTACCCACATGGCCCTATCTGTTTACCAGAGTACCAGTTACCCACATGGCCCTATCTATTTACCAGAGTACCAGTTACCCTGTTTGCCAGAGTACCAGTTACCCATGGCCCTATCTATTTACCAGAGTACCAGTTACCCACATGGCCCTATCTATTTACCAGAGTACCAGTTACCCACATGGCCCTATCTATTTACCAGAGCACCAGTTACCCACCTAATACCCACATGGCCCTATCTATTTACCAGAGTACCAGTTACCCACATGGCCCTATCTGTTTACCAGGTACCAGTTACCCACATGGCCCTATCTGTTTACAGAGTACCAGTTACCCACATGGCCCTATCTGTTTACCAGGTACCAGTTACCCACATGGCCCTATCTATTTACCAGGCACCACCTAATACCCACATGGCCCTATCTGTTTACCAGAGTTTACCCACATGGCCCTATCTATTTACCAGAGTACCAGTTACCCACATGGCCCTATCTATTTACCAGAGTACCAGTTACCCACATGGCCCTATCTGTTTGCCAGGTACCAGTTACCCACATGGCCCTATTTTTACCAGAGGCACCAGTTACCCACCCCTATCTATTTACCAGAGTACCACCCACATGGCCCTATCTATTTACCAGAGTACCAGTTACCCACATGGCCCTATCTATTTACCAGAGTACCAGTTACCCACATGGCCCTATCTATTTACCAGGGCACCAGTTACCCACCCTAATACCCACATGGCCCTATCTATTTACCAGAGTACCAGTTACCCACATGGCCCTATCTATTTACCAGAGTACCAGTTACCCACATGGCCCTATCTATTTACCAGAGTACCAGTTACCCACATGGCCCATCTGTTTACCAGAGTACCAGTTACCCACATGGCCCTATCTATTTACCAGAGTACCAGTTACCCACATGGCCTATCTATTTACCAGAGTACCAGTTACCCACATGGCCCTATCTATTTACCAGAGTACCAGTTACCCACATGGCCCCCTATCTATTTACCAGGTACCAGTTACCCACATGGCCCTATCTATTTACCAGAGTACCAGTTACCCATGGCCCTATCTATTTACCAGAGTACCAGTTACCCACATGGCCCTATCTATTTACCAGAGTACCAGTTACCCACATGGCCCTATCTATTTACCAGGGCACCAGTTACCCACCTAATACCCACATGGCCCAGTTACCCACATGGCTATCTGTTTACCAGAGTTACCCACCTAATACCCTATCTGTTGCCAGTACCAGTTACCCACATGGCCCTATCTATTTACCAGAGTACCAGTTACCCACATGGCCCTATCTATTTACCAGAGTACCAGTTATAATAACCACATGGCCCTATCTATTTACCAGAGTACCAGTTACCCACATGGCCCTATCTATTTACCAGAGTACCAGTTACCTAATACATGGCCCTATCTGTTGCCAGGTTTACCCACATGGCCTATCTATTTGCCAGTACCAGTTACCCATGGCCCTATCTATTTACCAGAGTACCAGTTACCCACATGGCCCTATCTATTTACCAGGTACCAGTTACCCACATCTGTTGCAGGTACCAGTTACCCACATGGCCCTATCTATTTACCAGAGTACCAGTTACCCACATGGCCCTATCTATTTACCAGGGCACCAGTTACCCACATGACCCTATCTATTTACCAGTGTACCAGTTACCCACATGGCCCTATCTATTTACCAGAGTACCAGTTACCCACATGGCCCTATCTATTTACCAGAGTACCAGTTACCCACCTAATACCCACATGGCCCTATCTATTTACCAGAGTACCAGTTACCCACATGGCCCTATCTATTTACCAGAGTACCAGTTACCCACATGGCCCTATCTATTTACCAGGTACCAGTTACCCACCCTAATACCCACATGGCCCTATTGCAGAGTACCAGTATTTCTGTTTACCAGTGTACCAGTTACCCACATGGCCCTATCTATTTACCAGGTACCAGTTACCCACATGGCCCTATCTATTTACCAGAGTACCAGTTACCCACATGGCCCTATCTGTTTACCAGAGTACCAGTTACCCACATGGCCCTATCTGTTTACCAGAGTACCAGTTACCCACATGGCCCTATCTATTTACCAGGTACCAGTTACCCACATGGCCCTATCTGTTTACCAGAGTACCAGTTACCCACATGGCCCTATCTGTTTACCAGGTACCAGTTACCCACATGGCCCTATCTATTTACCAGAGTACCAGTTACCCACATGGCCCTATCTGTTTACCAGAGTACCAGTTACCCACATGGCCCTATCTATTTACCAGAGTACCAGTTACCCACATGGCCCTATCTATTTACCAGAGTACCAGTTACCCACATGGCCCTAATACCCACATCTGTTACCAGGGCCCAGTATCTGTTCTATTTACCAGAGTACCAGTTACCCACATGGCCCTATCTGTTTACCAGAGTACCAGTTACCCACATGGCCCTATCTGTTTACCAGAGTACCAGTTACCCACATGGCCCTATCTGTTTACCAGAGTACCAGTTACCCACATAATTTGCCCACATGACCCTATCTATTTACCAGAGTACCAGTTACCCACATGGCCCTATCTATTTACCAGAGTACCAGTTACCCACATGGCCCTATCTATTTACCAGGGCACCAGTTACCCACCCTAATACCCACATGACCCTATCTATTTACCAGAGTACCAGTTACCCACATGGCCCTATCTATTTACCAGAGTACCAGTTACCCACATGGCCCTATCTGTTTACCAGGTACCAGTTACCCACATGGCCCTATCTATTTACCAGGGCACCAGTTACCCACCTAATTCCCCACATGACCCTATCTATTTACCAGTGTACCAGTTACCCACATGGCCCTATCTATTTACCAGAGTACCAGTTACCCACATGGCCCTATCTATTTACCAGAGCACCAGTTACCCACATGGCCTAAGGTACCAGTTACCCACATGGCCCTATCTATTTAGTTACCCCAGTTACCCACATGGCCCTATCTGTTGCCAGGTACCAGTATCTGTTACCCAGTTACCCACATGGCCCTATCTGTTTACCAGAGTACCAGTTACCCACATGGCCCTATCTATTTACCAGAGTACCAGTTACCCACATGGCCCTATCTATTTACCAGAGTACCAGTTACCCACATGGCCCTATCTGTTATTTACCAGAGTACCAGTTACCCACATGGCCCTATCTATTTACCAGGCACCAGTTACCCACCCTAATACCCACATGGCCCTATCTATTTACCAGAGTACCAGTTACCCACATGGCCCTATCTATTTACCAGAGTACCAGTTACCCACATGGCCCTATCTATTTACCAGAGTACCAGTTACCACCCTAATACCCACATGGCCCTATCTATTTACCAGAGTACCAGTTACCCACATGGCCCTATCTATTTACCAGAGTACCAGTTACCCACATGGCCCTATCTGTTTACCAGGTACCAGTTGCTAGGTACCAGTTACCCACATGGCCCTATCTATTTACCAGAGTACCAGTTACCCACATGGCTATCTGTTTGCCAGGCACCAGTTACCCACATGGCCCTATCTGTTTGCCAGAGTACCAGTTACCCACATGGCCCTATCTATTTACCAGACCAGTTACCCACCTAATTCCCACATGACCCTATCTGTTTACCAGTGTACCAGTTACCCACATGGCCCTATCTATTTACCAGAGTACCAGTTACCCACATGGCCCTATCTATTTTACTCAGAGTACCAGTTATCCACATGGCCCTATCTGTTTACCAGAGTACCAGTTACCCACATGGCCCTATCTGTTGCCAGAGTACCAGTTACCCACATGGCCCTATCTGTTTACCAGGTACCCACATGGCCCTATCTATTTACCAGAGTTACCCACCAGTTACCCACATGGCCCTATCTATTTACCCAGAGTACCAGTTGCCCACATGGCCCTATCTGTTTACCAGGTTTACTGTTGCAGAGTACCAGTTACCCACACCCTATCTGTTTACCAGAGTACCAGTTACCCACATGGCCCTATCTGTTTGCCAGAGTACCAGTTACCCACATGGCCCTATCTGTTTACCAGTGTTTACCACTGCATCTGTTTATCAGGTACAGTTACCCACATGGCCCTATCTATTTACCAGTGTACCACATGGCCCTATCTATTTACCAGAGTACCAGTTACCCACATGGCCCTATCTAAGAGTACCAGTTACCCACATGGCCCTATCTGTTTACCCAGGTTTACCCACATGGCCCTATCTATTTTGCAGAGTACCAGTTACCCACATGGCCCTATCTGTTTACCAGGTACCAGTTGCCCACATGGCCTATCTGTTTACCAGTTACCCACATGGCCCTATCTATTTTACCAGAGTACCAGTTACCCACATGGCCTATCTGTTTACCAGGTACCAGTTACCCACATGGCCCTATCTGTTTACCAGAGTACCAGTTACCCACATGGCCCTATCTGTTACCAGAGTACCCAGTTGCCCACCCTATCTGTTTACCAGGTACCAGTTACCCACATGGCCCTATCTATTTACCAGAGTACCAGTTACCCACATGGCCCTATCTGTTACCATTTACCAGGTACTGTTTGCAGTTACCCAATACCCATGGCCCTATCTATTTACCAGAGTACCAGTTACCCACATGGCCCTATCTGTTTACCAGAGTACCAGTAATACCCACATGGCCCTATCTATTTACCAGAGTACCAGTTACCCACATGGCCCTATCTATTTACCAGAGTACCAGTTACCACATGGCCCTATCTGTTTATACCAGTTACCCACATGGCCCTATCTGAGTACCAGTTACCCACATGGCCCTATCTGTTTACCAGGTACCAGTTACCCCACATGGCCCTATCTGTTTACCAGGCACCAGTTACCCACCCTAATTGCCCACAGGTCTATTTACACCAGTTACCACCTAATACCCACATGGCCCTATCTGTTTACCAGGTTTACCCACATGGCCCTATCTGTTACCAGTACCAGTTACCCACATGGCCCTATCTATTTACCAGAGTACCAGTTACCCCCACATGGCCCTATCTGGCCAGTTACCCACATGGCTATCTGTTTACCAGGTACCAGTTACCCACCCTAACCACCAGTTGCCCATGGCCTATCTATTTACCAGAGTACCAGTTACCCACATGGCCCTATCTGTTTAGAGTACCAGTTACCCACATGGCCCTATCTGTTTACCAGGCACCAGTTACCCACAATGGCCACATGGCCCTATCTGTTTACCAGGTACCAGTTACCCACATGGCCCTATCTGTTTGCCAGAGTACCAGTTACCCACATGGCCCTATCTATTTACCAGGCACCAGTTACCCACATGCCCATGGCCTATCTGTTTACCAGGTACCAGTTACCCACATGGCCTATCTGTTTACCAGGTACCAGTTGCCCACCCTATCTGTTGCAGTACCAGTTACCCACATGGCCCTATCTATTTACCAGAGTACCAGTTACCCACATGGCCCTATCTGTTTGCAGGTTACCAGATCTGTTTACCACCAGTTACCCACATGGCCCTATCTGTTTACCAGAGTACCAGTTACCCACATGGCCCTATCTGTTTACCAGAGTACCAGTTACCCACATGGCCCTATCTTTACCAGAGTACCAGTTACCCACATGGCCCTATCTATTTACCAGAGTACCAGTTACCCACATGGCCCTATCTGTTTACCAGGTACCAGTTACCCACATGGCCCTATCTGTTTATTTACCACATGGCCCTATCTGTTTACCACCCCAGTATCTGTTGCCCACCCATGGCCCTATCTGTTTACCAGGTTTACCCCACATGGCCCTATCTGTTTACCAGGTACCAGTTACCCACATGGCCCTATCTGTTTACCAGGGCACCAGTTACCCACCTAATGGCCACATGGCCCTATCTATTTACCAGGTACCAGTTACCCACATGGCCCTTGCCCACATCTATCTTTACCAGAGTACCAGTTACCCACATGGCCCTATCTATTTACCAGAGTACCAGTTACCCACCAATACCCACTATGCCAGTTACCCATGGCCCTATCTATTTACCAGAGTACCAGTTACCCACATGGCCCTATCTGTTTACCAGGCACCAGTTACCCACCCTAATACCCACATGGCCCTATCTATTTACCAGAGTACCAGTTACCCACATGGCCCTATCTTACCCATGTTTTACCAGAGTACCAGTTACCCACATGGCCCTATCTATTTACCAGGTACCAGTTACCCACATGGCCCTATCTGTTTACAGGTACCAGTTACCCACATGGCATTACCCACATGGCCTATCTGTTTACCAGGTACCAGTTACCCACATGGCCCTATCTGTTTGCCAGGTACCAGTTACCCACATGGCCCTATCTATTTACCAGAGCCAGTTACCCACATGGCCCTATCTGTTTACCAGAGTACCCAGTTACCCACATGGCCCTATCTGTTTACCAGAGTACCAGTTACCCACATGGCCTATCTATTTACCAGGGCACCAGTTACCCACATGGCCCTATCTGTTTACCAGAGTACCAGTTACCCACATGGCCCTATCTGTTTACCAGACCAGTTACCAGTTACCCACATGGCCCTATCTATTTACCAGAGTACCAGTTACCCCCATCTGGTTACCTGTTTGCAGGCACCAGTCTATTTATCTGTTTACAGAGTACCAGTTACCCACATGGCCCTATCTGTTTACCAGGCACCAGTTACCCACCATCTGTTTACCAGAGTACCAGTTACCCACATGGCCCTATCTGTTGCCCAGTTGCCACATGGCCCTATCTATTTACCAGGTACCAGTTGCCCACATGGCCCTATCTGTTTACCAGAGTACCAGTTACCCACATGGCCCTATCTGTTTACCAGGTACCAGTTACCCACATGGCCCTATCTGTTTACCAGAGTACCAGTTACCCACATGGCCCTATCTATTTACCAGAGTACCAGTTACCCACCCTAATACCCACATGCCTATCTGTTTACCAGAGTACCAGTTACCCATGGCCCTATCTATTTACCAGAGTACCAGTTACCCACATGGCCCTATCTATTTACCAGGCACCAGTTACCCACCCTAATACCCATGGCCCTATCTGTTTACCAGAGTACCAGTTACCCACATGGCCTATCTATTTACCAGAGTACCAGTTACCCACATGGCCCTATCTATTTACCAGAGTACCAGTTACCCACATGGCCCTATCTATTTACCAGGTACCAGTTATCCACATGGCCCTATCTATTTACCAGAGTACCAGTTACCCACATGGCCCTATCTATTTACCAGGTACCAGTTACCCACATGGCCCTATCTATTTACCAGAGTACCAGTTACCCACCCCTATCTATGGTACCCCACATGGCCCCATCCTATCTGTTTACCAGAGTACCAGTTACCCACATGGCCCTATCTATTTACCAGAGTACCAGTTATCCACATGGCCCTATCTATTTACCAGAGTACCAGTTACCCACATGGCCCTATCTATTTACCAGGTACCAGTTACCCACCCTAATACCCACATGGCCCTATCTATTTACCAGAGTACCAGTTACCCACATGGCCCTATCTATTTACCAGAGTACCAGTTACCCACATGGCCCTATCTATTTACCAGAGTACCAGTTACCCACATGGCCCTATCTATTTACCAGAGTACCAGTTACCCACATGGCCCTATCTGTTTAAGGCACCCACATGGCCCTATCTATTTACCAGAGTACCAGTTACCCACATGGCCCTATCTATTTACCAGAGTACCAGTTACCCACATGGCCCTATCTATTTACCAGAGCACCAGTTACCCACCCTAATACCCACATGGCATCTATTTACCAGACCCACATGGCCCTATCTATTTACCAGAGTACCAGTTACCCACATGGCCCTATCTATTTACCAGAGTACCAGTTACCCACATGGCCCTATCTATTTACCAGAGTACCAGTTACCCACATGGCCCTATCTATTTACCAGAGTACCAGTTACCCACATGGCCCTATCTATTTACCAGAGTACCAGTTACCCCCACATGGCCCTATCTATTTACCAGAGTACCAGTTACCCACATGGCCCTATCTATTTACCAGAGTACCAGTTACCCACATGGCCCTATCTGTTTACCAGGCACCAGTTACCCACCCTAATACCCACATGGCCCTATCTATTTACCAGAGTACCAGTTACCCACATGGCCCTATCTGTTTACCAGAGTACCAGTTACCCACATGGCCCTATCTATTTACCAGAGTACCAGTTACCCACATGGCCCTATCTATTTACCAGAGTACCAGTTACCCACATGGCCCTATCTATTTACCAGGGTACCAGTTACCCACATGGCCCTATCTATTTACCAGAGTACCAGTTACCTATCTGTTTACCAGGTAATTACCCACATGGCCCTATCTATTTACCAGAGTACCAGTTACCCACATGGCCCTATCTATTTACCCACATGGCCCTAGAGTACCAGTTACCCACATGGCCCTATCTGTTTACCAGAGTACCAGTTACCCATGGCCCTATCTATTTACCAGGGCAGTTACCAGTTACCCACATGGCCCTATCTATTTACCAGAGTACCAGTTACCCACATGGCCCTATCTATTTACCAGAGTACCAGTTACCCACATGGCCCTATCTATTTACCAGAGTACCACCCACATGGCCCTATCTATTTACCAGAGTACCAGTTACCCACATGGCCCTATCTATTTACCAGAGTACCAGTTACCCACATGGCCCTATCTATTTACCAGAGTACCAGTTACCCACATGGCCCTATCTATTTACCAGGTACCAGTTACCCACATGGCCCTATCTATTTACCAGTACCAGTTACCCCACATGGCCCTATCTATTTACCAGAGTACCAGTTACCCACATGGCCCTATCTATTTACCAGAGTACCAGTTACCCACAGAGTACCAATACCCACATGGCCCTATCTATTTACCAGAGTACCAGTTACCCACATGGCCCTATCTGTTTACCAGGTACCACCCATGGCCCTATCTATTTACCAGAGTACCAGTTACCCACATGGCCCTATCTATTTACCAGAGTACCAGTTACCCACATGGCCCTATCTATTTACCAGAGTACCAGTTACCCACATGGCCCTATCTATTTACCAGAGTACCAGTTACCCACATGGCCCTATCTATTTACCAGAGTACCAGTTACCCACATGGCCCTATCTATTTACCAGAGTACCAGTTACCCACATGGCCCTATCTATTTACCAGAGTACCAGTTACCCACATGGCCCTATCTATTTACCAGAGTACCAGTTACCCACATGGCCCTATCTATTTACCAGAGTACCAGTTACCCACATGGCCCTATCTATTTACCAGAGTACCAGTTACCCATGGCCCTATCTATTTACCAGAGTACCAGTTACCCACATGGCCCTATCTATTTACCAGAGTACCAGTTACCCACATGGCCCTATCTATTTACCAGAGCACCAGTTACCCACCCTAATACCCACATGGCCCTATCTATTTACCAGAGTACCAGTTACCCACATGGCCCTATCTATTTACCAGAGTACCAGTTACCCACATGGCCCTATCTATTTACCAGAGTACCAGTTACCCACATGGCCCTATCTATTTACCAGAGTACCAGTTACCCACATGGCCCTATCTATTTACCAGGGCACCAGTTACCCACCCTAATACCCACATGACCCTATCTATTTACCAGTGTACCAGTTACCCACATGGCCCTATCTATTTACCAGAGTACCAGTTACCCACATGGCCCTATCTATTTACCAGGGCACCAGTTACCCACCCTAATACCCACATGACCCTATCTATTTACCAGTGTACCAGTTACCCACATGGCCCTATCTATTTACCAGAGTACCAGTTACCCACATGGCCCTATCTATTTACCAGAGTACCAGTTATCCACATGGCCCTATCTATTTACCAGAGTACCAGTTACCCACACGACCCTATCTATTTACCAGAGCACCAGTTACACACTCTAATTCCCACATGACCCTATCTATTTACCAGTGTACCAGTTACCCACATGGCCCTATCTATTTACCAGAGCACCAGTTACCCACCCTAATACCCACATGGCCCTATCTATTTACCAGAGTACCAGTTACCCACATGGCCCTATCTATTTACCAGAGTACCAGTTACCCACATGGCCCTATCTATTTACCAGAGTACCAGTTACCCACATGGCCCTATCTATTTACCAGAGTACCAGTTACCCACATGGCCCTATCTATTTACCAGGGCACCAGTTACCCACCCTAATACCCACATGACCCTATCTATTTACCAGAGTACCAGTTACCCACATGGCCCTATCTATTTACCAGAGTACCAGTTACCCACATGGCCCTATCTATTTACCAGAGTACCAGTTACCCACATGGCCCTATCTATTTACCAGAGTACCAGTTACCCACATGGCCCTATCTAGAGTTTACCAGGCCCTATCTATTTACAGTACCAGTTACCCACACGGCCCTATCTATTTACCAGAGCACCAGTTACACACTCTAATTCCCACATGACCCTATCTATTTACCAGTGTACCAGTTACCCACATGGCCCTATCTATTTACCAGAGTACCAGTTACCCACATGGCCCTATCTATTTACCAGAGTACCAGTTATCCACATGGCCCTATCTTTTTACCAGAGTACCAGTTACCCACATGGCCCTATCTATTTACCAGAGTACCAGTTACCCACATGGCCCTATCTATTTACCAGAGTACCAGTTACCCACATGGCCCTATCTATTTACCAGGGCACCAGTTACCCACCCTAATACCCACATGGCCCTATCTATTTACCAGAGTACCAGTTACCCACATGGCCCTATCTATTTACCAGAGTACCAGTTACCCACATGGCCCTATCTATTTACCAGGGCACCAGTTACCCACCCTAATACCCACATGGCCCTATCTATTTACCAGAGTACCAGTTACCCACATGGCCCTATCTATTTACCAGAGTACCAGTTACCCACATGGCCCTATCTATTTACCAGAGTACCAGTTACCCACATGGCCCTATCTATTTACCAGAGTACCAGTTACCCACATGGCCCTATCTATTTACCAGAGTACCAGTTACCCACATGGCCCTATCTATTTACCAGGGCACCAGTTACCCACCCTAATACCCACATGGCCCTATCTATTTACCAGAGTACCAGTTACCCACATGGCCCTATCTATTTACCAGAGTACCAGTTACCCACATGGCCCTATCTATTTACCAGGTACCAGTTACCCACATGGCCCTATCTATTTACCAGAGTACCAGTTACCCACATGGCCCTATCTATTTACCAGAGTACCAGTTACCCACATGGCCCTATCTATTTACCAGAGTACCAGTTACCCACATGGCCCTATCTATTTACCAGAGTACCAGTTACCCACATGGCCCTATCTATTTACCAGAGTACCAGTTACCCACATGGCCCTATCTATTTACCAGAGTACCAGTTACCCACATGGCCCTATCTATTTACCAGAGTACCAGTTACCCACATGGCCCTATCTATTTACCAGAGCACCAGTTACCCACCCTAATACCCACATGGCCCTATCTATTTACCAGAGTACCAGTTACCCACATGGCCCTATCTATTTACCAGAGTACCAGTTACCCACATGGCCCTATCTATTTACCAGAGTACCAGTTACCCACATGGCCCTATCTATTTACCAGAGTACCAGTTACCCACATGGCCCTATCTATTTACCAGAGTACCAGTTACCCACATGGCCCTATCTATTTACCAGAGTACCAGTTACCCACATGGCCCTATCTATTTACCAGAGTACCAGTTACCCACCCCTATCTATTTACCAGAGTACCAGTTACCCACATGGCCCTATCTATTTACCAGAGTACCAGTTACCCACATGGCCCTATCTATTTACCAGAGTACCAGTTACCCACATGGCCCTATCTATTTACCAGAGCACCAGTTACCCACCCTAATACCCACATGGCCCTATCTATTTACCAGAGTACCAGTTACCCACATGGCCCTATCTATTTACCAGAGTACCAGTTACCCACATGGCCCTATCTATTTACCAGAGCACCAGTTACCCACCCTAATACCCACATGGCCCTATCTATTTACCAGAGTACCAGTTACCCACATGGCCCTATCTATTTACCAGAGTACCAGTTACCCACATGGCCCTATCTATTTACCAGAGTACCAGTTACCCACATGGCCCTATCTATTTACCAGAGTACCAGTTACCCACATGGCCCTATCTATTTACCAGAGCACCAGTTACCCACCCTAATACCCACATGACCCTATCTATTTACCAGTGTACCAGTTACCCACATGGCCCTATCTATTTACCAGAGTACCAGTTACCCACATGGCCCTATCTATTTACCAGGGCACCAGTTACCCACCCTAATACCCACATGGCCCTATCTATTTACCAGAGTACCAGTTACCCACATGGCCCTATCTATTTACCAGAGTACCAGTTACCCACATGGCCCTATCTATTTACCAGAGTACCAGTTACCCACATGGCCCTATCTATTTACCAGAGTACCAGTTACCAGTATCTATTTACCAGAGCACCAGTTACACACTCTAATTCCCACATGGCCCTATCTATTTACCAGAGTACCAGTTACCCACATGGCCCTATCTATTTACCAGAGTACCAGTTACCCACATGGCCCTATCTATTTACCAGAGTACCAGTTACCCACATGGCCCTATCTATTTACCAGAGTACCAGTTACCCACATGGCCCTATCTATTTACCAGAGTACCAGTTACCCACATGGCCCTATCTATTTACCAGAGTACCAGTTACCCACATGGCCCTATCTATTTACCAGGTACCAGTTACCCACCCTAATACCCATGGCCCTATCTATTTACCAGAGTACCAGTTACCCACATGGCCCTATCTATTTACCAGAGTACCAGTTACCCACATGGCCCTATCTATTTACCAGGGCACCAGGTACCCACCCTAATACCCACATGGCCCTATCTATTTACCAGAGTACCAGTTACCCACATGGCCCTATCTATTTACCAGAGTACCAGTTACCCACATGGCCCTATCTATTTACCAGAGTACCAGTTACCCACATGGCCCTATCTATTTACCAGAGCACCAGTTACACACTCTAATTCCCACATGGCCCTATCTATTTACCAGAGTACCAGTTACCCACATGGCCTATCTATTTACCAGAGTACCAGTTACCCACATGGCCCTATCTATTTACCAGAGTACCAGTTACCCACATGGCCCTATCTATTTACCAGAGTACCAGTTACCCACATGGCCCTATCTATTTACCAGAGTACCAGTTACCCACCCTAATACCCACATGGCCCTATCTATTTACCAGGGCACCAGTTACCCACATGGCCCTATCTATTTACCAGAGTACCAGTTACCCACATGGCCCTATCTATTTACCAGAGTACCAGTTACCCACATGGCCCTATCTATTTACCAGAGCACCAGTTACCCACCCTAATACCCACATGGCCCTATCTATTTACCAGAGTACCAGTTACCCACATGGCCCTATCTATTTACCAGAGTACCAGTTACCCACATGGCCCTATCTATTTACCAGAGTACCAGTTACCCACATGGCCCTATCTATTTACCAGAGTACCAGTTACCCACATGGCCCTATCTATTTACCAGAGCACCAGTTACACACTTAATACCCACATGACCCTATCTATTTACCAGTGTACCAGTTACCCACATGGCCCTATCTATTTACCAGAGTACCAGTTACCCACATGGCCCTATCTATTTACCAGAGTACCAGTTACCCACATGGCCCTATCTACCAGAGTACCAGTTACCCACATGGCCCTATCTATTTACCAGAGTACCAGTTACCCACATGGCCCTATCTATTTACCAGTTACCCACATGGCCCTATCTATTTACCAGAGTACCAGTTACCCACATGGCCCTATCTATTTACCAGGTGCCAGCACCAGTTACCCACCCTAATACCCACATGGCCCTATCTATTTACCAGAGTACCAGTTACCCACATGGCCCTATCTATTTACCAGAGTACCAGTTACCCACATGACCCTATCTATTTACCAGAGTACCAGTTATCCACATGGCCCTATCTATTTACCAGAGTACCAGTTACCCACATGGCCCCAGCTATTTACCAGAGCACCAGTTACCCACTCTAATTCCCACATGACCCTATCTATTTACCAGTGTACCAGTTACCCACATGGCCCTATCTATTTACCAGAGTACCAGTTACCCACATGGCCCTATCTATTTACCAGAGTACCAGTTACCAGTTACCCACATGGCCCTATCTATTTACCAGAGTACCAGTTACCCACATGGCCCTACCCAGATGGCCCTATCTATTTACCAGAGCACCAGTTACCCACCCTAATACCCACATGGCCCTATCTATTTACCAGAGTACCAGTTACCCACATGGCCCTATCTATTTACCAGAGTACCAGTTACCCACATGGCCCTATCTATTTACCAGAGTACCAGTTACCCACATGGCCCTATCTATTTACCAGAGTACCAGTTACCCACATGGCCCTATCTATTTACCAGAGCACCAGTTACCCACCCTAATACCCACATGGCCCTATCTATTTACCAGAGTACCAGTTACCCACATGGCCCTATCTATTTACCAGAGTACCAGTTACCCACATGGCCCTATCTATTTACCAGAGTACCAGTTATCCACATGGCCCTATCTATTTACCAGAGTACCAGTTACCCACATGGCCCTATCTATTTACCAGAGTACCAGTTACCCACATGGCCCTATCTATTTACCAGAGTACCAGTTACCCACATGGCCCTATCTATTTACCAGAGTACCAGTTACCCACATGGCCCTATCTATTTACCAGGGCACCAGTTACCCACCCTAATACCCACATGGCCCTATCTATTTACCAGAGTACCAGTTACCCACATGGCCCTATCTATTTACCAGAGTACCAGTTACCCACATGGCCCTATCTATTTACCAGAGTACCAGTTATCCACATGGCCCTATCTATTTACCAGAGTACCAGTTACCCACATGGCCCTATCTATTTACCAGAGCACCAGTTACCCACCAGTTCCCACATGGCCCTATCTATTTACCAGAGTACCAGTTACCCACATGGCCCTATCTATTTACCAGAGTACCAGTTACCCACATGGCCCTATCTATTTACCAGACCACCAGTAATACCCACATGGCCCTATCTATTTACCAGAGTACCAGTTACCCACATGGCCCTATCTATTTACCAGAGTACCAGTTACCCACATGGCCCTATCTATTTACCAGAGTACCAGTTACCCACATGGCCCTATCTATTTACCAGAGTACCAGTTACCCACATGGCCCTATCTATTTACCAGGGCACCAGTTACCCACCCTAATACCCACATGGCCCTATCTATTTACCAGAGTACCAGTTACCCACATGGCCCTATCTATTTACCAGAGTACCAGTTACCCACATGGCCCTATCTATTTACCAGAGTACCAGTTACCCACATGGCCCTATCTATTTACCAGAGTACCAGTTACCCACATGGCCCTATCTATTTACCAGAGCACCAGTTACCCACCCTAATACCCACATGGCCCTATCTATTTACCAGAGTACCAGTTACCCACATGGCCCTATCTATTTACCAGAGTACCAGTTACCCACATGGCCCTATCTATTTACCAGAGTACCAGTTACCCACATGGCCCTATCTATTTACCAGAGTACCAGTTACCCACATGGCCCTATCTATTTACCAGAGTACCAGTTACCCACATGGCCCTATCTATTTACCAGAGTACCAGTTACCCACATGGCCCTATCTATTTACCAGAGTACCAGTTACCCACATGGCCCTATCTATGGTACCAGTTACCCATGGCTATCTTTTACCAGAGTACCAGTTACCCACATGGCCCTATCTATTTACCAGGGCACCAGTTACCCACCCTAATACCCACATGGCCCTATCTATTTACCAGAGTACCAGTTACCCACATGGCCCTATCTATTTACCAGAGTACCAGTTACCCACATGGCCCTATCTATTTACCAGGGCACCAGTTACCCACCCTAATACCCACATGGCCCTATCTATTTACCAGAGTACCAGTTACCCACATGGCCCTATCTATTTACCAGAGTACCAGTTACCCACATGGCCCTATCTATTTACCAGAGTACCAGTTACCCACATGGCCCTATCTATTTACCAGAGTACCAGTTACCCACATGGCCCTATCTATTTACCAGAGTACCAGTTACCCACATGGCCCTATCTATTTACCAGGGCACCAGTTACCCACCCTAATACCCACATGACCCTATCTATTTACCAGTGTACCAGTTACCCACATGGCCCTATCTATTTACCAGAGTACCAGTTACCCACATGGCCCTAACTATTTATCAGAGTACCAGTTATCCACATGGCCCTATCTATTTACCAGAGCACCAGTTACCCACATGACCCTATCTATTTACCAGTGTACCAGTTACCCACATGGCCCTATCTATTTACCAGAGTACCAGTTACCCACATGGCCCTATCTATTTACCAGAGTACCAGTTACCCACATGGCCCTATCTATTTACCAGAGTACCAGTTACCCACATGGCCCTATCTATTTACCAGAGTACCAGTTACCCACATGGCCCTATCTATTTACCAGAGTACCAGTTACCCACATGGCCCTATCTATTTACCAGAGCACCAGTTACCCACCCTAATACCCACATGGCCCTATCTATTTACCAGAGTACCAGTTACCCACATGGCCCTATCTATTTACCAGAGTACCAGTTACCCACATGGCCCTATCTATTTACCAGAGTACCAGTTACCCACATGGCCCTATCTATTTACCAGAGCACCAGTTACCCACCCTAATACCCACATGGCCCTATCTATTTACCAGAGTACCAGTTACCCACATGGCCCTATCTATTTACCAGAGTACCAGTTACCCACATGGCCCTATCTATTTACCAGAGTACCAGTTACCCACATGGCCCTATCTATTTACCAGAGTACCAGTTACCCACATGGCCCTATCTATTTACCAGAGCACCAGTTACCACAATTCCCACATGACCCTATCTATTTACCAGTGTACCAGTTACCCACATGGCCCTATCTATTTACCAGAGTACCAGTTACCCACATGGCCCTATCTATTTACCAGAGTACCAGTTATCCACATGGCCCTATCTTTTTACCAGAGTACCAGTTACCCACATGGCCCTATCTATTTACCAGAGTACCAGTTACCCACATGGCCCTATCTATTTACCAGAGTACCAGTTACCCACATGGCCCTATCTATTTACCAGAGTACCAGTTACCCACATGGCCCTATCTATTTACCAGGGCACCAGTTACCCACCCTAATACCCACATGACCCTATCTATTTACCAGTGTACCAGTTACCCACATGGTCCTATCTATTTACCAGAGTACCAGTTACCCACATGGCCCTATCTATTTACCAGAGTACCAGTTATCCACATGGCCCTATCTATTTACCAGAGTACCAGTTACCCACATGGCCCCAGCTATTTACCAGAGCACCAGTTACCCACTCTAATTCCCACATGACCCTATCTATTTACCAGAGTACCAGTTACCCACATGGCCCTATCTATTTACCAGAGTACCAGTTACCCACATGGCCCTATCTATTTACCAGAGCACCATTTACCCACCCTAATACCCACATGGCCCTATCTATTTACCAGAGTACCAGTTACCCACATGGCCCTATCTATTTACCAGAGTACCAGTTACCCACATGGCCCTATCTATTTACCAGAGCACCAGTTACCCACCCTAATACCCACATGGCCCTATCTATTTACCAGAGTACCAGTTACCCACATGGCCCTATCTATTTACCAGAGTACCAGTTACCCACATGGCCCTATCTATTTACCAGAGTACCAGTTACCCACATGGCCCTATCTATTTACCAGAGTACCAGTTACCCACATGGCCCTATCTATTTACCAGAGCACCAGTTACACACTCTAATTCCCACATGACCCTATCTATTTACCAGTGTACCAGTTACCCACATGGCCCTATCTATTTACCAGAGTACCAGTTACCCACATGGCCCTATCTATTTACCAGAGTACCAGTTATCCACATGGCCCTATCTATTTACCAGAGTACCAGTTACCCACATGGCCCTATCTATTTACCAGAGTACCAGTTACCCACATGGCCCTATCTATTTACCAGAGTACCAGTTACCCACATGGCCCTATCTATTTACCAGAGTAGCAGTTACCCACATGGCCCTATCTATTTACCAGGGCACCAGTTACCCACCCTAATACCCACATGACCCTATCTATTTACCAGTGTACCAGTTACCCACATGGTCCTATCTATTTACCAGAGTACCAGTTACCCACATGGCCCTATCTATTTACCAGAGTACCAGTTATCCACATGGCCCTATCTATTTACCAGAGTACCAGTTACCCACATGGCCCCAGCTATTTACCAGAGCACCAGTTACCCACTCTAATTCCCACATGACCCTATCTATTTACCAGAGTACCAGTTACCCACATGGCCCTATCTATTTACCAGAGTACCAGTTACCCACATGGCCCTATCTATTTACCAGAGCACCATTTACCAGTAATACCCACATGGCCCTATCTATTTACCAGAGTACCAGTTACCCACATGGCCCTATCTATTTACCAGAGTACCAGTTACCCACATGGCCCTATCTATTTACCAGAGTACCAGTTACCCACCCTAATACCCACATGGCCCTATCTATTTACCAGGGTACCAGTTACCCACATGGCCCTATCTATTTACCAGGGCACCAGTTACCCACCCTAATAACCACATGGCCCTATCTATTTACCAGAGTACCAGTTACCCACATGGCCCTATCTATTTACCAGAGCACCAGTTACCCACATGGCCCTATCTATTTACCAGAGTACCAGTTACCCACATGGCCCTATCTATTTACCAGAGTACCAGTTACCCACATGGCCCTATCTATTTACCAGAGCACCAGTTACCCACCCTAATACCCACATGGCCCTATCTATTTACCAGAGTACCAGTTACCCACATGGCCCTATCTATTTACCAGAGTACCAGTTACCCACATGGCCCTATCTATTTACCAGGGCACCAGTTACCCACCCTAATACCCACATGGCCCTATCTATTTACCAGAGTACCAGTTACCCACATGGCCCTATCTATTTACCAGAGTACCAGTTACCCACATGGCCCTATCTATTTACCAGAGTACCAGTTACCCACATGGCCCTATCTATTTACCAGAGTACCAGTTACCCACATGGCCCTATCTATTTACCAGAGTACCAGTTATCCACATGGCCCTATCTTTTTACCAGAGTACCAGTTACCCACATGACCCTATCTATTTACCAGAGTACCAGTTACCCACATGGCCCTATCTATTTACCAGAGTACCAGTTACCCACATGGCCCTATCTATTTACCAGGGCACCAGTTACCCACCCTAATACCCACATGGCCCTATCTATTTACCAGAGTACCAGTTACCCACATGGCCCTATCTATTTACCAGAGTACCAGTTACCCACATGGCCCTATCTATTTACCAGGGCACCAGTTACCCACCCTAATACCCACATGGCCCTATCTATTTACCAGAGTACCAGTTACCCACATGGCCCTATCTATTTACCAGAGTACCAGTTACCCACATGGCCCTATCTATTTACCAGAGTACCAGTTACCCACATGGCCCTATCTATTTACCAGAGTACCAGTTACCCACATGGCCCTATCTATTTACCAGAGTACCAGTTACCCACATGGCCCTATCTATTTACCAGGGCACCAGTTACCCACCCTAATACCCACATGACCCTATCTATTTACCAGTGTACCAGTTACCCACATGGCCCTATCTATTTACCAGAGTACCAGTTACCCACATGGCCCTAACTATTTATCAGAGTACCAGTTATCCACATGGCCCTATCTATTTACCAGAGCACCAGTTACACACTCTAATTCCCGCATGACCCTATCTATTTACCAGTGTACCAGTTACCCACATGGCCCTATCTATTTACCAGAGTACCAGTTACCCACATGGCCCTATCTATTTACCAGAGTACCAGTTACCCACATGGCCCTATCTATTTACCAGAGTACCAGTTACCCACATGGCCCTATCTATTTACCAGAGTACCAGTTATCCACATGGCCCTATCTATTTACCAGGGCACCAGTTACCCACCCTAATACCCACATGGCCCTATCTATTTACCAGAGTACCAGTTACCCACCCTAATACCCACATGACCCTATCTATTTACCAGAGTACCAGTTACCCACATGGCCCTATCTATTTACCAGAGTACCAGTTACCCACCCTAATACCCACATGGCCCTATCTATTTACCAGAGTACCAGTTACCCACACGGCCCTATCTATTTACCAGAGCACCAGTTACACACTCTAATTCCCACATGACCCTATCTATTTACCAGTGTACCAGTTACCCACATGGCCCTATCTATTTACCAGAGTACCAGTTACCCACATGGCCCTATCTATTTACCAGAGTACCAGTTATCCACATGGCCCTATCTATTTACCAGAGTACCAGTTACCCACATGGCCCTATCTATTTACCAGAGTACCAGTTACCCACATGGCCCTATCTATTTACCAGAGTACCAGTTACCCACATGGCCCTATCTATTTACCAGGGCACCAGTTACCCACCCTAATACCCACATGGCCCTATCTATTTACCACAGTACCAGTTACCCACCCTAATACCCACATGACCCTATCTATTTACCAGAGTATCAGTTACCCACATGGCCCTATCTATTTACCAGAGTACCAGTTACCCACCCTAATACCCACATGGCCCTATCTATTTACCAGAGTACCAGTTACCCACACGGCCCTATCTATTTACCAGAGCACCAGTTACACACTCTAATTCCCACATGACCCTATCTATTTACCAGTGTACCAGTTACCCACATGGCCCTATCTATTTACCAGAGTACCAGTTACCCACATGGCCCTATCTATTTACCAGAGTACCAGTTATCCACATGGCCCTATCTATTTACCAGAGTACCAGTTACCCACATGACCCTATCTATTTACCAGAGTACCAGTTACCCACATGGCCCTATCTATTTACCAGAGTACCAGTTACCCACATGGCCCTATCTATTTACCAGGGCACCAGTTACCCACCCTAATACCCACATGGCCCTATCTATTTACCACAGTACCAGTTACCCACCCTAATACCCACATGACCCTATCTATTTACCAGAGTATCAGTTACCCACATGGCCCTATCTATTTACCAGAGTACCAGTTACCCACCCTAATACCCACATGACCCTATCTATTTACCAGAGTATCAGTTACCCACATGGCCCTATCTATTTACCAGAGTACCAGTTACCCACACGGCCCTATCTATTTACCAGAGCACCAGTTACACACTCTAATTCCCACATGACCCTATCTATTTACCAGTGTACCAGTTACCCACATGGCCCTATCTATTTACCAGAGTACCAGTTACCCACATGGCCCTATCTATTTACCAGAGTACCAGTTATCCACATGGCCCTATCTATTTACCAGAGTACCAGTTACCCACATGACCCTATCTATTTACCAGAGTACCAGTTACCCACATGGCCCTATCTATTTACCAGAGTACCAGTTACCCACATGGCCCTATCTATTTACCAGGGCACCAGTTACCCACCCTAATACCCACATGGCCCTATCTATTTACCACAGTACCAGTTACCCACCCTAATACCCACATGACCCTATCTATTTACCAGAGTATCAGTTACCCACATGGCCCTATCTATTTACCAGAGTACCAGTTACCCACATGGCCCTATCTATTTACCAGAGCACCAGTTACCCACATGGCCCTATCTATTTACCAGTGTACCAGTTATCCACATGGCCCTATCTATTTACCAGAGCACCAGTTACCCACGCTAATTCCCACATGGCCCTATCTATTTACAGAGCTCACTGCCGCGTCTATCTCTACGTCCTTGAATCCTTGAACCCTGCCCTGTGCAACTGGTTCCTGGACTTCTAGACGTGCCACCCCCAGGTGGCGAAGGTAGGAAACAACAACTCCACTTTGCTGATCGTCAACACTGGGGCACCACAAGGGTGCATGCTCAGCCCCCTCCTGTACTCCCTGGTCACCCATGACTGCGTGTCCACACATGCCTCCAACTCAATCATCAAGTTTGCAGACGACACAACAGTGGTAGGCTTGATAACCAACAATGACGAGACAGCCTACTGGGAAGAGGTGAGGGCTCATGGAGTGGGGTGCCACACCTCTTACTCAACGTCAACAAAAAAAAGATGATTGTGGACTTTAGGAAACAGCAGAGTGAGCACCCCTTTATCCACATCGACGGGACAGTAGTGGAGAAGGTGGAAAGTTTTAAAGTTCCTCTGCGTACACATCACGGACAAACTGAAATGGTCCGCCCACATAGACAGTGTGGTGAAGAAGGCGCAACAGCACCTCTTCAACCTCAGGAGGCTGAAGAAATTTGGCTTGTCACCTAAAACACTCACAAACTTTTACAGACGCACAATTGAGAGCATCCTGTCAGGCTGTATCACCACCTGGTACGGAAACTGCACCTCCCGCAACCATAGGGCTCCCCAGAGGGTGGTGAGGTCTGCCTAACGCATCACCGGGGGCAAACTACCTGCCCTCCAGGACACCTACAACACCCGATGTCACAGGAAGGCCAACAAGATCATCAAGGACAACAACCACCCGAGCCACTGCCTGTTCACCCTGCTATCATCCAGAAGGCGAGGTCAGTACAGGTGTATCAGACCGAGAGACTGAAAAACAGCTTCTATCTCAAGGCCATCAGACTGTTAAAATACTCATAAGTATATACTCTATTCTATTATATACTACTGTATATTAGTCTATGCTGCTCTGACATTGCTTGTCCACATATATATATATATTCTTAATTCCATTTCTTTACTTAGAGTTGTGTGTATTGGGTATATGTTGTGAAATGTTTTGATATTACTTCTAGATGTTACTGAACTGTTGGAGCTAGAAACACAAGCATTTCGCCACATCCGCAATCTGCTAAACACATGTCTGTGACCAATAAAATGTGACTTGATTTGATTTATCTGGCCACAACAGAAAGAGACATTCCCCTCTCTCTCTCCCCCTCTTTATCTTCATCTCTTTCTACATGTTTTGGCAGTGGATCACAGCATGTACCTCCGATCCCTGAGAAAGTTATCCCATTCATCCCTGTTGGGATTAGATGGCAGTAAAAATAGCTCAATGCCACAAAAGCTAGTAGAACCTAGATTCCAGCCCAAATCCTTCGCCCAATTTCATTTATCCAACTGGCTCATTAGATAAGAGTGTGTGGTTAGCTGTTGTGACATGGCCTGTCAGTTTTATTTGTGAGGTTTTTGCCCCGGGAAAACACACACACACACACACACACACACACACACACACACACACACACACACACACACACACACACACACACACACACACACACACACACACACACACACACACACTTAGACACACAGCATGAAAGACAATGTAAAACTCAACACTTGATCATTGGTATACACAGAGTTGTCCTTTAAACAATACTGAAACCCTGGATGTCTATTCCAATTACAGTTTTTTTCGATTGCTAAACGACAGTGGACACAACTGGAGTCACATGTGCAAAACTCTAGTTCGTTTTTCATTGCTTGAACACAGTTTTCAAAACTCTACACACTTATCCCATGACTTTAACCACAACCTGCACAACACTGTGGATTTACAGCACTTTGTTCAAATGCTAACACACTGCTGTCAAAACTGTGAACCACACATTCAAAACGGAATAGATTTCAGCCTTGTGCCTTTCAAACACTGCTGATTGCAATTTCAGCTGAAAGGCTAAGCAGGTGTCTTGTTTTAGACTTGTTAGTGAACACACACACATATTACAGTATATATAGGTAGAGCTCAGAAAGACTCATTTTGTAAATGGAACAAGGAAGATGGGTTCGTGGAGGGAGAAGGGTGGCAGGGAGAGGGCGGATGCGTGGAGGAAGACAAAGAAGACAAAGAGCTGTTATTTCAGATGAAATAAGGGCTACACTTATAGACCATGTCGTGAACCATGGTCTCTCATTGAGAGAGGCAGGGTTGAGGGTGCAACCCAATCTGCAAAGATCCACAGTGGCATCTGTAATGTGAATTTTCCATCATGCAAACAGGTGAGAGTTACATCCTTACAGTAAATGAAAACATTACAGGAATCTATTTTGTATTGCAATTATAGAATATTTACACAGATATATATTACAGTAAGTTTGACTGTAAAATATATTTTTACAACAGGACCCAAAGGCTGCCCCCAACAGGGGGAAGAGGAAAAATATTTTCAGATGCGCAGGAAAATGCTATTGTTGACATGGTTGTTGTCAACAATGCAATAAAACTGCGGAGATTCAAGATAGAGTGCTGGCTGATAATGATATATTTGAAAATGTTAATTCTGTCAGCACAACAACTATTGCTCGAGTCCTAAAGAAACACCAAGTTACAATGAAACAGTTATACACTGTACCGTTCGAGAGAAACAGTGAACGGGTAAAAGAGCAAAGATACCAATATGTCCAGGTAAGACGTCTGAGGTTACGTACACAGCTATACAAAATATTTACTGTAAAAAAAAACACTAGCATTTCTACAGTAAAACTGTGCACTTACTGTTTTTCAGAGAGTAATGGAGGTGGAAGCACTGGAAAGACCACATTCATTTGTATGTATCGATGAAGCTGGATTTAACCTTGCCAAAACACGGCACAGAGGAAGGAATGTTATAGGTCAAAGGGCCACTGTGGAGGTTCCAGGCCAAAGGGGGGGAAATATCACCATGTGTGCTGCAATGGCCAATGATGGTTTGCTTCTCAACACACCACTCATTGGCCCATACAACACAGAAAGGCTTATAGCTTTCCTAGAACAGCTCTATGCTCAGCTAGTGCCAACAGAACAGGGGGAGCCAGTAAGAAATGCCCAAGTTTTTGTCATAGTTTGCAATAACGTTGCTTTTCACCACTCTGCAGCTGTCACAGATTGGTTTGCAGCACATCACAGATTTATGGTTTTGTACCTGCCTGCATATTCACCCTTCCTCAACCCAATAGAGGAGTTTTTCTCTGCCTGGAGGTGGAAAGTGTTTGGTCACCACCCACATGACCAAATGTCTCTTTTGGAAGCCATGCGTGCCGGATGTGAGGACACGAGTCCAGAGGACTGCCAGGGATGGATAAGGCACTCCAGAAGGTTCTTCCCCAGGTGCATGGCAAGAGAAAACATTAGATGTGATGTTGAAGAAAACCTGTGGCCTGATGCTAGAGAGAGGCAGTATTAGCCCCTCAATTATTTGTTCGAATTACAGTATGTACTTTTAGTTTCTACCTTTTTTTTCTCATTACTGTAATTCCATAAATTACTACAGACTATTGAAGCAAACTGCTAATTTTCATTTACCTTATATTCTAAAAAAAATAATAAATCATGTGAAAGAATGTCACTCTTTTCCTTGAAGAAAATATTACTTTGTATGAAGTCACGGAAATTGTTCAAACTGTAAAGATGAAAAGTTTATATTTTCTGTATTGGTGTTTGATGCTAGTGTTTTTACTCTCAGTGTGTTCTGAGGGACAGTGTGTGTTATCTCAGTGAGGGTTGTGCATAGTGTTTGGCTGCACTGAGCGTGTTTTGAGCCATGTGTTAAGAGTTGTGTTGCTTGGAATGAGTTTTGCAGGTGATGTGAACTGTTTAGCTCAGGTGACTGTTGGTAGTGCAGACTGTAGTTAGAGTTTTGCACATGTGACTCCAGTTGTGCCCACTGTCGTTTAGCAATCGAAAAAAAACTGTAACGTCAATGACGCCTATACTGTAGATAACATACAATCACACTACCCCTGGTCTAATTTCAACAATGTCTTATTGAGGCCCTCATGTCGAAGCCATTGAGCCAGGGGATGAATCTATTAGAGTCCTTAACCAGATGAATCTGTTAGTCCTTAACCAGATGAATCTGTTAGTGTCCTTAACCAGATGAATCTGTTAGAGTCCTTAACCAGATGAATCTGTTAGTGTCCTTAACCAGATGAATCTGTTAGTGTCCTTAACCAGATGAATCTGTTAGTGTCCTTAACCAGATGAATCTGTTAGTGTCCTTAACCAGATGAATCTGTTAGAGTCCTTAACCAGATGAATCTGTTAGTGTCCTTAACCAGATGAATCTGTTATTGTCCTTAACCAGATGAATCTGTTAGAGGCCTTAACCAGATGAATCTGTTCGAGTCCTTAACCAGATGAATCTGTTAGTGTCCTTAACCAGATGAATCTGTTAGTGTCCTTAACCAGATGAATCTGTTAGTGTCCGTAACCAGATGAATCTGTTAGAGTCCTTAACCAGATGAATCTGTTAGTGTCCTTAACCAGATGAATCTGTTAGAGTCCTTAACCAGATGAATCTGTTAGTGTCCTTAACCAGATGAATCTGTTATTGTCCTTAACCAGATGAATCTGTTAGAGGCCTTAACCAGATGAATCTGTTAGTGTCCTTAACCAGATGAATCTGTTAGAGTCTTAATAACCAGGGGATGAATCTGTTAGAGTCCTATAATAACCAGGGGATGAATCCGTTAGAGTCCTTAACCAGATGAATCTGTTAGAGTCTTAATAACCAGGGGATGAATCTGTTAGAGTCCTATAATAACCAGGGGATGAATCTGTTAGAGTTCTATAATAACCAGGGGATGAATATATTAGAGTCTTAATAACCAGGGGATGAATCTGTTAGAGTTCTATAACAACCAGGGGATGAATCTGTTAGAGTATTAATAACAAGGGGATGAATCTGTTAGAGTTCTATAACAACCAGGGGATGGATCTGCTAGAGTTCTATAACAACCAGGGGATGAATCTGTTAGAGTCCTATAATAACCAGGGGATGAATCTGTTAGAGTCCTATAATAACCAGGGGATGAATCTGTTAGAGTCCTATAATAACCAGGGGACAAATCTGTTAGAGTCTTAATAACCAGGGGATGAATCTGTTAGAGTCCTTAATAACCAGGGGATTAATCTGTTAGAGTCCTTAATAACCAGGGGCTGAATCTATTAGAGTCTTAATAACCAGGGGTTGGATCTGTTAGAGTCCTATTATAACCAGGGGATGAATTTGTTAGAGTCCTATAATAACCAGGGGATGAATCTGTTAGAGTCCTATAATAACCAGGGGATGAATCTATTAGAGTCTTAATAACCAGGGGTTGGATCTGTTAGAGTTCTATAACAACCAGGGGATGAATCTGTTAGAGTATTAATAACAAGGGGATGAATCTGTTAGAGTTCTATAACAACCAGGGGATGAATCTCTTAGAGTATTAATAACAAGGGGATGAATCTGTTAGAGTTCTATAACAACCAGGGGATGGATCTGCTAGAGTTCTATAACAACAAGGGGATGAATCTGTTAGAGTCCTATAATAACCAGGGGATGAATCTGTTAGAGTCCTATAACAACCAGGGGTTGGATCTGTTAGAGTCCTATAATAACCAGGGGATGAATCTGTTAGAGTCTTAATAACCAGGGGATGAATCTGTTAGAGTCCTTAATAACCAGGGGATGAATCTGTTAGAGTCCTTAATAACCAGGGGCTGAATCTATTAGAGTCTTAATAACCAGGGGTTGGATCTGTTAGAGTCCTGTTATAACCAGGGGATGAATCTGTTAGAGTCCTTAATAACCAGGGGATGAATCTGTTAGAGTCTTAATAACCAGGGGATGAATCTGTTAGAGTCTTAATAACCAGGGGATGAATCTGTTAGTCTTAATAACCAGGGGATGAATCTGTTAGAGTCCTTAACCAGGGGATGAATCTGTTAGAGTCTTAATAACCAGGGGATGAATCTGTTAGAGTCCTTAATAACCAGGGGATGAATCTGTTAGTCTTAATAACCAGGGGTTGGATCTCTTAGAGTCTTAATAACCAGGGGATGAATCTGCTAGAGTCCTTAATAACCAGGTGATGATTATGTTAGAGTCTTAATTACCAGGGGCTGAATGTCATTTGGCTTTAACCATAGGGGATGTTGCGCTGATGAAAGACTAGGCCAATTCCAAATGCAGACCTTACCCAATACACATCTACGGCATGACAACGGTAGAGATGAAAAGATGTGACACAACCCAGACACTCCCCCTTTCCCAACACACTCCAAATGACAAGATAACACTCCAGGGGGAGGGGCTTTAAACATCCACTTCAAACGTTCTATCCAGTACGGCGCCGTAACAACGGGGGCCCGCCAAATGGCTGACCTTGCTCTAAATGGGCAGAATCCAGACCATTCATATGGAGTCAGGAGAATTCCTGTTAACCCCCCCCAAAAAAACCTTGCTTTCTGGGAGAAATCATTACATAAGGATCTAGACGGGGGAGGCAAGAAGTGTACTGATGCATTCTATGATCATTGTGTGCTGTAGAAATGTTAAATGATATCGTGTATTCTTCCGTTTGTGAAAAACTTCTCTCTATTTCAAGGAGAACATGTCAGGTTTTGGTATCATTATGTAGGGAACATTATTCCCTGAACAATGACCCACCTTTCCCAGTTGTACAAAGGATTTATCCATTAATAACAGAACGATATTACATTTCCTAAGAAAAAAGGGACTCTCCTCCCTTGGGCTGGGGCGCCTCCTGCTAAGCCAGACCACTGAAGGTCTCAGCCAATCAGACAAGGAGCCCCGGCATCCTTCTGCTGCTCTATTGTCAGCGTAGTTGGTAACTGGAAAGCATCCTTGCTTATTGATCACCCCCCCCCCCCCATCTCAATGAGTACAGGCCAAACACCAATATTATCATTTTAATAATTGTTCTTTCGCTTAACTTCAATTTGGACGAAGACACCAACTCAGAATTGCTTGAATAGGGATCTTTTCCTCTTTTTTTTGCACACAAATAACGTTTGTGAATCTGACCAGAGATTGAGCTACTACGGAATTCCACATAAGGACATTCAATGTAGCCTTTTCACACTCCTTCGTTCCCTATTGGTGTGAGCGTGTAAATCTGTGTACCTCAATAGTGCTATAGGCTAACTCTCTCTTAAAATTCCCCTGCTTTGTCTCGTTTAGAATCATCATAAATCATTTCCTGTTTTATCCTTGTGAGTTAAAAGAAACCATCCTCTCTTTTCCCTTGTCTCATTACGTTATCATTTATTTGTAACTGATTCATATATCTTCTTTAAAAAATGTTGACTCCGTCTTGTCATTAAAAGATCTCTACATGTCACGTTCTGACCTTTATTTCCTTTGTTTTGTATTTATTTAGTATGGTCAGGGCGTGAGTTGGGTGGGCAGTCTATGTTTGATTTTCTATGATTTGGGATTTCTATGTTTCGGCCTAGTATGGTTCTCAATCAGAGGCAGGTGTCATTAGTTGTCTCTGATTGAGAATCATACTTAGGTAGCCTGGGTTGCACTGTTTGGGTTGCACCATGTAGCCTCCCAGTCAACCATGTAGCTTCCCAGTCAACCATGTAGCTTCCCAGTCAACCATGTAGCTCCCCAGTCAACCATGTAGCTCCCCAGTCAACCATGTAGCTTCCCAGTCAACAATGTAGCTGACCAGTCAACCATGTAGCTCCCCAGTCAACCATGTAGCTCCCCAGTCAACCATGTAGCTTCCCAGTCAACCATGTAGCTCCCCAGTCAACCATGTAGCTCCCCAGTCAACAGCGTAGCTGCCCAGTCAAATAGTGTAGCTACCCAGTCAAATAGTGTAGCCACCCAGTCAACAGCGTAGCTGACCAGTCAAATAGTGTAGCTACCCAGTCAACCATGTAGCTCCCCAGTCAACAGTGTAGCTGACCAGTCAAATAGTGTAGCTACCCAGTCAACAGCATAGCTGACCAGTCAAATAGTGTAGCTACCCAGTCAAATAGTGTAGCTCCCCAGTCAACAGCGTAGCTGACCAGTCAAATAGTGTAGCTACCCAGTCAAATAGTGTAGCTGACCAGTCAAATAGTGTAACTCCCCAGTCAACAGCGTAGCTGACCAGTCAAATAGTGTAGCTACCCAGTCAACCATGTAGCTCCCCAATCAACAGTGTAGCTCCCCAGTCAACAGTGTAGCCCCCCAGTCAACAGCGTAGCTGACCAGTCAAATAGTGTAGCTACCCAGTCAACCATGTAGCTCCCCAATCAACAGTGTAGCTCCCCAGTCAACAGTGTAGCTCCCCAGTCAACAGCGTAGCTGACCAGTCAAATAGTGTAGCGCCCCAGTCAACAGCGTAGCTGACCAGTCAAATAGTGTAGCTCCCCAGTCAACAGCGTAGCTGCCCAGTCAAATAGTGTAGCTACCCAGTCAACCATGTAGCTCCCCAGTCAACAGCGTAGCTGCCCAGTCAACCATGTAGCTACCCAGTCAACCATGTAGCTCCCCAGTCAACAGCGTAGCGCTCCAGTCAACAGCATAGCTGACCAGTCAAATAGTGTAGCTGACCAGTCAAATAGTGTAGCTCCCCAGTCAACAGCGTAGCTGCCCAGTCAAATAGTGTAGCTACCCAGTCAACCATGTAGCTACCCAGTCAACCATGTAGCTCCCCAGTCAACAGCGTAGCTCCCCAGTCAACAGCGTAGCTGACCAGTCAAATAGTGTAGCTACCCAGTCAACCATGTAGCTACCCAGTCAACCATGTAGCTTCCCAGTCAACAGCGTAGCTCCCCAGTCAACAGCATAGCTGACCAGTCAAATAGTGTAGCTACCCAGTCAAATAGTGTAGCTACCCAGTCAACAGCATAGCTGCCCAGTCAAATAGTGTAGCTACCCAGTCAACCATGTAGCTACCCAGTCAAATAGTGTAGCTACCCAGTCAACCATGTAGCTACCCAGTCAAATAGTGTAGCTACCCAGTCAACCATGTAGCTACCCAGTCAAATAGTGTAGCTACCCAGTCAAATAGTGTAGCTACCCAGTCAAATAGTGTAGCTACCCAGTCAACCACGTAGCTGCCCAGTCAAATAGTGTAGCTACCCAGTCAACAGCGTAGCTACCCAGTCAACAGCGTAGCTGCCCAGTCAAATAGTGTAGCTACCCAGTCAACCACGTAGCTGCCCAGTCAAATAGTGTAGCTACCCAGTCAACAGTGTAGCTTTCCAGGCAACAGCGTAGCTTTCCAGGCAACAGCGTAGCTACCCGGTCAACAGTGTAGCTTTTCAGTTACTGGGTGACTAGGTCTACATGATGAAGTAAAATGAAACATTTCTGGTCACTAGGTCTACATGATGAAGTTAAATGAAACATTTCTGGTCACTAGGTCTACATGTTGAAGTTAAATGAAACATTTCTGGTCACTAGGTCTACATGGGGCCCTCGTCTTTTGAACCAGAAACGTGTCTATTTTCTAACAGTTATAGCATTCAAAGGTGTTTGTCTTTTTCCTGTTTATTGGTACACCAGGGCGTCGTATTGTGTTAATTACAGGGTCTGGTGGCTTGTATGCTTTTATGTGTGCAGCGTGGCAAGATACTTGAAAATAGAATAAATATGAGGCAAACCTAATTCACCCCTTCCCTTACTCTCATCACCTTACCAGTATTGTTTAAATACATGATCAACCATCAGCCTGTATGCTTAGAGCCCTGTTCTATTGAAGAGAGACATTGTGTGCCTACAATACCGCTGTAACAATGTCCTCTACAGTATTTCTATAACCAACCACTCGGCTATCCATCTTTATTTGATCGAAAGATACAGTAAGGACTCTTCCACTTAGCCGAGAACATGGGCTTTTGTCTTTGTTTGGAGTAAAAACATGAACGTAACTAAGTGGGAAGTAGATCAGATGTGGTTAGCCCAACGGTTGTCTGGGACTTTCTCGGGAGTTTTTCCTAGCCACCGTGCTTCTACACCTGCATTGCCACCGTGCTTCTACACCTGCATCGCCACCGTGCTTCTACACCTGCATCTCCACCGTGCTTCTACACCTGCATGGCCACCGTGCTTCTACACCTGCATCGCCACCGTGCTTCTACACCTGCATGGCCACCGTGCTTCTACACCTGCATCACCACCGTGCTTCTACACCTGCATGGCCACCGTGCTTCTACACCTGCATCGCCACCGTGCTTCTACACCTGCATGGCCACCGTGCTTCTACACCTGCATTGCTTGCTGTTTGGGGTTTTAGGCTGGGTTTTTGTGACATCAGCTGATGTAAGGGCTTTATAAATAAATTTGATTGACGTGGGACGCCCACTGCCTTTGTACTGTGGAACCGTATTGAGACTGGACAGGGGAACAAGAATAGAAGGTCTTCACCACAACCCCTTAATATTTGAAACGTAACAAGAAGAGATTCATGGTTCATGTATCTCAGTCTCCTCTCTCATCCCTGTAGGAATAGAAGAGATGAATGCACTGACTCCCGCTGACTCCCACTGACTCACGCTGACTCTTCTAAGTACTGTCGGCAGGCTAACGTTTGACAATCCTACCGCTGTGTCTGAGCTATAAGATAGAGTTCTAGAGTTCTCCAACTAGTGTACCTCTTAAGAGGAGTTGCCATAACAACACAGTGGAATATAGAAGGCTTCTCTTTTGCATTTAGTGAGTCTTGCTGATGGTGTGGCTGGATTGCGGCATTCACTGAGGGATACATTGCAGTCCAGCCACTGGCACTCAGATGTATTTTATCAGTGCTTCCAAGAAAGGAAGTTATTAACAACATTATAGTGTTTATGCTTTCTGAGCACAATCGTGCACCTTGAATGCTCGCTTACGTCATGCATTGACGTCAATGGAGAGGCTTGCAAGGAGTTTGTGTTAAATCCAATAGTAGGGAGTTTGTGTTAAATACAATCGTAAGGAGTTTGTGTTAAATCCAAGTGGCACATCTCAAGTTAATACTAGGCCCTTAGAGATTGAAAACGAATCGCAAATGAGAGAGAATATCTTTGAATGGCTCTACCATATGTTGTATTGGGCCACTCTGGGGGTTTGGGCCATCTCTAGGCTTGTTTGTAATAGTGGTAACGGAAAGCTTGTGTAAATCCACAGTGGTCTTGATGAGGGATCACGACCATCTGGCTCCATTGAGCTTCATCCTGGTTTGCCTGCAAAGAACAAAACCTCGTAAGGGAAAAACTAAACTAAAGTGCAGAAGCTGATTGGATGAGATTCCAACTCACATGATTGGAATGTGTGCATGTCTGGGAATTTACTAGGAGTTTTGATAAAAGTTTTGAGCCAAGAAATGTAAATTTGATAACGTGATGGTTGAAGAGTTAGTTAGGCTACGCTACCCTTTAAATGTTAAGTCACACTGTTTCTGTGGTCTCCATTCATTTGGTGCGAACACTTCCAGGCATCGGCCTACATTCCATAAACAAGGATATAAGTGTCAGTCTGGTTTGGTCATCATTGTCATCCACACACTTTATTGACTGTAGTATGTTCTGCTTGTCTGACTCAGTTAGCCTGCTAGCTCCCCGGATGGTAAAACATACAGTAGTAGGTCTAGATTAGCATGTTGGCAGGGAGATTGGCAAGGGCCCCATTGCCTTTAAGTCCGTCGAGAGCATACGCCCGTGTGTGCAGAGGCGCTCTCCGCACCTCGAAAACAAAGTAGTCAGCGTGTCCCAAGCTTTTCTAATCAAGCTTTCCCTTTGCATGCCAGGGCATAAATAACCCAAACGGAAGTCCATTGCTGATTCTGAGCCGAGCTTGCCTGCTCAACAATCCTTCCTTCAGATTCAAATATCGAATGAATGGCCTTTTCCACTGGCATCAGTGTGGGCCTCTTATCATCTAATGAGTCATTACAAACAGCATGCAGCAGTGGGTGCCGTCCTGTTCCCGTCTCCCCTCTTCTCCTCTCTTCTCCCTCTCTCTTTTCCTCTGCATCACCTTTCCTTAAGAGTGTGGGGCATCGTGCAGCAGGAGAAGCCAACCCCTTTGTGATCTACCCACTCTGGGTAGTAGTGGTTGTGCACTAGCAGGTTAATTACAGTGGAGACAGACAGAACACACTAGGGGTAGGAAGAGAGAGGGCCAGCCCTATCAGATGATGTTTCTGTCCAACACCATTCACTGGAATTTTATTGACAGTAACAAAGTGCTGCGGAAGAGGTCTCTTTCAAGCATATACACTAGATAGCGGTAAATTGCCGCATGTTCCTTAGGCCTTCCCCATTGTGACTCGCTTGTGGGCGTGCTGGCAGCATGTTCGATTGTGCGTCAAGAATTCAGCATAACAAGTTTGTATGAAGGTCTGGTTATTAAATGGGTACATAGTTCAATAGTAATATCCTCTAAAAGGCTCTGGTGACAAACACACGTTGCTGCCTTGTTTCCAATTGTCCTTATGGCTGGGAGAACCTATTCAAGTAAGTAAATACACTTAGAAAATGTAAAAAAAACAAAACAATGTATTATTAACTAACTAGCTACAGTGCAGGCTAACTCAAATGAGCTGCTAAACGAGCTAGCTAGTTGGCTAGGTAGCTATCTAGCCAACTTCACATACTGTATATATAGACAGCTAGCAAAGTTAATTAAATATCACCAGCTACCTAACTTAATATTAGCTAGCTATCTTGATGTATTTATCACTGTAAAAAACAAACTCCAAATGCATTTGTAGGTAGCTAGCTAACAGCCGTGGAGGAGGGTGAAAGGATAGCATCCCCAACTGTCAAGGTGAGAGAGTAGGCTGTTCTGGATAGGGCTGGTACTTTTGTGTAGTTCCTGTCCCTAGAAGTGTCCCTAGAAGTGTCCCTAGAAGTGAGGACGGAGCTAATAGTAACATAACATTCAGTGCGGTGTAATTTGACTCTAATGAAGTCTGTTTCTTGTGAGGTTTTCTGTCCTCAGATAAAGAGAGCTATGAAAGCCTGGCTACATATGAAGAGCAGTGGTTCTCAGTCCTGGTCCTGGGGACTCAAAGAGGCACATTTTTATTTTTGCCTTAGCACTACTGCACAGCTGATTCAAATGATCAACTCATCATCAAGCTTCAAGTGGTATTCATGCATTCATTTGTGATGCTATCCTGGATATAATCCTGCTGTTGTCACATGCTACACATGCGTGTGCACATGCATCTATCAATCCAATGTTATCATGATTTGTTATCAGGGATATTATACTTTAGTGACAAGTATCATACTCACTCATTCATCTTATACAACAATTAGATGCAAGCCTCATATCTGAGGCTATTGTATAAACAGCGTTATGGTAATGTGGCTGTATTGTCTCCCATGAGTTTCACAAAATTGTACCAAATGGACCAGTTCATAGCTGGATTCTTCACCGATCTTTTATACCTTCTCCAGAACATAAATGTTGTTCGGACCTCAAGTTCTGTGAGGTGGAAGAAATTCCGTTGTTCTCTCTATGAAAACTCACTCTCTCTATATACTGTGGCCATGAGGAGATAATCTCCTCCAGGAATTTACGACCTGAGGTCGCAGCAGCCTGAGTGTAGGAGACAGAGCGAGGGGGATGGTGCTCGCTGTACCCAAAGAGGGCAACGTCATGACAGGTGTGATGTTTGTACAAAAACAAAACAGGCTATTTTAAATCACCCATATTGAATTTCTTTTGAATAATTAGACTGAAGTGTATAACTGTGGCTCCTTCCACATTCATAGAATAGGCAAGAGGGCCAACCAATAATATTTCTATAACTACGCTATATTGTTTGTCCTTGTGTGTCCATTCATGTTTTTCAGCATAAAGTACTCTGCAGCCACTTAGTGTGGTGTGGACACCAGGTGAGGCCACACACACAGATTCCTGTTGAACAGTGTCTCTTCAACTACCTTATTTTCTCTATAACAGTCTCTCTCCTTCACTTCATCCCTCTCTCCTCTTCTCCCAAATCCTCTTGGTTATATCTGCTGTGTCGGTGAACCCCTCCCACATCTGAACTGGCTACATAGAGAGCACAGCATGATCACACGTGAGAGGTCACTTGGTCAGGTCAACAGGAAGTATTATTAAAGAGATGCTTTACATTGAAATACAGATAGAGATGTAGTAGTCCCAAAGTTAATGATCCCAGGTCAGTTTATATTATACAGGAAGTATTATTAAAGAGATGCAGTAGTCCCAGAGTTAATGATCCCAGGTCAGTTTTGCATTTCACCTCCTGATTATTATGAGGAGTAACAATGTTAGAATAAAAAATAAAAGTTTTATACATGCTCTCTGTCTCTCTCTCTCTCTCCATCTGGCTCTCGTCTGCAGAGATGTTTTGATGCGAGAGGATGCCAACCCCCAGTCCCATCATCGCCACCTAACTTGCTTTTAAGATAACCTTCGGGCCGACTAGAGACACTATTATGTCATTGTGATGAAGTGAGAGAATATTTGGGTAGCACTAATTCATTAATCATATCCCTGCTCCTCTGTTCTTACCTCTTTCTCTTTCTGTCTTTTACATCTCTCTCGCCACCTCTTTCATCCTCTGTTTTTATAATGCACAACAGATGTGCATTGAAGTACAGATTGAACTTCTATTTATAATACAATTATAATATTAATGCATATATTTAATACCTTTGGATAATGAACTTCTTTCAATAAAGTGTTTCATATTCTCTACTGGTTGAAATGAAGTCTCTCATTTGATGAAATACTACACCTATCCTGTGTTTATCAGATCAATGCAGTTGAAGGACATTAGATATTGAGATGAGCCGGTTTTAGAGTATTTACATGATGCATAGGAAGGGTAACGTACTGTTTTTAAAATTCTATTTCTGGATATGAATTACAAATCAGCCTTTAACTAGTTAAATCCTGTTTCTAGTCTATTGGTCACAATGTGTAACCGTTGATGTCCCAGGACCAAGATTGGTAAACACTGTTGAAGTGTATAATTGTAATACATACATGCAGACACAGCATCATTCAAAGACTGGAATTACTCCTGGTATTGGACTTGACTGAAAAATAATCTCAAAGACATTCGTACCTGAACTGCACCTTTATTTACCAAGGTAGAGTACATGATCAGTGAATATATTAGATGTACAGGCTACAATGTGGGGGATCTCATGCATGGTAATAACTACATGTAAATACGACTTGCATTCTTGACACAAAGTTATATTATATTCTACTCAATCCATAGGCTTCATTAATGTCATTGACTGTTTTTAAGTTGATACAATTGGCTGTGATAGCTAAGGTTCATAGCTAGGTTCTGAACTCATATGTATACCAAACGTTTGGGTCCATACACAGATCGGCTACAAAGCTAGCTACACATCCATAGGCAGACAGGTATGTTGTTCCTCCACTGCACAATACGCAGGAACATAGCTAGCTACACATCCATAGGCAGACAGGTATGTTGTTCCTCCACTGCACAATAAGCAGGAACATAGCTAGCTACATTATTTATTCTATCTGCATTGCATGGCAAATATCAGCAAGGCAAGCTTACAAAATTGTACATTCAATTTGCAGTAAATGCTTTAAATAGCTAGATTCTTTACATCCACTGTTTAACAAGACGACAGCCTGGTTTGCTGGTTGTTTCAGAAGTCCCTAAAATGTTTTACCAGCTAGCTGGCTAACGTTAGCTATTCAGCTAGCTTGCTAAATCACAATTTTCGCAAATTAACTTTATGATAAAAAAAAAGCATAATCGTTTGTCTCTACATTATAACCAACATATTCTTGTAAACTGTACATTTTTTTGCATGATTCATTATGATGCTATTATCACTTACATTTGCTTCAATCCTAGTGTTTTTGCCAGCCATCCTTGCTGAAGAAAGTCTCCAGCCTTGGGTCTCATAGCGTCAAATTCGTCACGGGAACCACTTGATATGATTGGTCGTCGTCCAGCGGTCGCCGCTGGCGATTTGCATAAAGTTGGGTAAAGTTGAGCTTTTTCACCGCCTCCCACACAACCTTCACACTGCTTCCCTTCCATTGACATGAATGGAAAGCTGTGTTTCACCTCTTCCCTTCCATTGATATGAATGGGAAGCTGTGTTTCACCTCTTACCTTCCATTGATATGATTGGGAAGCTGTGTTTCACCGCTTCCCTTCCATTGATATGAATGGGAAGCTGTGTTTCACATGTTTAATGGTAGAGGACTTTAAAACGTGGTCAGAGCTCAAAGGTGGTCAGAGTTCAAAGGTGGTCAGAGTTCAAAGGTGGTCAGAGCTCAAAGGTGGTCAGAGCTCAAAGGTGGTCAGAGCTCAAAGGTGGTCAGAGCTCAAAGGTGGTCAGAGCTCAAAGGTGGTCAGAGCTCAAATGTGGTCAGAGCTCAAACGTGGTCAGAGCTCAAATGTGGTCAGAGCTCAAACGTGGTCAGAGGTCCCTGAATGAAAATCATCTACTTTCAGCAGGTCTGTAAAAACAGGTTCCCACCACAAACAGTGCTCACTGGTTTGTCTCCTTTTAATTGAGTGTGTGTAATTACTTAGTAAAGTGCAGGAGGGCCCTGCTGGCTGTAAATTAGGGGAATACAGCGTATCCGAACCCCAGCGGAAACTAGGGCGAGCGACACGGGATACATTAAACACATTTAGAATGCAAGGAAAGCAATCATCACAGCTCATCTGGGCATGTGTTCCAAAGGTCTTCAAAGCCCTCCACTGTGACCTCATCGTGACCTCATTTTAATGGGTGACTGGCAGGTCATTTCTTTTGCCATGACAGAGTGTTTTGTTCATCCTCTCCACTGTGACATTGTAGAAAATTACTTTCTTAAGGTACTGTAACTAGAGCAGGAGGAGATTTTGAATGACTATAGGCAATTAAACCCGGGGCCCATTATCGGTTCTGTGGTCGATGTGAGCCCAACCGTGACCACTTTTCTTGTCACTAACTGTGTTATGACTGCTGTGTCAGCTGACCTGCTGTGTGTGTCATGTCAAGGGGATCTGGGGGGATTTCCTGGAGAGGCGGGGCCTAAAGGACCTCGGGTAAGACTTTCCTATTTGCTTAGGAGTAAAAATTCATAAAAACAAATTTAAGGCAGAATCTGTCATTTCAACAGCCTGGTGCTGTTACTTTGTCTAGTAGGATGTCGGATGGGGCTGGATAAACAGTAAAATTCAAAGACACATCTATGGACGCAAGGACAGTCTTTAAGCCCCATGTAAGAACAGAATAAAACAGAACTGTATCACAAGATCTCAGTTATAAATACCCAGTCAATAACTGTAATAACAGACACATTGAAACCCGAGACCATATTATTGTAAGAAAAGTCACCCACCTCAAGTCAATACAAGGAGGATTTCAGTGGCACAGAAGTCATTTGATTGACTGCCTTGCAACGAGAGTCAGCGGGAGTCAATGGGAGTCAGCGAGAGTCAGCGGGAGTCAGTGGGAGTCAGTAGGAGTCAGTGGGAGTCAGCGTGAGTCAGTGGGAGTCAGCGTGATTCAGTGGGAGTCAGTGGGAGTCAGCGTGATTCAGTGGGAGTCAGCGTGAGTCAGTGGGAGTCTGCGTGATTCAGTGGGAGTCAGTGGGAGTCAGCGTGATTCAGTGGGAGTCAGTCGGAGTCAGTGGGAGTCAGTGGGAGTCCGCGTGATTCAGTGGGAGTCAGTGGGAGTCAGCGTGATTCAGTGGGAGTCAGTGCATTCATCTCTTCTCTTCCTACACAGAGAGAGAGGAGTACTCGAGCAGAAGGGATAAATAGGACCAAATGGTCCACAGGTGGGTGTCGACATCTCCACGATGATAAGAAAGCCCAGTGGAGTGTTTCACACACATGCCAATGAGTGTCACGTCACGTTTATTACGTTATTGTCACACCCTGACCATAGTTTGCTTTGTATGTTTTTATGTTTTGTTTGGTCAGGGTGTGATCTGAGTGGGCATTCTATGTTGTGTGTCTAGTTTGTCTGTTTCTGTGTTTGGCCTGATGTGGTTCTCAATCAGAGGCAGGTGTTAGTCATTGTCATTTGGGTGATTGTTCCGGTCTCTGTGTTTGCACCAGATAGGGCTGTTTAAGTTTTCTCACGTTTATTGTTTTTGTTAGTCTATTCATGTATAGTTTTCTTTATTAAAGAACCATGAATAGAAACCACGCTGCATTTTGGTCCGCCTCTCCTTCACCACAAGAAAACCGTTACAGTTATTTCAATTGCAGTGGAGAAATTAGAATACACATCATGTTAGCAGGTGTATTCAACTGTCTCTGAACTGTTATTATTTCTCAATTAATGATCCGTTATATATTGAGAGAACTATGACAGTGCTCCATGTGTAACTGATGTGAAATGGCTAGCTAGCTAGCGGTGGTGCTCGGCTAATAGCGTTTCAATCGGCTAGCTAGCTAGCGGTGGTGCTCGGCTAATAGCGTTTCAATCGGTGACGTCACTGGCTCTGAGACCTCGAAGTAGTTGTTCCCCTTGCTCTGCAAGGGCCGTGGCTTTTGTGGAGCGATGGGTAACGATGCTTCAAGTGTGACTGTTGTCGATGTGTGCAGAGGCTCCCTGGTTCGAGCCCAGGTAGGCGCAAGGAGAGGGATGGAAGCTAAACTGTTACACATGAAATGGCACCCTCTGACAACCGTGAGTTGAGGAAATTTCTGGTTGCGACAACCAATCATATCTCCGTCTGAAACCAAGAACTAACCATTAATAGACCAATGAGGATAGAGCTATGGCGGGTCCTTTAAATGCAGGTCATTTTGTTTGCGAGTTATCTTGCTTTTCTGAAGTAACGTTAGCTACAATTTTTTGTTTGCTGTTTACATACCTCTCCTCCAAACCTTTCCTTTTCTTTTTTGGCTTCCTTTTAAGGCAAGGGCTGATTTCAAGGTTTTACTGCTAACCTACAAAGCATTACATGGGCTTGCTCCTACCTATCTTTCTGATTTGGTCCTGCTGTACATAACTACACGTACGCTACGGTCACAAGACGCAGGCCTCCTAATTGTCCCTAGAATTTCTAAGCAAACAGCTGGAGGCAGGGCTTTCTCCTATAGAGCTCCATTTTTATGGAATGGTCTGCCTACCCATGTGAGAGACACAGACTCAGTCTCAACCTTTTAGTCTTTACTGAAGACTCATCTCTTCAGTGGGTCATATGATTGAGTGTAGTCTGGCCCAGGAGTGTGAAGGTGAAAGGAAAGGCTCTGGAGCAACGAACCGCCCTTGCTGTCTCTGCCTGGCCGGTTACCCTCTTTCCACTGGGATTCTATGCCTCTAACCCTATTACAGGGGCTGAGTCACTGGCTTACTGGTGCTCTTTCATGTCGTCCCTAGGAGGGGTGCGTCACTTGAGTGGGTTGAGTCACTGACGTGATCTTCCTGTCTGGGCTGGCACCCCCTTGGGTTGTGCCATGGCGGAGATCTTTGTGGGCTATACTCGGCCTTGTCTCAGGATGGTAAGTTGGTGGTTGAAGATATGCCTCTAGTGGTGTGGGGGCTGTGCTTTGGCAAAGTGGGTGGGGTTATATCCTTACTGTTTGGCCCTGTCCGGGGGTATCATCGGATGGGGCCACAGTGTCTCCTGACCCATCCTGTCTCAGCCTCCAGTATTTATGCTGCAGTAGTTTATGTGTCGGGGGGCTAGGGTCAGTTTGTTATATCTGGAGTACTTCTCCTGTCTTATCCGGTGTCCTGTGTTAATTTAAGTATGCTTTCTCTAATTCTCTCTTTCTTTCGGAGGACCTGAGCCCTAGGACCATGCCTCAGGACTACCTGGCATGATGACTCCTTGCTGTCCCCAGTCCACCTGGCCGTGCTGCTGCTCCAGTTTCAACTATTCTGCCTGCGGCTATGGAATCCTGACCTGTTCACCGGACGTGCTACCTGTCCCAGACCTGCTGTTTTCAACTCTCTAGAGACAGGAGCAGTAGAGATACTCTTAATGATCGGCTATGAAAAGCCAACTGACATTTACTCCTGAGGTGCTGACCTGCTGCACCCTTTACAACTACTGTGATTATTATTATTGGACCATGCTGGTCATTTATGAGCATTTGAACATCTTGGCCATGTTCTGTTATAATCTCCACCCGGCACAGCCAGAAGAGGACTGGCCACCCCTCATTGCCTGGTTCCTCTCTAGGTTTCTTCCTAGGTTCTGGCCTTTCTATGGAGTTTTTCCTAGCCACCGTGCTTCTACACCTGCATTGCTTGCTGTTTGGGGTTTTAGGCTGGGTTTCTGTACAGCACTTTGAGACATCAGCTGATGTACGAAGGGCTATATAAATACATTTTGATTTGATTTAAAAAAATAATTGCTTATTGGACTAGACATAGCTATAGGGCAAACACTGTCTTGATGTCAAATAGGCTAGGGTTATCATGTTAATTATGAATTAAAAGGCACGAGCGATATCCTTATGTTGGTGTGTCTGTTTAGAAATATTGAAATAGGTAGAAATGTGCTTAAGCAAGAAGCTAGAGTTGACAACATAGGTAGCTAGAGTTTTATACACTTCATTGTATTGTTCCATCTATTAATCCAGTCTGCTCACTGTGATTTAAAATGTATATCATTTATGCTTATTAAATACAAACTTTCCCCCTTATTTTCAGTTGGAACATATGGTTCCTTAGACTGTTGCACACTGGTAATGGCAATTCAATTTAAATTTAATACAAACAGCAACACATTTCTCTTTGTTAAAAGTTACCATAGAATTATTCAATACTCAGTCTGGTGTATTCTCATTTATATTTGTCTTTTTTATTTCTTTAAGGGAGCTGATAGGTTTGAAGTACCTGGTTTGGTGCTGCAGGATGTCAAGGCTGCCATTGAGGAACTGGAGACAGGTGGTCCTGATGTCCAAGGGGAGAATGATGAGGGCTTTGTGGAGCTTGTGGAAGTTCAGGACCTGACAGTTCTAGTGCTTGAGACAGCCCTGCCTCTTGTTGGCACCTTTCACCCTACTCCCACCCCCTCTACCATCAACAGCTGCATCAGTCAGTCCCCTGTCTTCCACTCCTGTACGGGCTACTCCACCACCTGTGCTCTCCAGTCCATCAGTCAGTCCCCTGTCCTACGTTCCTGTACAGGCTACTCCACCACCTGGGCCTCTGTCTTCCACACCTGTGCTCTCCAGTCCATCAGTCAGTCCCCTGTCCTCCAATCCTGTACAGGCTACTCCACCACCTGGCCTCTGTCTTCCACACCTGTGCTCGCCAGTCCATCAGTCAGTCCCCTGTCCTACGTTCCTGTACGGGCTACTCCACCACCTGGGCCTCTGTCTTCCACACCTGTGCTCGCCAGTCCATCAGTCAGTCCCCTGTCCTACGTTCCTGTACGGACTACTCCACCACCTGGCCTCTGTCTTCACACCTGTGCTCGCCAGTCCATCAGTCAGTCCCCTGTCCTACGTTCCTGTACGGGCTACTCCACCACCTGGGCCTCTGTCTTCCACACCTGTGCTCGCCAGTCCATCAGTCAGTCCCCTGTCCTACGTTCCTGTACGGGCTACTCCACCACCTGGGCCTCTGTCTTCCACACCTGTGCTCGCCAGTCCATCAGTCAGTCCCCTGTCCTACGTTCCTGTACGGGCTACTCCACCACCTGGGCCTCTGTCTTCCACACCTGTGCTCGCCAGTCCATCAGTCAGTCCCCTGTCCTACATTCCTGTACGGGCTACTCCACCACCTGGGCCTCTGTCTTCCACACCTGTGCTCGCCAGTATATCAGTCAGTCCCCTGTCCTACATTCCTGTACGGGCTACTCCACCACCTGGGCCTCTGTCTTCCACACCTGTGCTCGCCAGTCCATCAGTCAGTCCCCTGTCCTACATTCCTGTACGGGCTACTCCACCACCTGGGCCTCTGTCTTCCACACCTGTGCTCGCCAGTCCATCAGTCAGTCCCCTGTCCTACATTCCTGTACGGGCTACTCCACCACCTGGGCCTCTGTCTTCCACACCTGTGCTCGCCAGTATATCAGTCAGTCCCCTGTCCTACATTCCTGTACGGGCTACTCCACCACCTGGGCCTCTGTCTTCCACACCTGTGCTCGCCAGTCCATCAGTCAGTCCCCTGTCCTACGTTCCTGTACGGGCTACTCCACCACCTGGGCCTCTGTCTTCCACACCTGTGCTCGCCAGTCCATCAGTCAGTCCCCTGTCCTACGTTCCTGTACCTACTCCACCACCTGGGCCTCTGTCTTCCACACCTGTGCTCGCCAGTCCATCAGTCAGTCCCCTGTCCTACATTCCTGTACGGGCTACTCCACCACCTGGGCCTCTGTCTTCCACACCTGTGCTCGCCAGTCCATCAGTCAGTCCCCTGTCCTACATTCCTGTACGGGCTACTCCACCACCTGGGCCTCTGTCTTCCACACCTGTGCTCGCCAGTCCATCAGTCAGTCCCCTGTCCTACATTCCTGTACGGGCTACTCCACCACCTGGGCCTCTGTCTTCCACACCTGTGCTCGCCAGTCCATCAGTCAGTCCCCTGTCCTACATTCCTGTACGGGCTACTCCACCACCTGGGCCTCTGTCTTCCACACCTGTGCTCTCCAGTCCATCAGTCAGTCCCCTGTCCTACATTCCTGTACGGGCTACTCCACCACCTGGGCCTCTGTCTTCCACACCTGTGCTCGCCAGTCCATCAGTCAGTCCCCTGTCCTACATTCCTGTACGGGCTACTCCACCACCTGGGCCTCTGTCTTCCACACCTGTGCTCGCCAGTCCATCAGTCAGTCCCCTGTCCTACATTCCTGTACGGGCTACTCCACCACCTGGGCCTCTGTCTTCCACACCTGTGCTCGCCAGTCCATCAGTCAGTCCCCTGTCCTCCATTCCTGTACGGGCTACTCCACCACCTGGGCCTCTGTCTTCCACACCTGTGCTCGCCAGTCCATCAGTCAGTCCCCTGTCCTCCATTCCTGTACGGGCTACTCCACCACCTGGGCCTCTGTCTTCCACACCTGTGCTCGCCAGTCCATCAGTCAGTCCCCTGTCCTCCATTCCTGTACGGGCTACTCCACCACCTGGCCTCTGTCTTCCACACCTGTGCTCGCCAGTCCATCAGTCAGTCCCCTGTCCTCCATTCCTGTACGGGCTACTCCACCACCTGGCATCTGTCTTCCACACCTGTGCTCGCCAGTCCATCAGTCAGTCCCCTGTCCTACGTTCCTGTACGGGCTACTCCACCACCTGGCCTCTGTCTTCCACACCTGTGCTCTCCAGTCCATCAGTCAGTCCCCTGTCCTACATTCCTGTCACCTGGGCCTCTGTCTTCCACACCTGTGCTCGCCAGTCCATCAGTCAGTCCCCTGTCCTACATTCCTGTACGGGCTACTCCACCACCTGGGCCTCTGTCTTCCACACCTGTGCTCTCCAGTCCATCAGTCAGTCCCCTGTCCTACATTCCTGTACGGGCTACTCCACCACCTGGCCTCTGTCTTCCACACCTGTGCTCGCCAGTCCATCAGTCAGTCCCCTGTCCTACATTCCTGTACGGGCTACTCCACCACCTGGGCCTCTGTCTTCCACACCTGTGCTCGCCAGTCCATCAGTCAGTCCCCTGTCCTACATTCCTGTACGGGCTACTCCACCACCTGGGCCTCTGTCTTCCACACCTGTGCTCGCCAGTCCATCAGTCAGTCCCCTGTCCTACATTCCTGTACGGGCTACTCCACCACCTGGGCCTCTGTCTTCCACACCTGTGCTCGCCAGTCCATCAGTCAGTCCCCTGTCCTACATTCCTGTACGGGCTACTCCACCACCTGGGCCTCTGTCTTCCACACCTGTGCTCTCCAGTCCATCAGTCAGTCCCCTGTCCTACGTTCCTGTACGGGCTACTCCACCACCTGGGCCTCTGTCTTCCACACCTGTGCTCTCCAGTCCATCAGTCAGTCCCCTGTCCTACATTCCTGTACGGGCTACTCCACCACCTGGGCCTCTGTCTTCCACACCTGTGCTCGCCAGTCCATCAGTCAGTCCCCTGTCCTCGTTCCTGTACGGGCTACTCCACCACCTGGGCCTCTGTCTTCCACACCTGTGCTCGCCAGTCCATCAGTCAGTCCCCTGTCCTACGTTCCTGTACGGGCTAACGTTACTCCTTAGTCCAAGGACCATACATTGTATTTTTAAAGTGTGATGAATTGGCTCTGGCAGTCAAAACAGCCAAATACTCCATCTAAAGGTGAATCCATTCTCAATTCCGGTTCTAGAAACACAAATCACATCAAAGTCATTTCAAATGCAAAATACACACTTAGTGTAAACTGTAAACTGGGGCGGCAGCGTAGCCTAGTGGTTAGAGTGTAGAGCTGGCAGCGTAGCCTAGTGGTTAGAGTGTAGAGCTGGCAGCGTAGCCTAGTGGTTAGAGCTTTGGACTAGTAACCGGAAGGTTGCAAGCTCAAACCCCCGAGCTGACAAGGTAAACATCTGTCGTTCTGCCCCTGAACAGGCAGTTAACCCACTGTTCCTAGGCTGTCATTGAAAATAAGAATTTGTTCTTAACTGACTTGCCTAGTTAAATAAAATAAAATAAATAAAAAATAACACAGCTGCAGCTGTGACATGTTTGTGATGCCCGGTAACACTAAAGCCCTATGAAGGGGCATATCATGTTAACCTTGTGTTTAGAGCGTCGGGACTCTTAACAAAACGCCCCCCTTACAGAAGACGCCTTCGTCCAATGACTCTTATGTGTAACGTAATGGACTGATAGTCATTATGTTTATTTATTTATTTCACCTTTATTTAACCAGGTAGGCCAGTTGAGAACACCTTTATTTAACCAGGTAGGCCAGTTGAGAACACCTTTATTTAACCAGATAGGCCAGTTGAGAACACCTTTATTTAACCAGGTAGGCTAGTTGAGAACACCTTTAATTAACCAGGTAGGCTAGTTGAGAACACCTTTATTTAACCAGGTAGGCTAGTTGAGAACACCTTTATTTAACCAGGTAGACCAGTTGAGAACACCTTTATTTAACCAGGTAGGCTAGTTGAGAACACCTTTATTTAACCAGGTAGGCTAGTTGAGAACACCTTTAATTAACCAGGTAATCACCTTTAATTAACCAGGTAGGCTAGTTGAGAACACCTTTATTTAACCAGGTAGGCTAGTTGAGAACACCTTTATTTAACCAGGTAGACCAGTTGAGAACACCTTTATTTAACCAGGTAGGCTAGTTGAGAACACCTTTATTTAACCAGGTAGGCTAGTTGAGAACACCTTTATTTAACCAGGTAGGCCAGTTGAGAACACCTTTATTTAACCAGGTAGGCTAGTTGAGAACACCTTTATTTAACCAGGTAGGCTAGTTGAGAACACCTTTATTTAACCAGGTAGGCTAGTTGAGAACACCTTTATTTAACCAGATAGGCCAGTTGAGAACACCTTTATTTAACCAGGTAGGCTAGTTGAGAACACCTTTATTTAACCAGGTAGGCCAGTTGAGAACACCTTTATTTAACCAGGTAGGCTAGTTGAGAACACCTTTAATTAACCAGGTAGGCTAGTTGAGAACACCTTTATTTAACCAGGTAGGCTAGTTGAGAACACCTTTATTTAACCAGGTAGGCTAGTTGAGAACACCTTTATTTAACCAGGTAGGCTAGTTGAGAACACCTTTATTTAACCAGGTAGGCTAGTTGAGAACACCTTTATTTAACCAGGTAGGCTAGTTGAGAACACCTTTATTTAACCAGGTAGGCTAGTTGAGAACACCTTTATTTAACCAGGTAGGCTAGTTGAGAACACCTTTATTTAACCAGGTAGGCTAGTTGAGAACACCTTTATTTAACCAGGTAGACCAGTTGAGAACAAGTTCTCATTTACATCTGCGACCCGGCCAAGATAAAGCAAAGCAGTGCACCACAAACGATACAGCTTTCATAACAGTTACATACCAATAAAAATAGACTAGCCTGCTCACCTTACTGAGTGTACAGGAACATTATCCTGCTCACCTTACTGAGTGTACAGGAACATTATCCTGCTCACCTTACTGAGTGTACAGGAACATTATCCTGCTCACCTTACTGAGTGTACAGGAACATTATCCTGCTCACCTTACTGAGTGTACAGGAACATTATCCTGCTCACCTTACTGAGTGTACAGGAACATTATCCTGCTCACCTTACTGAGTGTACAGGAACATTATCCTGCTCACCTTACTGAGTGTACAGGAACATTATCCTGCTCACCTTACTGAGTGTACAGGAACATTATCCTGCTCACCTTACTGAGTGTACAGGAACATTATCCTGCTCACCTTACTGAGTGTACAGGAACATTATCCTGCTCACCTTACTGAGTATACAGGAACATTATCCTGCTCACCTTACTGAGTATACAGGAACATTATCCTGCTCACCTTACTGAGTGTACAGGAACATTATCCTGCTCACCTTACTGAGTGTACAGGAACATTATCCTGCTCACCTTACTGAGTGTACAGGAACATTATCCTGCTCACCTTACTGAGTGTACAGGAACATTATCCTGCTCACCTTACTGAGTGTAAGGAACATTATCCTGCTCACCTTACTGAGTGTACAGGAACATTATCCTGCTCACCTTACTGAGTGTACAGGAACATTATCCTGCTCACCTTACTGAGTGTACAGGAACATTATCCTGCTCACCTTACTGAGTGTACAGGAACATTATCCTGCTGACCTTACTGAGTGTACAGGAACATTATCCTGCTCACCTTACTGAGTGTACAGGAACATTATCCTGCTCACCTTACTGAGTGTACAGGAACATTATCCTGCTCACCTTACTGAGTGTACAGGAACATTATCCTGCTGACCTTACTGGGTGGAGAGGAACATTATCCTGCTCACCTTACTGAGTGTACAGGAACATTATCCTGCTCACCTTACTGAGTGTACAGGAACATTATCCTGCTGACCTTACTGAGTGTACAGGAACATTATCCTGCTCACCTTACTGAGTGTACAGGAACATTATCCTGCTCACCTTACTGAGTGTACAGGAACATTATCCTGCTCACCTTACTGAGTGTACAGGAACATTATCCTGCTCACCTTACTGAGTGTACAGGAACATTATCCTGCTCACCTTACTGAGTGTACAGGAACATTATCCTGCTCACCTTACTGAGTGTACAGGAACATTATCCTGCTCACCTTACTGAGTGTACAGGAACATTATCCTGCTCACCTTACTGAGTGTACAGGAACATTATCCTGCTCACCTTACTGGAACATTATCCTGCTCACCTTACTGAGTGGACAGGAACATTATCCTGCTCACCTTACTGAGTGTACAGGAACATTATCCTGCTCACCTTACTGAGTGTACAGGAACATTATCCTGCTCACCTTACTGAGTGTACAGGAACATTATCCTGCTCACCTTACTGAGTGTACAGGAACATTATCCTGCTCACCTTACTGAGTGTACAGGAACATTATCCTGCTCACCTTACTGAGTGTACAGGAACATTATCCTGCTCACCTTACTGAGTGTACAGGAACATTATCCTGCTCACCTTACTGAGTGTACAGGAACATTATCCTGCTCACCTTACTGAGTGTACAGGAACATTATCCTGCTGACCTTAGGAAACATTATCCTGCTCACCTTACTGAGTGTACAGGAACATTATCCTGCTCACCTTACTGAGTGTACAGGAACATTATCCTGCTCACCTTACTGAGTGTACAGGAACATTATCCTGCTCACCTTACTGAGTGTACAGGAACATTATCCTGCTCACCTTACTGAGTGTACAGGAACATTATCCTGCTCACCTTACTGAGTGTACAGGAACATTATCCTGCTCACCTTACTGAGTGTACAGGAACATTATCCTGCTCACCTTACTGAGTGGACAGGAACATTATCCTGCTCACCTTACTGAGTGTACAGGAACATTATCCTGCTCACCTTACTGAGTGTACAGGAACATTATCCTGCTCACCTTACTGAGTGTACAGGAACATTATCCTGCTCACCTTACTGAGTGTACAGGAACATTATCCTGCTCACCTTACTGAGTGTACAGGAACATTATCCTGCTGACCTTACTGAGTGTACAGGAACATTATCCTGCTCACCTTACTGAGTGTACAGGAACATTATCCTGCTCACCTTACTGAGTGTACAGGAACATTATCCTGCTCACCTTACTGAGTGTACAGGAACATTATCCTGCTCACCTTACTGAGTGTACAGGAACATTATCCTGCTCACCTTACTGAGTGTACAGGAACATTATCCTGCTCACCTTACTGGTGTAAGGAACATTATCCTGCTCACCTTACTGAGTGGAGAGGAACATTATCCTGCTCACCTTACTGAGTGTACAGGAACATTATCCTGCTCACCTTACTGAGTGGAGAGGAACATTATCCTGCTCACCTTACTGAGTGTACAGGAACATTATCCTGCTCACCTTACTGAGTGTACAGGAACATTATCCTGCTCACCTTACTGAGTGGAGAGGAACATTATCCTGCTCACCTTACTGAGTGTACAGGAACATTATCCTGCTCACCTTACTGAGTGTACAGGAACATTATCCTGCTCACCTTACTGAGTGTACAGGAACATTATCCTGCTCACCTTACTGAGTGTACAGGAACATTATCCTGCTCACCTTACTGAGTGTACAGGAACATTATCCTGCTCACCTTACTGAGTGTACAGGAACATTATCCTGCTCACCTTACTGAGTGTACAGGAACATTATCCTGCTCACCTTACTGAGTGTACAGGAACATTATCCTGCTCACCTTACTGAGTGTACAGGAACATTATCCTGCTCACCTTACTGAGTGTACAGGAACATTATCCTGCTCACCTTACTGAGTGTACAGGAACATTATCCTGCTCACCTTACTGAGTGTACAGGAACATTATCCTGCTGACCTTACTGAGTGTACAGGAACATTATCCTACCTTACCTGCTGCTCACCTTACTGAGTGTACAGGAACATTATCCTGCTGACCTTACTGAGTGTACAGGAACATTATCCTGCTGACCTTACTGAGTGTACAGGAACATTATCCTGCTGACCTTACTGAGTGTACAGGAACATTATCCTGCTCACCTTACTGAGTGTACAGGAACATTATCCTGCTGACCTTACTGAGTGTACAGGAACATTATCCTGCTCACCTTACTGAGTGTACAGGAACATTATCCTGCTGACCTTACTGAGTGTACAGGAACATTATCCTGCTCACCTTACTGAGTGTACAGGAACATTATCCTGCTCACCTTACTGAGTGTACAGGAACATTATCCTGCTCACCTTACTGAGTGTACAGGAACATTATCCTGCTCACCTTACTGAGTGTACAGGAACATTATCCTGCTCACCTTACTGAGTGTACAGGAACATTATCCTGCTCACCTTACTGAGTGGAGAGGAACATTATCCTGCTCACCTTACTGAGTGTACAGGAACATTATCCTGCTCACCTTACTGAGTGTACAGGAACATTATCCTGCTCACCTTACTGAGTGTACAGGAACATTATCCTGCTCACCTTACTGAGTATACAGGAACATTATCCTGCTCACCTTACTGAGTGTACAGGAACATTATCCTGCTCACCTTACTGAGTGTACAGGAACATTATCCTGCTCACCTTACTGAGTGTACAGGAACATTATCCTGCTCACCTTACTGAGTGTACAGGAACATTATCCTGCTCACCTTACTGAGTGTACAGGAACATTATCCTGCTCACCTTACTGAGTGTACAGGAACATTATCCTGCTCACCTTACTGAGTGTACAGGAACATTATCCTGCTCACCTTATTATCCTGAGTGGACAGGAACATTATCCTGCTCACCTTACTGAGTGTACAGGAACATTATCCTGCTCACCTTACTGAGTGTACAGGAACATTATCCTGCTCACCTTACTGAGTGTACAGGAACATTATCCTGCTCACCTTACTGAGTGTACAGGAACATTATCCTGCTCACCTTACTGAGTGTACAGGAACATTATCCTGCTCACCTTACTGAGTGTACAGGAACATTATCCTGCTCACCTTACTGAGTGTACAGGAACATTATCCTGCTCACCTTACTGAGTGTACAGGAACATTATCCTGCTCACCTTACTGAGTGTACAGGAACATTATCCTGCTCACCTTACTGAGTGTACAGGAACATTATCCTGCTCACCTTACTGAGTGTACAGGAACATTATCCTGCTCACCTTACTGAGTGTACAGGAACATTATCCTGCTCACCTTACTGAGTGTACAGGAACATTATCCTGCTCACCTTACTGAGTGTACAGGAACATTATCCTGCTCACCTTACTGAGTGTACAGGAACATTATCCTGCTCACCTTACTATACAGGAACATTATCCTGCTCACCTTACTGAGTATACAGGAACATTATCCTGCTCACCTTACTGAGTGTACAGGAACATTATCCTGCTCACCTTACTGAGTGTACAGGAACATTATCCTGCTCACCTTACTGAGTGGAGAGGAACATTATCCTGCTCACCTTACTGAGTGGAGAGGAACATTATCCTGCTCACCTTACTGAGTGGAGAGGAACATTATCCTGCTCACCTTACTGAGTGTACAGGAACATTATCCTGCTCACCTTACTGAGTGTACAGGAACATTATCCTGCTCACCTTACTGAGTGTACAGGAACATTATCCTGCTCACCTTACTGAGTGTACAGGAACATTATCCTGCTGACCTTACTGAGTGTACAGGAACATTATCCTGCTCACCTTACTGAGTGTACAGGAACATTATCCTGCTCACCTTACTGAGTGTACAGGAACATTATCCTGCTCACCTTACTGAGTGTACAGGAACATTATCCTGCTGACCTTACTGAGTGTACAGGAACATTATCCTGCTCACCTTACTGAGTGTACAGGAACATTATCCTGCTCACCTTACTGAGTGTACAGGAACATTATCCTGCTCACCTTACTGGAGTGAGGAACATTATCCTGCTCACCTTACTGGTGTACAGGAACATTATCCTGCTCACCTTACTGAGTGTACAGGAACATTATCCTGCTGACCTTACTGAGTTACAGGAACATTATCCTGCTCACCTTACTGAGTGTACAGGAACATTATCCTGCTCACCTTACTGAGTGTACAGGAACATTATCCTGCTCACCTTACTGAGTGTACAGGAACATTATCCTGCTCACCTTACTGAGTGTACAGGAACATTATCCTGCTCACCTTACTGAGTGTACAGGAACATTATCCTGCTCACCTTACTGAGTGTACAGGAACATTATCCTGCTCACCTTACTGAGTGTACAGGAACATTATCCTGCTCACAGGAACATTATCCTGACCTTACTGTGTACAGGAACATTATCCTGCTCACCTTACTGAGTGTACAGGAACATTATCCTGCTCACCTTACTGAGTGTACAGGAACATTATCCTGCTCACCTTACTGAGTGTACAGGAACATTATCCTGCTCACCTTACTGAGTGTACAGGAACATTATCCTGCTCACCTTACTGAGTGTACAGGAACATTATCCTGCTCACCTTACTGAGTGTACAGGAACATGTTATCCTGCTCACAGGAACATTATCCTGCTCACCTTACTGAGTGTACAGGAACATTATCCTGCTCACCTTACTGAGTGGACAGGAACATTATCCTGCTCACCTTACTGAGTGGAGAGGAACATTATCCTGCTCACCTTACTGGAAGGAACATTATCCTGCTCACCTTACTGAGTGGAGAGGAACATTATCCTGCTCACCTTACTGAGTGTACAGGAACATTATCCTGCTCACCTTACTGAGTATAGGAACATTATCCTGCTCACAGGAACATTATCCTGCTGACCTTACTGAGTGTACAGGAACATTATCCTGCTCACCTTACTGAGTGTACAGGAACATTATCCTGCTCACCTTACTGAGTGTTACAGGAACATTATCCTGCTCACCTTACTGAGTGTACAGGAACATTATCCTGCTGACCTTACTGAGTGTACAGGAACATTATCCTGCTCACCTTACTGAGTGTACAGGAACATTATCCTGCTCACCTTACTGAGTGTACAGGAACATTATCCTGCTCACCTTACTGACAGGAACATTATCCTGCTCACCTTACTGAGTGTACAGGAACATTATCCTGCTGACCTTACTGAGTGTACAGGAACATTATCCTGCTGACCTTACTGAGTGTACAGGAACATTATCCTGCTGACCTTACTGAGTGTACAGGAACATTATCCTGCTCACCTTACTGAGTGTACAGGAACATTATCCTGCTCACCTTACTGAGTGTACAGGAACATTATCCTGCTCACCTTACTGAGTGTACAGGAACATTATCCTGCTCACCTTACTGAGTGTACAGGAACATTATCCTGCTCACCTTACTGAGTGTACAGGAACATTATCCTGCTCACAGGAACATTATCCTGACCTTACTGAGTGTACAGGAACATTATCCTGCTCACCTTACTGAGTGTACAGGAACATTATCCTGCTCACCTTACTGAGTGTACAGGAACATTATCCTGCTCACAGGAACATTATCCTGCTCACCTTACTGAGTGGAGAGGAACATTATCCTGCTCACCTTACTGAGTGTACAGGAACATTATCCTGCTCACCTTACTGAGTGTACAGGAACATTATCCTGCTGACCTTACTGAGTGTACAGGAACATTATCCTGCTGACCTTACTGAGTGTACAGGAACATTATCCTGCTCACCTTACTGAGTGTACAGGAACATTATCCTGCTCACCTTACTGAGTGTACAGGAACATTATCCTGCTCACCTTACTGAGTGTACAGGAACATTATCCTGCTGACCTTACTGAGTGTACAGGAACATTATCCTGCTCACCTTACTGAGTGTACAGGAACATTATCCTGCTCACCTTACTGAGTGTACAGGAACATTATCCTGCTCACCTTACTGAGTGTACAGGAACATTATCCTGCTCACCTTACTGAGTGTACAGGAACATTATCCTGCTCACCATTACTGAGTGTACAGGAACATTATCCTGCTCACCTTACTGAGTGTACAGGAACATTATCCTGCTCACCTTACTGAGTGTACAGGAACATTATCCTGCTGACCTTACTGAGTGTACAGGAACATTATCCTGCTCACCTTACTGAGTGTACAGGAACATTATCCTGCTCACCTTACTGAGTGTACAGGAACATTATCCTGCTCACCTTACTGAGTGTACAGGAACATTATCCTGCTCACCTTACTGAGTGTACAGGAACATTATCCTGCTCACCTTACTGAGTGTACAGGAACATTATCCTGCTCACCTTACTGAGTGTACAGGAACATTATCCTGCTCACCTTACTGAGTGTACAGGAACATTATCCTGCTCACCTTACTGAGTGTACAGGAACATTATCCTGCTCACCTTACTGAGTGTACAGGAACATTATCCTGCTCACCTTACTGAGTGTACAGGAACATTATCCTGCTCACCTTACTGAGTGTACAGGAACATTATCCTGCTCACCTTACTGAGTGTAGGAACATTATCCTGCTCACCTTACTGAGGTAAGGAACATTATCCTGCTCACCTTACTGAGTGTACAGGAACATGCTCACCTTACTGAGTGTACAGGAACATTATCCTGCTCACCTTACTGAGTGTACAGGAACATTATCCTGCTCACCTTACTGAGTGTACAGGAACATTATCCTGCTCACCTTACTGAGTGTACAGGAACATTATCCTGCTCACCTTACTGAGTGTACAGGAACATTATCCTGCTCACCTTACTGAGTGTACAGGAACATTATCCTGCTCACCTTACTGAGTGTACAGGAACATTATCCTGCTCACCATTATCCTGCTCACCTTAGTGTACAGGAACATTATCCTGCTCACCTTACTGAGTGTACAGGAACATTATCCTGCTCACCTTACTGAGTGTACAGGAACATTATCCTGCTCACCTTACTGAGTGTACAGGAACATTATCCTTACTGAGTGTACAGGAACATTATCCTGCTCACCTTACTGAGTGTACAGGAACATTATCCTGCTCACCTTACTGAGTGTACAGGAACATTATCCTGCTCACCTTACTGAGTGTACAGGAACATTATCCTGCTCACCTTACTGAGTGTACAGGAACATTATCCTGCTCACCTTACTGAGTGTACAGGAACATTATCCTGCTCACCTTACTGAGTGACAGGAACATTATCCTGCTCACCTTACTGAGTGTACAGGAACATTATCCTGCTCACCTTACTGAGTGTACAGGAACATTATCCTGCTCACCTTACTGAGTGTACAGGAACATTATCCTGCTCACCTTACTGAGTGTACAGGAACATTATCCTGCTCACCTTACTGAGTGTACAGGAACATTATCCTGCTCACCTTACTGAGTGTACAGGAACATTATCCTGCTGTACAGGAACATTATCCTGCTACTGAGTGTACAGGAACATTATCCTGCTCACCTTACTGAGTGTACAGGAACATTATCCTGCTCACCTTACTGAGTGTACAGGAACATTATCCTGCTCACCTTACTGAGTGTACAGGAACATTATCCTGCTCACCTTACTGAGTGTACAGGAACATTATCCTGCTCACCTTACTGAGTGTACAGGAACATTATCCTGCTCACCTTACTGAGTGTACAGGAACATTATCCTGCTCACCTTACTGAGTGTACAGGAACATTATCCTGCTCACCTTACTGAGTGTACAGGAACATTATCCTGCTCACCTTACTGAGTGTACAGGAACATTATCCTGCTCACCTTACTGAGTGTACAGGAACATTATCCTGCTCACCTTACTGAGTGTACAGGAACATTATCCTGCTCACCTTACTGAGTGTACAGGAACATTATCCTGCTCACCTTACTGAGTGTACAGGAACATTATCCTGCTCACCTTACTGAGTATACAGGAACATTATCCTGCTGGCTTTACTGGGTCGATAGGAACATTGGCCTGCTGGCTTACTGGGTGGAGAGGAACATTAGCCTGCTGGCCTTACTGAATATTAGCCCGAGCTATTTAGGAGAGATATCACACCTGGCACAAATTATTATCTAGTTATTTTTTCCCTGCCGAGGGGTGCCTTATACCTGCGCCCAGAAGGGACTAGTACAAAGTCTGGCTACAGGGGGTGGCTTGGGTCTAAAATTATTTTGTGAGCCTTGCGGAGGGCCCTGACCTTAAAGATCTCATCCAGGTCTGTCTGTTTGACTCCTTGGATATAATTATTGAGTCTTTCCACAATAGTGGCACAATACTGGCACGTGCTATCCGATGTGGTGCAGCCAACGGGTTTCTCCACGCATCGCGCCGACAGAAACAAACATCTTTCTGGTAAGAAGAGCGGCGGGGGCGTATGCCTCATGACTAACGAGACATGGTGTGATGAAGGAAACATACAGGAACTCAAATCCTTCTGTTCACCTGATTTAGAATTCCTCACAATCAAATGTAGACCGCATTATCTTCCAAGAGAATTCTCTTCGATTATAATCACAGCCGTATATATCCCCCCCCAAGCAGACACATCGATGGCTCTGAACGAACTTTATTTAACTCTTTGCAAACTGGAAACCATTTATCCGGAGGCTGCATTCATTGTAGCTGGGGATTTTAACAAAGCTAATCTGAAAACAAGACTCCCTAAATTTTATCAGCATATCGATTGCGCAACCAGGGGTGGTAAAACCTTGGATCATTGTTACTCTAACTTCCGTGACGCATATAAGGCCCTGCCCCGCCCCCCTTTCGGAAAAGCTGACCACGACTCCATTTTGTTGATCCCTGCCTACAGGCAGAAACTTAAACAAGAGGCTCCCACGCTGAGGTCTGTCCAACGCTGGTCAGACCAAGCTGACTCCACACTCCAAGACTGCTTCCATCACGTGGACTGGGACATGTTTCGTATTGCGTCAGATAAAATATTGACGAATACGCTGATTCGGTGTGCGAGTTCATTAGAACGTGCGTTGAAGATGTCGTTCCCATAGCAACGATAAAAACATTCCCTAACCAGAAACCGTGGATTGATGGCAGCATTCGCGTGAAACTGAAAGCGCGAACCACTGCTTTTAATCAGGGCAAGGTGTCTGGCAACATGACCGAATACAAACAGTGCAGCTATTCCCTCCGCAAGGCTATTAAACAAGCTAAGCGTCAGTACAGAGACAAAGTAGAATCTCAATTCAACGGCTCAGACACAAGAGGCATGTGGCAGGGTCTACAGTCAATCACGGACTACAAGAAGAAACCCAGCCCAGTCACGGACCAGGATGTCTTGCTCCCAGGCAGACTAAATAACTTTTTTGCCCGCTTTGAGGACAATACAGTGCCACTGACACGGCCTGCAACGAAAACATGCGGTCTCTCCTTCACTGCAGCCGAGGTGAGTAAGACATTTAAACGTGTTAACCTCGCAAGGCTGCAGGCCCAGACGGCATCCCCAGCCGCGCCCTCAGAGCATGCGCAGACCAGCTGGCCGGTGTGTTTACGGACATATTCAATCAATCCCTATACCAGTCTGCTGTTCCCACATGCTTCAAGAGGGCCACCATTGTTCCTGTTCCCAAGAAAGCTAAGGTAACTGAGCTAAACGACTACCGCCCGTAGCACTCACTTCCGTCATCATGAAGTGCTTTGAGAGACTAGTCAAGGACCATATCACCTCCACCCTACCTGACACCCTAGACCCACTCCAATTTGCTTACCGCCCAAATAGGTCCACAGACGATGCAATCTCAACCACACTGCACACTGCCCTAACCCACCTGGACAAGAGGAATACCTATGTGAGAATGCTGTTCATCGACTACAGCTCGGCATTCAACACCATAGTACCCTCCAAGCTCGTCATCAAGCTCGAGACCCTGGGTCTCGACCCCCGCCCTGTGCAACTGGGTACTGGACTTCCTGACGGGCCGCCCCCAGGTGGTGAGGGTAGGCAACAACATCTCCTCCCCGCTGATCCTCAACACGGGGCCCCACAAGGGTGCGTTCTGAGCCCTCTCCTGTACTCCCTGTTCACCCACGACTGCGTGGCCACGCACGCTCCAACTCAATCATCAAGTTTGCGGACGACACAACAGTGGTAGGCTTGATTACCAACAACGACGAGACGGCCTACAGGGAGGAGGTGAGGGCCCTCGGAGTGTGGTGTCAGGAAAATAACCTCACACTCAACGTCAACAAAACTAAGGAGATGATTGTGGACTTCAGGAAACAGCAGAGGAACACCCCCTATCCACATCGATGGAACAGTAGTGGAGAGGGTAGCAAGTTTTAAGTTCCTCGGCATACACATCACAGACAAACTGAATTGGTCCACTCACACTGACAGCGTCGTGAAGAAGGCGCAGCAGCGCCTCTTCAACCTCAGGAGGCTGAAGAAATTCGGCTTGTCACCAAAAGCACTCACAAACTTCTACAGATGCACAATCGAGAGCATCCTGGCGGGCTGTATCACCGCCTGGTACGGCAACTGCTCTGCCCTCAACCGTAAGGCTCTCCAGAGGGTAGTGAGGTCTGCACAACGCATCACCGGGGGCAAACTACCTGCCCTCCAGGACACCTACACCACCCGATGTTACAGGAAGGCCATAAAGATCATCAAGGACATCAACCACCCGAACCACTGCCTGTTCACCCCGCTATCATCCAGAAGGCGAGGTCAGTACAGGTGCATCAAAGCTGGGTCTGAGAGACTGAAAAACAGCTTCTATCTCAAGGCCATCAGACTGTTAAACAGCCACCATTGAGTGGCTGCTGCCAACACACTGTCATTGACACTGACCCAACTCCAGCCACTTTAATAATGGGAATTGATGGGAAATGATGTAAATATATCACTAGCCACTTTAAACAATGCTACCTTATATAATGTTACTTACCCTACATTATTTATCTCATATGCATACGTATATACTGTACTCTACATCATCGACTGCATCCTTATGTAATACATGTATCATTAGCCACTTTAACTATGCCACTTTGTTTACTTTGTCTACATACTCATCTCATATGTATATACTGTACTCGATACCATCTACTGTATGCTGCTCTGTACCATCCCTCACTCATATATCCTTATGTACATATTCTTTATCCCCTTACACTGTGTATAAGACAGTAGTTTTAGAATTGTTAGTTAGATTACTTGTTGGTTATCACTGCATTGTCGGAACTAGAAGCACAAGCATTTCGCTACACTCGCATTAACATCTGCTAAACATGTGTATGTGACAAATAACATTTGATTTGATTTGATTTGTTGCTAGTCGAGCGAGGATTGGAAAATGTCTGTTAAAAAACACCAGCCAGTTGTTCAGCACAAACGCTTTCACACACTTATTAACACACTCCACTTATTTTGTCTGGGCTTTTGTTTGTGTTACATCCCCTGAACAACTTCAAAACATCACCCTGTTTAACAACAACCCTCGCAAACATTTGTAATGATGTTCTGGCCCACTTTCTCAACCCTAGTTCAGCACAGGTTTTTCCCCTGTCTATGTGGGGGGTACTAGCCATGTTCTGGCCCTCATATCTCCCAAGGTCAGCACTGGTTTTTCCCCTGTCTATGTGGGGGGCACTAGCCATGTTCTGGCCCTCATATCTCCCAAGGTCAGCACAGGTTTTCCCCTGTCTATGTGGGGGGCACTAGCCATGTTCTGGCCCTCATATCTCCCAAGGTCAGCACAGGTTTTCCCCCTGTCTCTGTGGGGGGCACTAGCCATGTTCTGGCCCTCATATCTCCCAAGGTCAGCACAGGTTTTTCCCCTGTCTCTGTGGGGGGCACTAGCCATGTTCTGGCCCTCATATCTCCCAAGGTCAGCACAGGTTTTTCCCCTGTCTATGTGGGGGGCACTAGCCATGTTCTGGCCCTCATATCTCCCAAGGTCAGCACAGGTTTTCCCCCTGTCTCTGTGGGGGGCACTAGCCATGTTCTGGCCCTCATATCTCCCAAGGTCAGCATAGGTTTTTCCCCTGTCTCTGTGGGGGGCACTAGCCATGTTCTGGCCCTCATATCTCCCAAGGTCAGCACAGGTTTTTCCCCTGTCTCTGTGGGGGGCACTAGCCATGTTCTGGCCCTCATATCTCCCAAGGTCAGCACTGGTTTTTTCCCTGTCTATGTGGGGGGTACTAGCCATGTTCTGGCCCTCATATCTCCCAAGGTCAGCACAGGTTTTTCCCCTGTCTATGTAGGGGGCACTAGCCATGTTCTGGCCCTCATATCTCCCAAGGTCAGCACAGGTTTTTCCCCTGTCTCTGTGGGGGGCACTAGCCATGTTCTGGCCCTCATATCTCCCAAGGTCAGCACAGGTTTTCCCCCTGTCTCTGTGGGGGGCACTAGCCATGTTCTGGCCCTCATATCTCCCAAGGTCAGCACAGGTTTTTCCCCTGTCTCTGTGGGGGGCACTAGCCATGTTCTGGCCCTCATATCTCCCAAGGTCAGCACAGGTTTTTCCCCTGTCTATGTGGGGGGCACTAGCCATGTTCTAGCCCTCATATCTCCCAAGGTCAGCACTGGTTTTTCCCCTGCCTATGTGGGGGGCACTAAAGCCATGGATTTAATCCCTTGCCAGGCCACCCTTGAGTTTCCTGAGGAGAGGCTCCTCTCCACCCTTTGCTTGTATGCCTCCTTGTTCACCAGTCTTTGATCTCACGTTGTACATCTCTTTCACCTTCAGCATAAACTGTCTTCTTCCTATTAAGTAGTGATTTTAGTTATTTTGATACCCAAGGCTTATTGTTAACGAAGATTGTATAGGTTTTATTAGGCACAACGGACTCAACACACAGAAGTTTACATTAGTCTGAAACAACATCTGTGAGTTCATCAAGATCAGAGCTGTTGTCCTCAAATACCTCCCACGTAGTACAGTCAAAACACCCCTGAAGACCAGATACCTCCCACATAGTACAGTCAAAACACCCCTGGAGACCAAATACCTCCCACATAGTACAGTCAAAACACCCCTGAAGACCAGATACCTCCCACATAGTACAGTCAAAACACCCCTGGAGACCAAATACCTCCCACATAGTACAGTCAAAACACCCCTGGAGACCAGATACTTCCCACATAGTACAGTCAAAACACCCCTGAAGACAAGTGAAATATCTCCCACATAGTACAGTCAAAACACCCCTGGAGACCAAATACCTCACACATAGTACAGTCAAAACAACCCTGGAGACAAGTGATACTGTTGTCCTTCCAGATCTGGACAGTTTGAACTGTGTGGGTCAAGCTTGTGACTCAACAAACTGTTGGAGTCATTTGCGCTTTGCAATGCCACGGTTGGTTCCCACAGGGGAATACCTTTTTTTTTTTTTTTTTTTTAAATACGTAAGCATATGCAATCGCTACTGTCAGTCGCTCTGGATAATAGTGTCTGCTACATGACTAAAATGTAGAAATGTATCGAACGAGGTGATCTAGACATCCTCCACTGGTGTGGAAGGTTACAGCCAGTCCCTATTCAATCAGTCATCGAGCCGTTCGTCGTATGAAGTTTCATTGCTGCCCTCTTCTGGTCTAACGAAGCTGCAGAACTAAGTTTGTCACAGCAGTCATCTACATTCCAATTGAAGCTTTTCCCTGCTCACATTCTATTTGCATTGTACTGTAAAGACATGGTATGGGCTATGGAGTAGAATGATATCAGTGAATAACATCCACATAGACCAGTTACATTGATTTAATAAGTGTTCTTCCTAACATGAACAAAAAGGAGATTTTTTTTCAGGTGGTTAGGGTTAAAGTATTGAAACACAATTTTTATTTCATGTTTTATTTCATCTTTATATAACCAGGAAGGGGTCATTGAGATTTGAAAAATATTTTTCAAGAGCATCCTGGCCAAGATATGCAGCACCAAGTCATTACACAATTACAGACAGACAACATGCAAAACTACAAGTAATCTAGTAAAAAAAAACAAAGAATTCACAAGAGTATAACAAAATCATAAAACAGCACATTAAAAACATCGACAGGTCAGTGAATCAGTCTAAAAAATCCTTCATCAATGATTTAAAAACACCAATGGGCCCTCTTCCATCTCATTCCCCTTCAGTAGTTGGTGACTAAGCTGTCACACATCCTTCCTGCAGGCCAACTGTCTGTTTTTCTATGTCCAGGGGATTGAAGGTCCCCAGCGAGACCCGGGAGCCAGTGGATGCGATAGCCCAAAGGATTGTCCATCACCCATTTTAATTAGCGATTATGCTAATGCAGCCGCTATTTATCCCCAGTGTGTGGGCTTTTCTCCGCTCTCCAAATAGCCTACTGATAATACCATAATTATCCCTCCCAATGTTAGATTTTGTTTACCAAAGTGCATTTGGGATAGAAAAAAAAGTAATTGTAGTCTTTCGTTGTTGAGTAAATGGGCTATCGTCTTGGATTTTTAAATAGCTTTCTGTTTTATGAAGGAGGCATCATCAGGTCTGTGTGTGTTGAGAATGATGGGGTAGTCTGTCATGCAATCTTGTTTGTGCGACCACATGAGCTTGTGTTTGTTTGTGCGCGCATGCGTGTGTCTGTGAATGTATGCTGTAGAGTGAGTGTGTGTCTGTGTACGCTTGTGAGTGAGTATGTAGAGTGTGTACAGTATGCCTGGGAGTGAGCGAGCATGTGTGTGTGTGTGTGTCTCAGTGTTTAGCATGCTAACTTTCTATGTGTCTTTATTCAGGGGAACGAGGGGCCGATGACTTTCCAGGGCTGCAAGGCCCAAAGGTGACAAAGGCACATGATGGGAGTATTGTTTTTTAATTTTACCTTGCAAGTCAGTTAAGAACAAATTCTTATTTACTATGACAGCCTACTGGGGAACAGTGGGTCAACTGCCTTGTTTAGGGGCAGAACAACAGATTTTTAAATTGCTTGGGAATTTCATCTTGCAACCTTTCGGTTACTAGTCCAACGCTCTAACCACTAGGCTACCTGCTCTAACCTCTAGGCTACCTGCCTCCCCTCCACTCTAACCACTAGGCTACCTGCCGCCCCTACACTCTAACCACTAGGCTACCTGCCTCCCCTCCACTCTAACCACTAGGCTACCTGCCTCCCCTCCACTCTAACCACTAGGCTACCTGCCTCCCCTCCACTCTAACCACTAGGCTACCTGCCGCCCCTACACTCTAACCACTAGGCTACCTGCCACCTCTACACTCTAACCACTAGGCTACCTTCCACCTCTACACTCTAACCACTAGGCTACCTGCCACTCTACACTCTAACCACTAGGCTACCTGCCACCTCTACACTCTAACCACTAGGCTACCTGCCACCTCTACACTCTAACCACTAGGCTACCTTCCACCTCTACACTCTAACCACTAGGCTACCTGCCACTCTACACTCTAACCACTAGGATACCTGCCACCACAACACTCTATCCACTAGGCTACCTGCCGCTCCTACACTCTAACCACTAGGCTACCTGCCACCTCTACACTCTAACCACTAGGCTACCTGCCACCTCTACACTCTAACCACTAGGCTACCTGCCACCTCTACACTCTAACCACTAAGTTACCTGCCTCCCCTCCACTCTATCCAGTAGGCTACCTGCCGCCCCTACACTCTAACCGCTAGGCTACCTGCCTCCCCTCCACTCTAACCACTAGGATACCTGCCACCTCTACACTCTAACCACTAGGCTACCTGCCACCTCTACACTCTAACCACCAGGCTACCTGCCACTCTACACTCTAACCACTAGGCTACCTGCCACCTCTACACTCTAACCACTAGGCTACCTGCCACTCTACACTCTAACCGCCAGGCTACCTGCCACTCTACACTCTAACCACTAGGCTACCTGCCACCTCTACACTCTAACCACTAGGCTACCTGCCACCCCAAAGTAGCCTCTGGACACGCAACACAGGTGCTCTCTCTGCCGCCACTCCCCCAGTACACACACACACACTCTCTCTCTCTCTCTCTCTGTCTCTGTCTCTCTCTCTCTCTCTCCTGTTAACTATTACATTTTAAAGTGGAACTGACAGCGTTTTAACTAGTTTGCAGATATGAAACAAACAGACGATCATAATCTCAGTCAGAAAATATTAAATTCCTAGTTTATGCTACAAAACCATCTTTATAGGAGGTTTAAAAAATAAATGTATATATATTTGACTCAACATTCCATGATGTACACTAAGACATTGTTGGCAGACTAGATGGATGCAGTTCAATGTATGATTAATATAATTTACCAATACATTTCTTGGTAGTCCCAAAAATATTGGTTGTAAATCACAGCTGGCCTGGTACATTGTTTGCTGCCTACATTTGGGATGCACTGTTTCAGTTTCAATATATTGGACAAAAACAGACGAATGTATCTAAGGCTGGGAATGTCAATACAATCAAACTAGCAAGGCCAATGATCACAAGTCAGTCATAACTATTTATGTAGAAAGCTAAAAACACAGAGCCCAACATTAGCTAGCTAGCTCGCTGCTAGGAGGACATCATATCATTGGAGCAGTGGAAGAGTGTTCTCTCATTTGCAAGCTAGCCAACTTTAGACAGTTAGCTTGGGTGCTTGGTTGGCACAACGCATGCATTGGCTGGCAAGCTGCACAGAAGGATAAGCAGGCTATTCCCCATCACTCAATTTTGATGGCCAACTAGCTGAACAAGTTTGAGAGGTTTCACCTAATGTTCCTTCATTAGATTTTAGCTCATCTTGTTGTTGATGTGCATACAGGGAAAGATAGCCTGCCTTTTCATGGTTGTTTGATCAATAGGACTGTAAAGTTCCCAAATGTAAGAAGACTCCCAATGGTATTTAGCTACATATTTACAGAAATCCAAGTGTATTTTTGTGACTTTTTGCTGAATGCTTTGAAGTGATCTAAAGTCTGTCACGAACCGGCTCAAAGCCCGTAACAAAAGGGAGACAACGTGGAGATAACGAGTAACAAAACATATATTTATTAAATAAAGTAAACTAAGTACAATATACAATGGTGTGTGTAATCAGTAGTGTAAGTGAGTGTTTTGCATGAATGTGATAATGCAGGGTGTTGAAAGGTGCCAAAAGGCCACCAAGAAACACAACAAAATCTAGAAAGGTGTCTGCATGGAGAGAGTCTCCTCCATGAATGTGGAAGAGGTGTATTTATCCTGGGAGACACCGGGCCCAGGTGTGTCTGCATGGAGAGTCTCCTCCATGAATGTGGAAGAGGTCTAGTTATCCTGGGAGACACCGAGCCCAGGTGTGTCTGCATGGAGAGAGTCTCCTCCATGAATGTGGAAGAGGTCTAGTTATCCTGGGAGACACCGAGCCCAGGTGTGTCTGCATGGAGAGAGTCTCCTCCATGAATGTGGAAGAGGTGTATTTATCCTGGGAGACACCGGGCCCAGGTGTGTCTGCATGGAGAGAGTCTCCTCCATGAATGTGGAAGAGGTGTATTTATCCTGGGAGACACCGGGCCCAGGTGTGTCTGTATGGAGAGAGTCTCCTCCATGAATGTGGAAGAGGTGTATTTATCCTGGGAGACACCGGGCCCAGGTGTGTCTGCATGGAGAGAGTCTCCTCCATGAATGTGGAAGAGGTGTATTTATCCTGGGAGACACCGGGCCCAGGTGTGTCTGCATGGAGAGTCTCCTCCATGAATGTGGAAGAGGTGTATTTATCCTGGGAGACACCGGGCCCAGGTGTGTCTGCATGGAGAGAGTCTCCTCCATGAATGTGGAAGAGGTGTATTTATCCTGGGAGACACCGGGCCCAGGTGTGTCTGCATGGAGAGAGTCTCCTCCATGAATGTGGAAGAGGTCTAGTTATCCTGGGAGACACCGAGCCCAGGTGTGTCTGCATGGAGAGAGTCTCCTCCATGAATGTGGAAGAGGTCTAGTTATCCTGGGAGACACCGAGCCCAGGTGTGTCTGCATGGAGAGAGTCTCCTCCATGAATGTGGAAGAGGTATATTTATCCTGGGACACACCTGGCCCAGGTGTTTCCCATGTAGCTGACGACCCTGACGATGTAGCTGACGACCCTGACGATGTAGCTGACGACTCCGCCCCCGGCGTCCTAATAAGGAAACAAGAACAAAGAGAGAATACGGCAGACAGAGTGGGAGGGTCGTCACAAGTCGCTCTGTTGGAAATGCCTGTAAACACACAGTCCAGTTCAAAGTGGATGATGACAGGCCCCTTGTGACAAATGGCTTGTTTACATATAGGCCTACTGTACCTCTGATTGGCTTTGGCGCACCGGTCTGCTTAGACTCCGGTCCTGGATGAGACAGATGTTTTTAAATCGAGTTTTATTTACTGCAGTGTCTTAATAATTGTCCAAAGGCACAGCTGCTTTCCCACTCTATATTTGCTATACAATTTTCTTAAAATGCCTTCCTTTGTATTCCCAAACATTCTATGAATTTAGGAAAATGTGAAAATGACCATATTTAAGCACTTGCTTGTTAGAAAATGTAAAAAATATGAATATTTAATGTTGCTAAAATGCTGTTAGTTCCAATTTAATGTAGTCCATTTAATGGTGCTGGATAAAGTCTCAAGTTAGTTTTTAAAGTTAGTATTTGGGGCAGGGTAAGCTGTCCCTAGCTCCCTACCTACAGACTATTTCCACCCAGATATTGGGGCAGGGTAAGCTGTCCCTAGCTCCCTACCTACAGACTACTTCCACCCAGATATTGGGGCAGGGTAAACTGACCCTAGCTCCCTACCTACAGACTACTTCCACCCAGATATTGGGGCAGGGTAAGCTGTCCCTAGCTCCCTACCTACAGACTACTTCCACCCACATATTGGGGCAGGGTAAGCTGACCCTAGCTCCCTACCTACAGACTACTTCCACCCAGATATTGGGGCAGAGTAAGCTGTCCCTAGCTCCCTACCTACAGACTACTTCCACCCAGATATTGGGGCAGGGTAAGCTGTCCCTAGCTCCCTACCTACAGACTACTTTCACCCAGATATTGGGGCAGGGTAAGCTGTCCCTAGCTCCCTACCTACAGACTACTTCCACCCAGATATTGGGGCAGGGTAAACTGACCCTAGCTCCCTACCTACAGACTACTTCCACCCAGATATTGGGGCAGGGTAAGCTGTCCCTAGCTCCCTACCTACAGACTACTTCCACCCAGATATTGGGGCAGGGTAAGCTGACCCTAGCTACAGACCTACAGACTACTTCCACCCAGATATTGGGGCAGAGTAAGCTGTCCCTAGCTCCCTACCTACAGACTACTTCCACCCAGATATTGGGGCAGGGTAAGCTGTCCCTAGCTCCCTGCCTACAGACTACTTCCACCCAGATATTGGGGCAGGGTAAGCTGTCCCTAGCTCCCTACCTTTGGACTACTTCCACCCAGATATTGGGGCAGGGTAAGCTGTCCCTAGCTCCCTACCTTTGGACTACTTCCACCCAGATATTGGGGCAGGGTAAGCTGTCCCTAGCTCCCTACCTACAGACTACTTCCACCCAGATATTGGGGCAGGGTAAGCTGACCCTAGCTCCCTACCTACAGACTACTTCCACCCAGATATTGGGGCAGGGTAAGCTGTCCCTAGCTTCCTACCTACAGACTACTTCCACCCAGATATTGGGGCAGGGTAAACTGACCCTAGCTCCCTGCCTACAGACAACTTCCACCCAGATATTGGGGCAGGGTAAACTGACCCTAGCTCCCTGCCTACAGACTACTTCCACCCAGATATTGGGGCAGGGTAAGCTGTCCCTAGCTCCCTACCTTTGGACTACTTCCACCCAGATATTGGGGCAGGGTAAGCTGACCCTAGCTCCCTGCCTATAGACTACTTCCACCCAGATATTGGGGCAGGGTAAGCTGACCCTAGCTCCCTGCCTACAGACTACTTCCACCCAGATATTGGGGCAGGGTAAGCTGACCCTAACTCCCTGCCTACAGACTACTTCCACCCAGATATTGGGGCAGGGTAAGCTGACCCTAGCTCCCTGCCTACAGACTACTTCCACCCAGATATTGGGGCAGGGTAAGCTGTCCCTAGCTCCCTACCTTTCGACTACTTCCACCCAGATATTGGGGCAGGGTAAGCTGACCCTAACTCCCTGCCTACAGACTACTTCCACCCAGATATTGGGGCAGGGTAAGCTGACCCTAACTCCCTGCCTACAGACTACTTCCACCCAGATATTGGGGCAGGGTAAGCTGTCCCTAGCTCCCTACCTTTGGACTACTTCCACCCAGATATTGGGGCAGGGTAAACTGACCCTAGCTCCCTACCTATAGACTACTTCAACCCAGATATTGGGGCAGGGTAAGCTGACCCTAGCTCCCTGCCTACAGACTACTTCCACCCAGATATTGGGGCAGGGTAAGCTGACCCTAGCTCCCTGCCTACAGACTACTTCCACCCAGATATTGGGGCAGGGTAAGCTGACCCTAACTCCCTGCCTATAGACTACTTCCACCCAGATATTGGGGCAGGGTAAGCTGACCCTAGCTCCCTACCTATGGACTACTTCCACCCAGAGCCTCCACTAAGAAGATTCAGCATGTCACCTTTCAATCGTTTCGGCACACCAGGAGAGTCAGGCTTCCCCGGGTCCAGTCTGCCTTGGTTCAAAGGTGGAGAAGGTAAGGACACCAGCACGCACCACCATAGACTTTGGGTCTCTATTAATCTTTACATGATTCCTTGCATCCTCTCTCTTCGCCTCCTCAAAAATTCCTTGGACAAGAATATTTGATGGGAGGGGTCCTTTTAACCTTCTCCAATATGGTTGAGAAGGTGGCAAGGAGATAGGATGCGAGGAATCAAGGAAAGACAACTGAGATGGAGCCCGAAATCTCAGTTAACAAAACTGTGTTATAACCTGTAGGGGATCCATTTGGCTTAATGAGGCAGCGTATTGCTCTAAAGAGAGGATGTATCAATGATTTATGGCTCTCCGTATCAGGGAGCTTGATCTTTTGCACGTATTGCAGTAAACATTGATGCCTTTTTGCAAAATGCATATTTCATTCCTCTTACGTGTTATCATTCACACACACTGAGAGCTTGTCCTTCATGCTGTATGCAGGCATATTCAGACACCTGCTTGTTGATTATTAAAGACATATGTTACACAATATTTTTCAGGGGGAAATTAGAGAGGCGTGTCCCAGACGAAGTCTGGTATCTTCATCTTCGTTTCGTCTGTATCAGAAACACGTCGCGGCTCGGTTCATTGTCATTTATTCTCTTCATAGTTACAATCAGTTATCAGGTTTGTGGATGGTTGTTCCAGTGACTTGTAGAGCTCACATGACACAGCATATGCAACAATGCCCTATTATCTAAACAATCAAGACCATACTTAGAACCCAGCACTGTACATATAACCCATTTCTGCACTAAGAACCCTGTACGAATCCTTCACTGTACCTAGAGCCCTACACTATACCTAGAGCCCTACACTATACCTAGAGCCCTACACTATACCTGGAGCCCTGCACTGTACCTAGAGCCCTACACTATACCTAGAGCCCTGCACTATACCTAGAGCCCTGTACTGTACCTAGAGCCCTGCACTATACCTAGAGCCCTACACTATACCTAGAACCCTGCACTATACCTAGAGCCCTGTACTGTACCTAGAGCCCTGCACTATACCTAGAGCCCTACACTATACCTAGAGCCCTGCACTATACCTAGAGCCCTGTACTGTACCTAGAGCCCTGCACTATACCTAGAGCCCTACACTATACATAGAACCCTGTACTGTACCTAGAACCCAGTACTGTACCTAGTGCCCTGCACTATACCTAGAGCCCTACACTATAGCTAGAACCCTGTACTGTACCTAGAACCCTGTACTGTACCTAGAGCTCTGTACTATTCCTAGAGCCCTGCACCATACCTAGAACCTTGTACTGTACCTAGAGCCCTGTACTGTACCTAGAGCTCTGTACTATACCTGGAGCCCTGTACTATACCTAGAGCCCTACACTATACCTAGAACCCTGTACTGTACCTAGAGCCATGGACTATACCTAGAGCCCTGTACTGTACCTAAAACTCTGTACTGTACCTACAACCCTGTACTGTACATACAGCTCTGTACTGTACCTAGAGCCCTGTAATATACCTAGAGCCCTGTACTATACCTAGAGCCTTGTATTATACTTAGAGCCCTGTACTATACCTAGAACCCTGTACTGCTCGCCTCCCTACCACTGAGGAAGTACAGTTCCCGCTCAGCCCAGTCAAAACTGTTCGCTGCTCTGGCCCCCCAATGGTGGAACAAACTCCCTCACGACGCCAGGACAAGCGGAGTCAATCACCACCTTCCGGAGACACCTGAAACCCCACCTCTTTAAGGAATACCTAGGATAGGATAAAGTAATCCTTCTCACCCCCCTTAAAAGATTTAGATGCACTATTGTAAAGTGGCTGTTCCACTGGATGTCATAAGGTGAAAGCACCAATTTGTAAGTCGCTCTGGATAAGAGCGTCTGCTAAATGACTTAAATGTAAATGTAATGTAAATGTACTATACCTAGAACCCTGTAATATACCTAGAACCCTGTACTGTACCTAGATCCCTGTAATATACCTAGAACCCTGTACTGTACCTAGATCCCTGTAATATACCTAGAACCCTGTACTGTACCTAGAACCCTGTACTATACCTAGAACTCTGTACTGTACCTAGAGCCCTGTACTATACCTAGAACCCCGTACTGTACCTAGAGCCCTGTAGTATACCTAGAACCCTGTACTGTACCTAGATCCCTGTAATATACCTAGAACCCTGTACTGTACCTAGATCCCTGTAATATACCTAGAACCCTGTACTGTACCTAGAGCCCTGTAATATACCTAGAACCCTGTACTGTACCTAGAGCCCTGTACTATACCTAGATCCCTGTAATATACCTAGAACCCTGTACTGTACCTAGAACCCTGTACTGTACCTAGAGCCCTGTACTATACCTAGAACCCTGTACTGTACCTAGAGCCCTGTAATATACCTAGCCATCGTATCTCTACAGGACACCGTCAAAAAAATAATGAATTCAAGGCACGTCTTAGTCACACTTTACTTTCCTAAGGGGAGGAACAAAGTTTCTCACACCGCAGTCGGTCCTCCCTTAAGGGCCCTGTGCTGTGACTACAGAGCGCAGCGTCTTTTGCGCTCTGCTTTGATTCATGCTACCTATAGCCTTACGATCACAGCGGGGCGGCCCTGATAGAGGCAGATAGCAGAGCAGCGTGGAGGGACGGGAAACTCAGGTGATGTGGTTTTTAAAGGTCGATGAGACCCTCGCATCTCTCCTTGGCCGTGAATGCTAATGATGACCTTTTAGAAGTAAGTGCACTCCTAACCCCCAAACCCCCCCCCCCCCCCCCCCCCCGCGCCAACCCCGTATCTTATTCCAGAGTGAACGAGGCACCGATGGAGCCCCCTGGACCCCCGAAACGCGAGTGAACGCAGTTAAATGATCAGGCCACTAGGTGGAGGTAGATGTCATATTGACTTTGACCACGAGGAGGTTTTTCCTTTAGTCTTGACAGAGACTGTGAAGGATTAACATGTCATATTTACATAACACTAGCAGTAAACTATTTGTAGTCATAACTTTCCCTGCGTTGACTGCACTGGCTGTATTTGATATAAAACAGAATTAGGCAGACTGCGTCGTTTATTTGATTCTTACTGTTGTAAGAAGGCAGCAAGGAAAAACACATATTTCTGCTTTCATCAGAGCAGAGTGAATGCAGAGTTGTGAAAGAGAGAGTGTCTTTGATATTCAAGCAGAACGTTTTTAACAGGCTCTTACCCTCCTTCTACGCCAGGGTGAATCAGGGCCCAGGGGAGGGAAAAGAGAGGTTTGTAGAACTAGGCTACTGCCTCACATTTCTGCTACACTACGCATGTTACGTCAATATGAAGTCCTACTTGCCACACAGAAACCAATGAGACGTTCAACCTTCCACACGGAAACCAATGTGACGCTCTACCTGCTACACAGAAAACATAGTGACGTTCTACTTGCCACACGGATACCAATGTGACGTTCTATTTGCCACACAGAAACCAACGTGATGTTCTACCTGCCACAAGGAAACCAATGTGACGTTCTACCTTCTACACAGAAACCAATGTGACGTTCTACCTGCCACAAGGAAACCAATGTGACGTTCTACCTTCTACACAGAAACCAATGTGACGTTCTACCTGCCACAAGGAAACCAATGTGACGTTCTACCTGCCACAAGGAAACCAATGTGACGTTCTACCTGCCACAAGGAAACCAATGTGACGTTCTACCTGACACAAGGAAACCAATGTGACGTTCTACCTGCCACATGGAAATCAGTGTGATGTTCTATCTCCCACACGGAAAACAGCATTCTACCTGCCACACGGAAACTATGTGACCAATGTGATGTTCTAGCTGCCACACGGAACCCAAAGTGATGTTCTAGATGCCACATGGAAAGCAATGTGATGTTCTACCTCCCACAAAGAAACCAATGTGATGTTCTACCTGCCAAACGGAAAACAATGTGACGTTCTACCTGCCAAACGGAAACCAATGTGACGCTCTACCTCCCACACGGAAACCAGTGTGACGCTCTACCTCCCACACGGAAACCAGTGTGACGCTCTACCTCCCACACGGAAACCAGTGTGACGCTCTACCTCCCACACGGAAACCAGTGTGACGCTCTACCTCCCACACGGAAACCAGTGTGACGCTCTACCTCCCACACGGAAATGAATGTGACGTTTTACCTCATGGTTATCAGAAAGGCAGTTGGTGACCATATTTCTCCTCAGGGTATTCGGAAAGGCACCACGGGGACATTGGCGTCAGAGGCACCAACTGGAAGAAAGGGGACATGGGATACGGGGGGGCACTGGCCTGTTGGGATATCCCGGCGAGGACAGTTTGCCTTGGCAACTGGGAACACCAGGCTACCCTGGGAAACCTGTGAGTTTTCCTGGATCCTGACCTTTCTCTAAAATCATCCTGTCCGTTTCTCCAAACCTTTGCCATCCAGGCGCCAACCGTCTCACCCATTGTGGCCTTATCTGTGTCTTACAGGGGACGCCTCCCTCTGACAACCACTTGATGAAGCTCTGCAGGGTTGTGTTGCAGAGTAAGTACCTGTCACAGCCAACCCAGCGGTAGCTCTGCAGTGTCAATAACTAAAGTGCAAATTGAAGTAAGCTTGAAAGCGCATGAATTGTTGTTGACTCAGCAGCTTAAAACTGTCGGGATTAAACAATACACACATATATTGAAATGTAAATTGAGTGTTGGGACTTGACTACGCCTTTGAATTCATGTTAAATATGTACATTTTCTTAGGGGGTGGATCAGCTTTAATATTGCAGACAGATTGTGGCTTCCATCAATGTAATTGTCTGCATCATTTCCAATTCCCCATATATATATATATATATTTTTTTTTTAATATTTTATTTTATTATTTTCCTCTAACCCTACAATATAAACAAATGAGCAACAACACTTAGGCTTCTGCTCTACTTCCAGCTTATACAGTACATACTACTATATATACATATACAGTACATACTACTATATATACATATACAGTACATACTACTATATATACATATACAGTACATACTACTATATATACATATACAGTACATACTACTATATATACATATACAGTACATACTACTATATATACATATACAGTACATACTACTATATATACATATACAGTACATACTACTATATATACATATACAGTACATACTACTATATATACATTTTACAGACACAGTATATTTTACGTGAGTTTTCATTTGATTTTTTAGCCCTGTCCTACAGCTCCATCCAACCCATACCATCTATCTCTGAAGACCATCCAGTTTCTATTTGCTACATAGTTTCCAATTGTGCTGTGATGTTTTACCACATTTCTTTACAACCTTTCTATTCTCATAGTTTCTACATATTGTAAATTAAAGATAAAAAAATGTTTGCTAAGAGTACTGTTATATACAACAACACAACTACAACATCCGCAGAGTACGACCCTGCCTCACACAGGAAGCAGCGCAGGTCCTAATCCAGACACTTGTCATCTCCCGTCTGGATTACTGCAACTCGCTGTTGGCTGGGCTCCCTGCCTGTGCCATTAAACCCCTACAACTCATCCAGAACGCCGCAGCCCGTCTGGTGTTCAACCTTCCCAAGTTCTCTCACGTCACCCCGCTCCTCCGCTCTCTCCACTGGCTTCCAGTTGAAGCTCGCATCCGCTACAAGACCATGGTGCTTGCCTACGGAGCTGTGAGGGGAACGGCACCTCAGTACCTCCAGGCTCTGATCAGGCCCTACACCCAAACAAGGGCACTGCGTTCATCCACCTCTGGCCTGCTCGCCTCCCTACCACTGAGGAAGTACAGTTCCCGTGCAGCCCAGTCAAAACTGTTCGCTGCTCTGGCCCCCCAATGGTGGAACAAACTCCCTCACGACGCCAGGACAGCGGAGTCAATCACCACCTTCCGGAGACACCTGAAACCCCACCTCTTTCAGGAATACCTAGGATAGGATAAAGTAATCCTTCTCACCCCCCTTAAAAGATTTAGATGCACTATTGTAATGTGGCTGTTCCACTGGATGTCTTAAGGTGAACGCACCAATTTGTAAGTCGCTCTGGATAAGAGCGTCTGCTAAATGACTTAAATGTAAATGTAAATGTAAATGTTATATTATTGATTGACTATGGCTTTTCAGATCACCCAGCAGTGCTATTTGCAGCGTTAACTCCAGGTATGAATATGTATTCAGAGCAGGAAGGCAAAATGGTAACATCCATACATCCATTACATTCAGTATATGTTTATCCGGTAACAGAAGAAGGTGTAATGTGGGCTTAAAGTGCCAATCATGAGACATCTTAATGACTTTGTAAAAAAAAAAAAATGCTATGCATAATTTGATTGATTATTTGAGATTGACTGATTGATTTCCGTAGTGATTTGATTAACCAAATTGTGGTTGGGCTCTCCCAGATCAGCTACCCCAGCTGCTGCAGCCACTAGCCTCTCCGAGGAGGTGTGAGCCGTGCGAGACAGTGAAGTGACCCCCGGGACAGCCAGGACTCAAAGGTTCCATCGGAACCCCAGGTAGAACTGGCTCACCAGGATACCCAGGGTCCCCTGGCTTTCAGTGGCCCCTGGGAGTCAAAGGTAAGACACCCCAAACACTATACTGAGTATTTGGCAGTGCTTTACTCTAGAACAGTGGTCACCAACCTTTTTCTGAGTCAAGATCACTTTCTGAGTCAAAATGGCAAGATCTACCGCTCTGATTTTTTATTAACTTGACTTTAAAAAACGTAAGCCTACGCAACATTAACCACTTAAAAACAGTCCTGTAACAATGAGGTTTGTGAATTAGGCTATAGGCCCAATGCATTGTCACTGCATATTGACTATGCTTGAATTACCCTACCAGTGATCTCCTCAGACTATTTTCAAATGATATTTAAAACATTTAGGTATAAGATCTCACTGGTAAAAGATAGTTGTGTTGCTTGTGAGGCACAGTTAAGTCAGCATTATACATCTATAGTACCAGTCAAAAGTTTGGACACACCTACTTATTCCAGGGTTTTTCTTTATTTTTTACTATTTTCTACATTGTGGAATAGAAGTGAAGACATTAAAACTATGAAATAACACATGGAATCACCAAAAAAGTGTTAAACAAATCAACGTTTATTTTATATTTGAGATTCTTCAAAGTAGCCACCCTTTGCCTTGATGACAGCTTTGCACACTCTTGGCATTCTCTCAACCAGCTTCATAAGGTTGAAGAAAACCTGGAATGCATTTCAATTATCAGGTGTGCCCTGTTAAAAGATTATTTGATTATTACTTTCCTTCTTAATGCATTTGAGCCAATCAGTTGTGTTGTTACAAGGTAGCGGTGGAATACAGAAGATAGCCCTATTTGGTAAAATACCAAGTCCATATTATGGCAAGAACAGCTCAAATAAGCAAAGAGAAATGACAGTCTATCATTACTTTAATACATAAAGGTCAGTCAATCTGGAAAATTTCAAAAACTTTTGAAGTTACTTCAAGTGCAGTCGCAAAAACATCAAGCGCTATGATGAAACTGACTGTCACGAGGAAAGCCACAGTAAAAGAAGACCCAGAGTTACCTCTGCTGCAGAGGATAAGTTAATTAGAGTTACCAGCCTCACAAATTGCAGCCCAAATAAATGTTTCACAGAGTTCAAGTAATAGACACATCTCAACATCAACTGTTCAGAGAAGACTGTGTGAATCAGGCCATGGTCGAATTGCTGCAAAGAAACCACTACTAAAGGACACCAATAATAAGAAGAGACTTGCTTGGGCCAAGAAACACGAGCAATGGACATTATACCGGTGTAAATCTGTCCACCTGCCATGTTTTTGTGAGATGCAGAGTAGGTGAACGGATGATCTCTGCATGTGTGGTTCCCACCGTGAAGCATGGAGGAGGTGGTGTGATGGTGCTTTTCTGGTGACACTGTTGGTGATTTATTTATAATTCAAGGAACACTTAACCAACATGGCTACAACAGAATTCTGTGGCGATATGTCATGCCATCTGGTTTGCGCTTAGTGGGACTATCATTTTGTTTTTCAACAGGACAATGACCCAACACAGCTCCAGGCTGTGTAAGGGCTATTTGATCAAGACGGAGAGTGATGGAGTGCTGCATCAGATGACCTGGCCTCCACAATCACCTGACCTCAAATCAATTATGATGGTTTGGGATGAGTTGGACTGCAGAGTGAAGGAAAAGCAGCCAACAAGTGCTCAGCATATGTGGGAACTCCTTCAAGACAGTTGGAAAAGCTTACAGAATGCCAAGAGTTTGCAAAGCTGTCATCATGGCAAAGGGTGGCTACTTTGAAGAATCTCAAATATAAAATATATTTTGATTTGTTTTAACACTTTTTTTGGTTACTACATGATTCCAAAAGTGTTATTTCATAGTTTTGATGTCCTCACTATTATTCCACAATGAAGAACATTTTAAAAAATAAAGAAAAACCTTGGAACGAGTTGGTGAGTCCAAACTTTTGACTGGTGCTGTATATATGCAGTATATATTTATTATTATAATATATATATTTTTACTGAACTGATGGCCTGCATCTGACTTTCAGTCTGAGTGGAGGGAGGGAGCAGCAGTGAGGCTGCCTATCACCGTCCCTCCGTCCCTCCGTTCTCCTGAGGAAAGGGAACAGTCTTCCAGCTGATGGTCAGTCTGAGGGGAGGGAGGGGGCAGCAGTGAGGCTGCCTCTCACCGTCCCTCCGTCCCTCCGTTCTCCTGAGGAAAGGGAACAGTCTTCCAGCTGATGGTCAGTCTGAGGGGAGGGAGGGAGCAGCAGTGAGGCTGCCTATCACCGTCCCTCCGTTCTCCTGAGGAAAGGGAACAGTCTTCCAGCTGATGGTCAGTTTGAGGGGAGGGAGGGAGCAGCAGTGAGGCTGCCTATCACCGTCCCTCCGTCCCTCCGTTCTCCTGAGGAAAGGGAACAGTCTTCCAGCTGATGGTCAGTCTGAGGGGAGGGAGTGGGCAGCAGTGAGGCTGCCTCTCACCGTCCCTCCGTCCCTCCGTTCTCCTGAGGAAAGGGAACAGTCTTCCAGCTGATGGTCAGTCTGAGGGGAGGGAGGGAGCAGCAGTGAGGCTGCCTATCACCGTCCCTCCGTTCTCCTGAGGAAAGGGAACAGTCTTCCAGCTGATGGTCAGTTTGAGGGGAGGGAGGGAGCAGCAGTGAGTCTCCGTCCCTCCGTTCCGTCTCCTGAGGAAAGGGAACAGTCTTCCAGCTGAAAGGGGAGAACAGTCTTCCAGCTGATGAAAGAGAACAGTCTTCCAGCTGATGGCGAAACTCAACTCACTCAACTCATGTTGTTACTCCGATGACCAGAGAAAGTGAAATATTCCTTGATAGACACAAGCCACCAACGCAAGTTTATCGGAAACACTTGGCTGTAGTTATTCATTGCAGCTGCAGTGCTGGTGGCTTATAAAGCGTATAAAGGTGTTGAACAAAGTGTTGACAGTACTGAATAACAACTTTAACAATAGACACGTAAAAACAGCAGTTCTTTGCTGTATTCGTTGTCTCTTTGGTTTTAAAAGTTTTGTATTCTCACAGTATCAAATTTACTGTGCGCTAGAGGCTTCTTTTTACAGTCTATGGCACGATGAAACTGTGCAGACATGGTGATCTGAGCTATCTGATTGGCCAGCAGTAGACTTATAGGTCCACCTGATTCACTCTTTGGGCCTGCCGGGTAGCCGGTGTTCTACCCTCGGACTCGTAAAATGGTTTAAAATGGGAACAATTTGCCTTCCCGGCGCTGAGTCAAGTGCACCTACTGTAAACAGCACCAAACAAATAACAAAATAGGAAAGCAAGCCTTTATCGTATTTTTTAAATATTTTTTTTTACAGAAATGTTTGTTGATCGACTAAGAATGCCTTGGAGACCACTGTTCCACAGGTTGAGATAAAGCTGTTATTACTTGGTAATACATATGGAAATAATACAATGATTCCCCTTATAGGTCAGCTATGAACCACCTATGTGTACTGAAATATAGGCATTTATATAAGTGGTTTAAAGGAGCCATAGTCTAGTAAAGCACAGTGCTGGTAATAAGGCACACATCTGTAAGTGCATTGTAGTTCCACAGGGGCTTCATAGACAATGTTATTCTATTTCAAGTTCCAGTGGTGTATGTTAGCAGGTGAGTTAGAGACATGTTGGTTCTATACACAGTGTAATTATTATACATATGCTGTCATCCTCAGGTGACACTGGGCCAAGAGGAAGTCCCGGAAATACCGGGGAAACGAGGGTCGTCAGGACTACCAGGAGTGTGTGACATGTCTTCGTTCTACCAGGACTACAATCTCAGGAACAGCACCTACAGCAAAGGGCCCAACATATATGTATATACTTTGATTTTCCTTATCCCCATATTCCTTATCCCCTTACACTGTAGTTTTGGAATTGTTAGTTAGATTACTTGTTGGTTAAGGGCCCCTAGAGGGGAGGGAGGTGTTGGCTAGAAGCGGACGGTCTTCAATGTGAGGGTCAAGATGCCACATCATACTTCCCATCTCATCTTAAGGCCGGCGCATGTGTGTGTGTGTGTGTGTTGATATTTATTTATTTCGCAGGGGTCCAGCAAAATGAAGGCAGTTGGTGGGGGTGCCATGTATGTAACAGCCATTTCCTGGGGTCCAGCAAAATGAAGGCAGTTGGTGGGGGTGCCATGTATGTAACAGCCATGTCCTGGGGTCCAGCAAAATGAATGCAGTTGGTGGGGGTGCCATGTATGTAACGGCCATTTCCTGGGGTCCAGCAAAATGAAGGCAGTTGGTGGGGGTGCCATGTATGTAACAGCCATTTCCTGGGGTCCAGCAAAATGAAGGCAGTTGGTGGGGGTGCCATGTATGTAACAGCCATTTCCTGGGGTCCAGCAAAATGAATGCAGTTGGTGGGGGTGCCATGTATGTAACAGCCATTTCCTGGGGTCCAGCAAAATGAAGGCAGTTGGTGGGGTGCCATGTATGTAACAGCCATTTCCTGGGGTCCAGCAAAATGAATGCAGTTGGTGGGGGTGCCATGTATGTAACGGCCATTTCCTGGGGTCCAGCAAAATGAAGGCAGTTGGTGGGGGTGCCATGTATGTAACGGCCATTTCCTGGGGTCCAGCAAAATGAAGGCAGTTGGTGGGGGTGCCATGTATGTAACAGCCATTTTGCTCCCGTCGTACAGTAACAGTGCATTAAAAGCCCCTTTCTGCTTTAAGACATATGGGAGTCCACATTGCTGCTCAGTTAAACTGAGACTTATGTGTGGTGTTATTTTATTAATATATATTATATATACTGTATATATACAGTTGAAGTTGTAAATTTACATACACCTTAGTCAAATACAGTTCAACTCAGTTTTTCACAATTCCTGACATTTAATCCAAGTAAAAATTCCCTGTTTTAGGTCAGTTAGGATCACCACTTTATTTTTAAGAATGTGAAATGTCAGAATAATAGTAGAGAGAATTATTTCTTTCAGCTTTTATTTCTTTCATCACATTCCCAGTGGGTCAGAAGTTTACATACACTCAATTAGTATTTGGTAGCATTGCCTTTAAATTGTTTAACTTGGGTCAAATGTTTCAGGTAGCCTTCCACAAGCTTCCCACAATAAGTTGGGTGAATGTTGGCCCATTCCTCCTGACGGAGTTGGTGTAACTGAGTCAGGTTTGTAGGCCTCCTTGCTCGCACATGCTTTTTCAGTTCTGCCAACTCATTTTCTATAGGATTGAGGTCAGGGCTTTGTGATATTGGCCACTTCAATACCTTGACTTTGTTGTCCTTAAGCCATTTTGCCACAACTTTGGAAACATGCTTGGGGTCATTGTCCATTTGGAAGACCCATTTGCGACCAAGCTATAACTTCCTGACTGATGTCTTGAGATGTTGCTTCAATATATCCACATACCATTCCTTCCTATGCTGCCATCTATTTTGTGAAGTGCACCAGTCCCTCCTGCAGCAAAGCACCCCCACAACATGATGCTGCTACCCCCGTGCTTCACGGTTGGGATAGTGTTCTTCGGCTTGCAAGTCTCCCCATTTTTCCTCCAAACATAACGATGGCCATTATGGCAAAACAGTTATATTTTTGTTTCATCAGACCAGAGGACATTTGTCCAAAAAGTATGATCTTTGTCCTCATGTGCAGTTGCAAACCGTAGTCTGGCTTTTTATGGCAGTTTTGGAGCAGTGGCTTCTTCCTTGCTGAGCGGTATATGTTGATATAGGACTCGTTTTACTGTGAATATAGATACTTTTGTACCTGTTTCCTCCATCATCTCCACAAGGTCATTTGCTATTGTTCTGGGATTGATTTGCACTTTTCGAACCAACGTACGTTCATCTCTAGGAGACAGAACAGGTCTCCTTCCTGAGTGGTATGACGGCTGCATGGTCCCATGGTGTTTATACTTGCGTGCTACTGTTTGCACAGATGAACGTGGTACCTTCAGGTGTTTGGAAATTGCTCCCAAGGATGAACCAGTCTTGTGGAGGTCTACAATTTTTTTTCTGAGGTCTTGGCTGATTTCTTTTTATTTTCCCATGATGTCAAGCAAAGAGGCACTGAGTTTGAAGGTAGGCCTTGAAAAACATCCACAGGTACACCTCCAATTGACTCAAATGATGTCAATTGGCCTATCAGAAGCTTCTAAAGGCATGACAACATTTTCTGGAATTTTCCAAGCTGTTTAAAGACACAGTCAACTTAGTGTATGTAAACTTCTGACCCACTGGAATTGTGGTACAGTGAAATAATTTGTCTGTAAATGATTGTTGACAAAAATAAGCAGTGAGATAAACTTTTGTTATTGACCAAATACTTATCTTCCACCATAATTTGCAAATAAATTCATTAAAAATCCTACAATGTGATTTTCTGGGATTTTTTTCTCATTTTGTCTGTCATAGTTGAAGTGTACATATGATGAAAATTACAGGCCTCTCTCATCTTTTTAAGTGGGAGAACTTGCACAATTGGTGGCTGACTAAATACTTTTTTGCCCCACTGTATATATATATTTTTGCATTTCAGCTAACCCCAACCCTTTTCCTAACCTTAACCTTAACCTACTCCTACACTGTTACGTTAATTCCATTTAAAAAATATTTTTTACAAAAGCTGTATCCCTTCTAGACAATACCAGATTTACACCGCCTACTTCTCTCCTGAACCTCTCCTTTCCACTATGAAGGGTCGATTTGCCTTCCCTCCTTCTCTTCCGAACCTCTCCTTTCCACTATGAAGGGTCGATTTGCCTTCCCTCCTTCTCTTCCGAACCTCTCCTTTCCACTTTGAAGGGTCGATTTGCCTTCCCTCCTTCTCTTCCGAACCTCTCCTTTCCACTTTGAAGGGTCGATTTGCCTTCCCTCCTTCTCTTCCGAACCTCTCCTTTCCACTTTGAAGGGTCGATTTGCCTTCCCTCCTTCTCTTCCGAACCTCTCCTTTCCATTTTGAAGGGTCGATTTGCCTTCCCTCCTTCTCTTCCGAACCTCTCCTTTCCATTTTGAAGGGTCGATTTGCCTTCCCTCCTTCTCTTCCGAACCTCTCCTTTCCATTTTGAAGGGTCGATTTGCCTTCCCTCCTTCTCTTCTGAACCTCTCCTTTCCACTTTGAAGGGTCGATTTGCCTTCTCTCCTTCTCTTCTGAACTTCTCCTTTCCACTTTGAAGGGCACTTTCTTTTCTTGACTGGCTCATTCTCCTCCCCCTCGGTTGTGCCGCTACAGGGCTGGAAAATAAAAAAAGAAATATTGATTTCTACATTATATGGCACGAAAAGCTCACTGAGATGATACACTAACTGTATGACAGAGGTGCTTATAGGACTTGTCATAAAAACAGAATGTCATTTACAGACAGACACAAACGCACATGCACACGCACACACACACACACACACACACACACACACACACACACAGAGAGAGCAATGCATGGGAGGATGCTACTGTTGCCTGACCTGTTGATTTAGCTAATATTAGCTTGCTACATAGTTGACACTGCAGATAGCTAGTTTATCTTGTGGCAACCTAATGTGATGGCTAGTTAGCTATCGCCACACACATCTGATTAATCTGTTCACTCTTTATGCCAATGACAAGGTGGCTAGTTAGCCATCAAACTTTTTCTGTCAGATTCTGGGTTAGCCAAAGCTAGCTACCTAGCCATTTGATGCACAATTTCAATGGCAGAATTAACGTAAACTCACCCCATTCCTTGCAAATATGCGCAACCGCAACATTCAAACAAGGCTACAAAGAAAACTAATGGGACTGTAACGACTGTGTTGACGTCAAAATCGGGGGTGTGAACTAGGTTTCTATTCAAGCGTTGATCGACATGGAAATGGCTCTATAGTATTGGAGAAAATTTGAAAAAAGGACCCTCCGTTACATCGTGGCATGTCATGTCGTAACGTACAGCACGCATAAAGCAACTATTTCTGTCTTACAATCTCTCTCCACCAGGTGTAGCACTTCTCTCATCCTTTAAAAACAAGAAATGGACAGTGACGGGGTAATCATTGAATGGGGGAAACCTAAGTCATTTTTTAAAAACCTGCGTTTATCATTGAATGCGATCATCATTCTCAAAGCCGCTGTTAACTTCTAAGATTACTTTAGCACCGCCCTAAAAACCTGCTGTTTAAATTCTAAGATTACTTTAGCACCGCCCTAAAAACCTGCTGTTTAACTTCTAAGATTACTTTAGCACCGCCCTAAAAACCTGCTGTTAACTTCTAAGATTACTTTAGCACCGCCCTAAAAACCTGCTGTTAACTTCTAAGATCACTTTAGCACCGCCCTAAAAACCTGCTGTTAACTTCTAAGATTACTTTAGCACCGCCCTAAAAACCTGCTGTTAACTTCTAAGATCACTTTAGCACCGCCCTAAAAACCTGCTGTTAACTTCTAAGATTACTTTAGCACCGCCCTAAAAACCTGCTGTTAACTTCTAAGATCACTTTAGCACCGCCCTAAAAACCTGCTGTTAACTTCTAAGATTACTTTAGCACCGCCCTAAAAACCTGCTGTTAACTTCTAAGATTACTTTAGAACCGCCCTAAAAACCTGCTGTTAACTTCTAAGATTACTTTAGCACCGCCCTAAAAACCTGCTGTTAACTTCTAAGATCACTTTAGCACCGCCCTAAAAACCTGCTGTTAACTTCTAAGATTACTTTAGCACCGCCCTAAAAACCCGATTGAAATTCGACACAAACCTTCAAATAGGTATTTACATTTTAGAGGCGATAAGGTGATACGTTGGACACATAAGAAATGTATACATATTTACATTAAATACACTAATGCATTATGTGGGTTGAATGCTGTAACAACACAGAATAAAACCATTAGTAAAAGTCCCATGAAGGTAGTGACTGCCCATTACTGCTGATCACTTATTAACTTTCATTTATTCACATGACTTCACTTTAATAAAATATTGGTTTTATTTTATTTTAATAAGGGCATACTTTTATGATGGTTGAATATACATTTACATTTACATTTAAGTCGTTTAGCAGACGCTCTTATCCAGAGCGACTTACAAATTGGTGCATTCACCTTATGACATCCAGTGGAACAGTAGTGCATCTAAATCTTTTCAGGGGGAGGGGGGGTGAGAGGGATTACTTTATCCTATCCTAGGTATTCCTTAAAGAGGTGGGGTTTCAGGTGTCTCCGGAAGGTGGTGATTGACTCCGCTGTCCTGGCGTCGTGAGGGACGGGGGGGGGGATTACTTTATCCTATCCTAGGTATTCCTTAAAGAGGTGGGGTTTCAGGTGTCTCCGGAAGGTGGTGATTGACTCCGCTGTCCTGGCGTCGTGAGGGAGTTTGTTCCACCATTGGGGGGCCAGAGCAGCGAACAGTTTTGACTGGGCTGAGCTAATTAGATCATGTATTTTCAGGCTTTTCAGGCTTGCAAAAACAACTAGTTTCTATTCCTCTAGATCCTGTTTTCTCTCAGTCTCCATGTCTTGCTCTGCACAGAGCGGACAAGTTTTAGGTGGGGTGCAATGGATTATGGTCATTGTAGTTAATTACCACATTTTCTGCACTAAACTATGTATAATATTGGCATGTTGGAAACTACAACTTCAGGCTTGATCTGATGTATCAGAAACTGCACAGCATACTCACACACAAAAAAAATGGCATTCAAGTAATTGAATCAACTTTGGTCAATAGGTTGTTTAAAAAACTAAAAATAACCGACATTTTGGTTAATAACTCAGCACAACTAACGATAAATATATTTTTATTTCACCTTTATTTAACCAGGTAAGCAAGTTGAGAACAAGTTCTCATTTACAATTGCGACCTGGCCAAGATAAAGCAAAGCAGTTTGACACATACAACGACACAGAGTTACACATGGAGTAAAACAAACATACAGTCAATAATACAGTAAAAAAAAACAAGTCTATATACAATGTGAGCAAATTAGGTGAGAAGGGAGGTAAAGGCAAAAAAGGCCATGGTGGCAAAGTAAATACAATATAGCAAGTAAAACACTGGAATGGTAGTTTTGCAATGGAAGAATGTGCAAAGTAGAAATAAATATAATGGGGTGCAAAGGAGCAAAATAAATAAATAAATTAAATACAGTTGGGAAAGAGGTAGTTGTTTGGGCTAAATTATAGGTGGGCTATGTACAGGTGCAGTAATCTGTAAGATGCTCTGACAGTTGGTGCTTAAAGCTAGTGAGGGAGATAAGTGTTTCCAATTTAAGAGATTTTTGTAGTTCGTTCCAGTCATTGGCAGCAGAGAACTGGAAGGAGAGGCGGCCAAAGAAAGAATTGGTTTTGGGGGTGACTAGAGACATATACCTGCTGGAGCGTGTGCTACAGGTGGGAGATGCTATGGTGACCAGCGAGCTGAGATAAGGGGGGACTTTACCTAGCAGGGTCTTGTAGATGACATGGAGCCAGTGGGTTTGGCGACGAGTATGAAGCGAGGGCCAGCCAACGAGAGCGTACAGGTCGCAATGGTGGGTAGTATATGGGGCTTTGGTGACAAAACGGATTGCACTGTGATAGACTGCATCCAATTTGTTGAGTAGGGTATTGGAGGCTATTTTGTAAATGACATCGCCAAAGTCGAGGATTGGTAGGATGGTCAATTTTACAAGGGTATGTTTGGCAGCATGAGTGAAGGATGCTTTGTTGCGAAATAGGAAGCCAATTCTAGATTTAACTTTGGATTGGAGATGTTTGATATGGGTCTGGAAGGAGAGTTTACAGTCTAACCAGACACCTAAGTATTTGTAGTTGTCCACGTATTCTAAGTCAGAGCCGTCCAGAGTAGTGATGTTGGACAGGCGGGTAGGTGCAGGTAGCGATCGGTTGAAGAGCATGCATTTAGTTTTACTTGTATTTAAGAGCAATTGGAGGCCACGGAAGGAGAGTTGTATGGCAATGAAGCTTGCCTGGAGGGTTGTTAACACAGTGTCCAAAGAAGGGCCGGAAGTATACAGAATGGTGTCGTCTGCGTAGAGGTGGATCAGAGACTCACCAGCAGCAAGAGCGACCTCATTGATGTATACAGAGAAGAGAGTCGGTCCTAGAATTGAACCCTGTGGCACCCCCATAGAGACTGCCAGAGGTCCGGACAGCAGACCCTCCGATTTGACACACTGAACTCTATCAGAGAAGTAGTTGGTGAACCAGGCGAGGCAATCATTTGAGAAACCAAGGCTGTCGAGTCTGCCGATGAGGATGCGGTGGTTGACAGAGTCGAAAGCCTTGGCCAGATCAATGAATACGGCTGCACAGTAATGTTTCTTATCGATGGCGGTTAAGATATCGTTTAGGACCTTGTGCGTGGCTGAGGTGCACCCATGACCAGCTCTGAAACCAGATTGCATAGCAGAGAAGGTATGGTGAGATTCGAAATGGTCGGTAATCTGTTTGTTGACTTGGCTTTCGAAGACCTTAGAAAGGCAGGGTAGGATAGATATAGGTCTGTAGCAGTTTGGGTCAAGAGTGTCCCCCCCTTTGAAGAGAGGGATGACCGCAGCTGCTTTCCAATCTTTGGGAATCTCAGATGACACGAAAGAGAGGTTGAACAGGCTAGTAATAGGGGTGGCAACAATTTCGGCAGATAATTTTAGAAAGAAAGGGTCCAGATTGTCTAGCCCGGCTGATTTGTAGGGGTCCAGATTTTTCAGCTCTTTCAGAACTTCAGCTGAATGGATTTGGGAGAAGGAGAAATGGGGAAGGCTTGGGCGAGTTGCTGTTGGGGTGCAGTGCTGTTGACCGGGGTAGGAGTTGCCAGGTGGAAAGCATGGCCAGCCGTAGAAAAATGCTTATTGAAATTCTCAATTATGGTGGATTTATCAGTGGTGACAGTGTTTCCTATCTTCAGTGCAGTGGGCAGCTGGGAGGAGGTGTTCTTATTCTCCATGGACTTTACAGTGTCCCAGAACTTTTTAGAGTTAGTGTTGCAGGAAGCAAATTTCTGCTTGAAAAAGCTAGCCTTGGCTTTTCTAACTGCCTGTGTATAACGGTTTCTAGCTTCCCTGAACAGCTGCATATCACGGGGGCTGTTCGATGCTAATGCAGAACGCCAAAGGATGTTTTTGTGTTGGTTAAGGGCAGTCAGGTCTGGGGAGAACCAAGGGCTATATCTGTTCCTGGTTCTAATTTTCTTGAATGGGGCATGTTTATTTAAGATTGTTAGGAAGGCATTTTTAAAAAAATATCCAGGCATCCTCTACCTCTACCACTACCTTGTATCCTTTTCCCTCTCGCTCTCATCCAACACTTCCCACACTGCCCCTACTCGGATGGTATCGCGCCGTCCCAACCTTCGCTCTCTCTCCCCCGCTACTCTCTCCTCTTCCATCCTATCATCTCTTCCCTCTGCTCAAACCTTCTCCAACCTATCTCCTGATTCTGCCTCCTCAACCCTCCTCTCCTCCCTTTCTGCATCCTTTGACTCTCTATGTCCCCTATCCTCCAGGCCGGCTCGGTCCTCCCCTCCCGCTCCGTGGCTCGACGACTCATTGCGAGCTCACAGAACAGGGCTCCGGGCAGCCGAGCGGAAATGGAGGAAAACTCGCCTCCCTGCGGACCTGACATCCTTTCACTCCCTCCTCTCTACATTTTCCTCTTCTCTCTCTGCTGCTAAAGCCACTTTCTACCACTCTAAATTCCAAGCATCTGCCTCTAACCCTAGGAAGCTCTTTGTAACCTTCTCCTCCCTCCTGAATCCTCCTCCCCCTCCCCCTCCTCCCTCTCTGCAGATGACTTCGTCAACCATTTTGAAAAGAAGGTCGACGACTTCCGATCCTCGTTTGCTAAGTCAAACGACACCGCTGGTTCTGCTCACACTGCCCTACCCTGTGCTCTGACCTCTTTCTCCCCTCTCTCTCCAGATGAAATCTCGCGTCTTGTGACGGCCGGCCGCCCTACAACCTGCCCGCTTGACCCTATCCCCTCCTCTCTTCTCCAGACCATTTCCGGAGACCTCCTCCCTTACCTCACCTCGCTCATCAACTCATCCCTGACCGCTGGCTACGTCCCTTCCGTCTTCAAGAGAGCGAGAGTTGCACCCCTTCTGAAAAACCTACACTCGATCCCTCCGATGTCAACAACTACAGACCAGTATCCCTTCTTTCTTTTCTCTCCAAAACTCTTGAACGTGCCGTCCTTGGCCAGCTCTCCCGCTATCTCTCTCAGAATGACCTTCTTGATCCAAATCAGTCAGGTTTCAAGACTAGTCATTCAACTGAGACTGCTCTTCTCTGTATCACGGAGGCGCTCCGCACTGCTAAAGCTAACTCTCTCTCCTCTGCTCTCATCCTTCTAGACCTATCGGCTGCCTTCGATACTGTGAACCATCAGATCCTCCTCTCCACCCTCTCCGAGTTGGGCATCTCCGGCGCGGCCCACGCTTGGATTGCGTCCTACCTGACAGGTCGCTCCTACCAGGTGGCGTGGCGAGAATCCGTCTCCACACCACGTGCTCTCACCACTGGTGTCCCCCAGGGCTCTGTTCTAGGCCCTCTCCTATTCTCGCTATACACCAAGTCACTTGGCTCTGTCATAACCTCACATGGTCTCTCCTATCATTGCTATGCAGACGACACACAATTAATCTTCTCCTTTCCCCTTCTGATGACCAGGTGGCGAATCGCATCTCTGCATGTCTGGCAGACATATCCGTGTGGATGACGGATCACCACCTCAAGCTGAACCTCGGCAAGACGGAGCTGCTCTTCCTCCCGGGAAGGACTGCCCGTTCCATGATCTCGCCATCACGGTTGACAACTCCATTGTGTCCTCCTCCCAGAGCGCTAAGAACCTTGGCGTGATCCTGGACAACACCCTGTCGTTCTCAACTAACATCAAGGCGGTGGCCCGTTCCTGTAGGTTCATGCTCTACAACATCCGCAGAGTACGACCCTGCCTCACACAGGAAGCGGCGCAGGTCCTAATCCAGGCACTTGTCATCTCCCGTCTGGATTACTGCAACTCGCTGTTGGCTGGGCTCCCTGCCTGTGCCATTAAACCCCTACAACTCATCCAGAACGCCGCAGCCCGTCTGGTGTTCAACCTTCCCAAGTTCTCTCACGTCACCCCGCTCCTCCGCTCCCTCCACTGGCTTCCAGTTGAAGCTCGCATCCGCTACAAGACCATGGTGCTTGCCTACGGAGCTGTGAGGGGAACGGCACCTCAGTACCTCCAGGCTCTGATCAGGCCCTACACCCAAACAAGGGCACTGCGTTCATCCACCTCTGGCCTGCTCGCCTCCCTACCACTGAGGAAGTACAGTTCCCGCTCAGCCCAGTCAAAACTGTTCGCTGCTCTGGCCCCCCAATGGTGGAACAAACTCCCTCACGACGCCAGGACAGCGGAGTCAATCACCACCTTCCGGAGACACCTGAAACCCCACCTCTTTAAGGAATACCTAGGATAGGATAAAGTAATCCCTCTCACCCCCCCTCCCCCTGAAAAGATTTAGATGCACTACTGTTCCACTGGAGGTCATAAGGTGAATGCACCAATTTGTAAGTCGCTCTGGATAAGAGCGTCTGCTAAATGACTTAAATGTAAATGTAAATGTACTGACGGGATGAGATCAATATCCTTCCAGGACACCCCGGCCAGGTCGATTAGAAAGGCCTGCTCGCTGAAGTGTTTCAGGGAGCGTTTTACAGTGATGAGTGGAGGTCGTTTGACCGCTGACCCATTACGGATGCAGGCAATGAGGCAGTGATCGCTGAGATCTTGGTTGAAGACAGCAGAGGTGTATTTAGAGGGGAAGTTGGTTAGGATGATATCTATGAGGGTGCCCGTGTTTAAGGCTTTGGGGGGGTACCTGGTAGGTTCATTGATAATTTGTGTGAGATTGAGGGCATCAAGTTTAGATTGTAGGATGGCTGGGGTGTTAAGCATGTTCCAGTTTAGGTTGCCTAGCAGCACGAGCTCTGAAGATAGATGGGGGGCAATCAGTTCACATATGGTGTCCAGAGCACAGCTGGGGGCAGAGGGTGGTCTATAGCAGGCGGCAACGGTGAGAGACTTGTTTTTAGAGAGGTGGATTTTTAAAAGTAGAAGTTCAAATTGTTTGGGTACAGACCTGGATAGTAGGACAGAACTCTGCAGGCTATCTTTGCAGTAGATTGCAACACCGCCCCTTTGGCAGTTCTATCTTGTCTGAAAATGTTGTAGTTTGGAATTAAAATTTCTGAATTTTTGGTGGTCTTCCTAAGCCAGGATTCAGACACAGCTAGAACATCCGGGTTGGCAGAGTGTGCTAAAGCAGTGAAAAGAACAAACTTAGGGAGGAGGCTTCTAATGTTAACATGCATGAAACCAAGGCTATTACGGTTACAGAAGTCATCAAAAGAGAGCGCCTGGGGAATAGGGAGTGGAGCTAGGCACTGCAGGGCCTGGATTCACCTCTACATCGCCAGAGGAACATAGGAGGAGAAGAATAAGGGTACGGCTAAAAGCAATAAGAATTGGTCGTCTAGAACGTCTGGAACAGAGAGTAAAAGGAGGTTTCTGGGGGCGATAAAATAGCATCAAGGTATAATGTACAGACAAAGGTATGGTAGGATGTGAATACAGTGGAGGTAAACCTAGGTATTGAGTGATGAAGAGAGAGATATTGTCTCTAGAAACATCATTGAAACCAGGAGATGTCATTGCATGTGTGGGTGGTGGAACTAATAAGTTGGATAAGGTATAGTGAGCAGGACTAGAGGCTCTACAGTGAAATAAGCCAATAAACACTAACCAGAACAGCAATGGACAAGACATATTGACATTAAGGAGAGGCATCCTTAGTCGAGTGATCAAAAGGGTCCAGGGAGTGGAGAGGTTGGTTTGGGGGTCACAGCGATTTAGACAGCTAGCCAGGCCATCGGTAGCAAGCTAGCATAGGATGGAGGTCTGCTGTTAGCCACCTCTTGCGTTGCGTCAGTAGATTAGTGGAGTTCCGTGTTGTAGAGGGGATTCATCCAAATCACACAAAAAAAAACAAAATAAAAACAATAGATAAAGTTATAGAGGCCCAAGAAGAAACATAATAATAATACAAATAAATAAATTGTCCGATTGTCTATTCTGAGAGCAGCCGGTAAGACAGCTAACGGTTAGCAGGCCGCAGATGGGCGTTCAGGTAACGTCGCGACGGAGGAGCCAGCCGGATCTCCTTCGGGTAGATAACGTCGGCAGTCCAGTTGTGAAGGCCTGGTGGGGCTCCGCGTAGGCAGTAAAACGGGTCCGGATAGGTGACTGCAGCCCAGGAGTGATTGACGTAGCTCAGGAGTGATTGACGGAGCTGGCTAGCTCCGGAGTAATTGATGTTTGCTCCGGAATCGACGAAAGCAGATAGACACACGGATAGCAGCCAGCTAGCTGTGAGATCCGGGAGTGAATGTCCAGAGAGCAGTTGAAATCCAGGGACATGGAGAGAAAAATCGGTCCGGTATGTTCCGTTCCGAGCCGCGCTGCGCCGTACAAAACTGGCGATAGATTTTCGAGTTAAAGGATAGCTGATGACCACAAACCGTGGTTAGCTGAATACTAACGAGTTGCCAGTAAAGAAGCTAACTAGCTTCTGATTAACTTCTGGCTAGCTCCTGGCTAGCTTCTGGCTAGCTTCTTGGAGTTTCTGGCTAGCTTCTGGCTAGCTTCTTGGAGGATTGCAGATTTGAGGTAAATAATACGTATTTATACATATCAATTGGTGAGGCAGGTTGCAGGAGAGTGTATTGAAGATGAGTTGATGGAAAATAAAAATAAAATGTATGTGAAAAAAGTTGTAAATATATATATATACACGAAACGACAAGACGAGGACAAAAGACGTCTGAACTGCTATGCCATCTCGGGCAACCGAGATGTATATTGTCAATTTACTATTGTCAATTTATTATAATCCACATAAGAAATCACACAAAACTTGCTGTAGCCTGCACGCAGTCTACATAGGCTATTTGAACTGACACCCAGTAGACCTGCAGTCTAAATGATTGTATAGCTATAAATAAATAGCCTATGTCTCAAACACTGCTTCCAGCTGCCCCCTTGGTGTCGATTGTAAATGTGAAATACATATTCAAATTATTTTCCTCCTGCGACGAAATGTTTCATATTAAGATCCGACATCTGTACATATAAGTAGGAGTGTGAATAATTTTGTTTTTGTAAAACCAGGCTGGCTGACATACTGACATTTTTATACCATTGTGTGTCGTCAAGCCCTCCACGTGTCAATATTTTACCACCTAAATGTAAATATGTTGTGGGCTGTGGTACACACAGTGTAAATGCTCATTTGTTACATGATGTGCTACACTATATCTCCTGATTTTAACTGCAGTTATGCTGTTTTGGTGCTATTTTTTATTTTTTACATTTAAGATTATGCAATACATGTTCATATGCTTTCATGTATTTTATGATAGACAAGTGTCCGTCTTTCCAATCCTTTCAAGTAACAGTCTACACACCCGTGTACAGTCTTCACATTGTTTTTCTGCCTTAAAATTAAAGATGGAAAATCTGGACTATCCAAATAAAGTGTGACCCTTAGTGGCAGCATTTACAGCTGTGGGTCATTTTAAACAAGATTCTACCAACCTTCCATATCTCTTAGGGCAGTGGTCACCAACCTTCCATATCTCTTAGGGCAGTGGTCACCAACCTTCCATATCTCTTAGGGCAGTGGTCACCAACCTTCCATATCTCTTAGGGCAGTGGTCACCAACCTTCCATATCTCTTAGGGCAGTGGTCACCAACCTTCCATATCTCTTAGGGCAGTGGTCACCAACCTTCCATATCTCTTAGGGCAGTGGTCACCAACCTTCCATATCTCTTAGGGCAGTGGTCACCAACCTTCCATATCTCTTAGGGCAGTGGTCACCAACCTTCCATATCTCTTAGGGCAGGGAGAGAGCAGCAGACTGAGGGTCAGTCTCAGCGTAGGGAGAGAGCAGCAGACTGAGGGTCAGTCTCAGCAGAGGGAGAGAGCAGCAGACTGAGGGTCAGTCTCAGCGTAGGGAAAGAGCAGCAAACTGAGGGTCAGTCTCAGCGTAGGGAGAGAGCAGCAGACTGAGGGTCCGTCTCAGCAGAGGGAGAGAGCAGCAGACTGAGGGTCAGTCTCAGTGGAGGGAGAGAGCAGCAGACTGAGGGTCAGTCTCAGCAGAGAGAAAGAGCAGCAGACTGAGGGTCAGTCTCAGCAGAGGGAGAGAGCAGCAGACTGAGGGTCCGTCTCAGCGGGGGGAGCAGCAGACTGAGGGTCCGTCTCTCAACGTCCCTCTGCTCTCTCTTTCCTCGACAGACTGACCAAAAAGGGACACCGTCTTCCAGCTGATGGCGAAGAAATAGACTAGAAATGCACATTGCTCTCTGCACACAGTTGCTCTCTGCACACAGTTGCTCTCTGCACACAGTTGCTCTCTGCACACAGTTGCTCTCTGCACACAGTTGCTCTCTGCACACATTGCTCTCTGCACACATTGCTCTCTGCACACAGTTGCTCTCTGCACACATTGCTCTCTGCACACAGTTGCTCTCTGCACACAGTTGCTCTCTGCACACATTGCTCTCTGCACACAGTTGCTCTCTGCACACAGTTGCTCTCTGCACACAGTTGCTCTCTGCACACATTGCTCTCTGCACACCGTCTGCACACATCGACACCCTCGAAGAATCGTTACCCATCACAAAAGCCACGGCCCTTGCAGGGCAAGGGAAACAACTACTTCAAGGTCTCAGAGCGAGTGACGTCACCGATTGAAACGCTATTAGCGCGCACGCCGCTAACTAGCTAGCTACCTCCTCCTTTTCTGCAACAACCAGCGATCTGGGTCAACAGCATCAATGTAACAGTACAGCTTCCATCCCTCTCCTCACCCTTACCTGGGCTCGACCCAGGGACCCTCTGCACACATCGATGACAGCCGCCCTCGAAGCATCGTTCCCCATCACTCCACAAAAGCCGCAACCCTTGCCGAGCAAGAGAAACAACTACTTCAAGGTCTCAGAGCGATTGATGTCTAGGTCCAAAAGGCTCCTTAACAGCTTCTACCCTCAAGCCATAAGACTGCTGAACAATTAATCAAATGACCACCCAGACTATTTGCATTGACACCCTCACCCCTCTGTTTTTACACTGCTGCTACTTGCTGTTTAAAAAAAAAATCTATGCATAGTCACTTTACCCCTACCTACATGTACAAATGACCTCGACTAACCTGTACATTGACTCGGTATCGGTACCTCCTGTATATAGCCTCATTATTGTTCTTTTATTGTGTTCCTTTTTATTTTGTTCATTTAGTAAATATTTTCTGAACTCTATTTTCTTAAAACTGCATTGTTGGTTAAGGGCTTGTAGTAAAGTAAGCATTTCACGCATGTGACTTTGTAAAATATAATATTTCATTTGATTTAACACTGTTAAAGCTGCTATCCTTTCGGTTTACAAGTTGGTCCCAGAGGCATACAGACATCAGTTCCGTAAATTTACGAAACACAGAATCGCTAAGACATGTTTGCAAGGGAACAAGCATGTATTTTTGATCAGTGGTGTGGTTCTCAAGAGGTCAAGGACCTTAAATAAACTTCTCGAGCAGTTCAAGATTTGCCTTCACGAATAGAGTGCTACCTACATTTATGAGCACAAGGATCTTACTCTCAAGAAAGCGGCAGATCTGGAAGGTGAGTTTGTGTTGAGTTGACACATAAAACTACCTTCACAAACAAAGCAACCAGTCCCTACGCATAAATCATTTCAGAGAAGTCCCCTCATACTGCCAGGTTTCAGTCCATATTTCCAGTGCCCAAAGATAGATTGTCAGAAAACTGGTGTTTCGTATCCACTAGTGTATCCACTAGTTTCTCATTACTGCTGTGAGAAATTGTCTCTCAGTGTCCTAAGTTGAAGCAGAAAAAAATCACTAAAGAAATTAACTTTTTGGCCTAACTTAAAAACAACAGTTTTGGGTCAAATCCAATATAACACAACATGGAGTGAAACCCTCTGTATTTTCAAGTATTGTGGTGGCAGCATCCTGTTATGGGTATGCTTGTCACTGGCACGAACTGGGGAGTTTGTCAGGATAAATATGAAAGGAGCAAACCCCAGGTAAAAAGTTGGAATAAAGCCTGTCGTGTGGTCTTCTGAAAACCGGGTTGAGTGTTCCTGAATGGTCCAGTGTCAGTCCTGACATAAATCTGCTTGAAAGTAGTGTTCCTGAATGGTCCAGTGTCAGTCCTGAAATACATCTGCTTGAAAGTAGTGTTCCTGAATGGTCCAGTGTCAGTCCTGACATACATCTGCTTGAAAGTATTGCTGTCCATAAATTGTTCCCAACCAAATTTACAAGAGGTTGAGCAATTTTTACAAAAACAATGGATAGGCCTATATGTTGTGCAAGGTTGATAGAATCTTATTCAAAATGATTCACAGCTGTAATGACTGCCTAAGGCGCTTACACCAAGTGTTAACTCTGGTGTGTGAAGACACTCAGTCATGACTTTTTATTAATTTAGAAAATGTTATCATTATATCATTTATCATCATTATCATCATTTTTCTTTTACTTTGAAAAGGTGGAGTAGGTTGTATAGATCACTATGAAAAAAATATAATTTAACCCTTTTTTAGATTTAAATTTAAGAGAGCAAAATGTGAAGGGATCTTTCAATACATTTCCTGGTTTCCCAGAAATCCTTTTTGGATGACTCAGGATTTCCCTTCTGATTCTGGGAATCCTCCAATCGGGATTTTGGGAAAACCAGGGGATTTATTGAAAGTACCCGGAATTTTGCAACCCCATTAGCGACTGTACATTTGATCATGGGGATTGTTCTACCAGCTGTTGGTTTCTGTTAAACATTGCTGTTTCAAAATAAACACTGCTCCTGACTCAACTTTGAAAATATTCACGGTGTGTAGCTAACTTCCTGCTTCCATTCAAGCATGTTTGAAAAAATGGAGAAAGCATATCATGTTTCATTAATTATAATATATACCATTTAACAGGTACTTTTATCCAAAGCGACTTACAATCATGCGTGGGACACATTTTTGACGTATTGGGTTGTCCCAGGAATCAAACCTACTATCCTGCTGTTGCAAGTTCCATACTGAGCTACAGAGGACCTGTTCACTGTAGGTTTTATATATCTGATCCTACAGTTAGTTTCAACTTTTTTGGGGAGATTGTGCAATGTGTGACAGAATGTGAACATGAGGATGGAATAGAAATAATAAATCTAAAGGCCAGGTGACAAAGGTCTGATTCAGAGGTTGCTCATCACAACCTGCTGACTACTCTGTACAGTCCAAACACACACACACCTCTCCTGACAAAGCAACTCTTCCCTTTACTTGCTGCAAACAAACACTCCAGGCAAAAGTTTTGTTTAAGTCAGGTAAAATTATTGTTTTCCTCTCTCAATTTCTGATGATTTAAATAAGCTGTTTACTGTAAGAGCTGGCAATGTTTTGACAGGTTTTGAGTAAACAAACTCAGCAATGGAAATACCAAATTAACTCCTCGGCAACAGAGGGCTACCAGGAGGACAGCTCGGAGACCGATGCTCCGGAGTTCTGTGACAGGGAAATTACCCACGACTTCGAGGTCAAACTCTCAATCTACTACTTGCTGACCTTCATGCGGAGAGTGATGGGCAACAATTTGGTTTTCTACATCTTCTGCAAGTTGGAGAAACTCAACACAGTGGGCAACGTCTTCCTATTCAACCTGTTAATGTCGGACCTGGTCTTCATGTCTAGTCTGCCATTCTGGGCTGTGTCCCACCACATGTCCAGCTGGGTCTTTGGCCGGGCCTGGTGTAAGATCGTGGGCAGCAATTACTTTCTGGGTTTCTACAGCTCCATCTTGTTCCTGACTCTCGTATGACCTTTGACCGGTACCTGGCTCTACTCCATGCCGTCCACCAGGCTTTGCCGGAGGACCTTATGCCCTGGTCTCGTTCGCCGCTGTGTGAGGCATCAGCCTCCTGGCGTGCATCAAGCCGTTTATACTCTATGACCAGGCAGAGTATTACACCCAGGGGTTGATGTGTGAAGAGGTCAGCGCCTTGGAAGGGATCAACTTTAAGGTGTTGGAGATGTTGGGGCCTTACCTCCAGTTAGGCTTGTTTTTCATATATCCTCTCATTGTTTTGTTTTTTTACTGCTACTTTAGGATCGCCATGACGGTCATCTCTTCCAGGACTGTGAGACTCATATTTGTCATGCCGGACACCTAATAATGTTGTGGTGATGCTTCAAGAGGATGAAGACGACTGTGTGAGTCTGCAAACCTGACAATGCGCTGTAAGTTACTCGTATGGTCACATATCTGTACTTCTGTGTCAACCCTGGCTTCTACACCTTTGTGAGGAAAAAAGCTCCAGAACCACTTCAGAATTCTGCTGGTGAGACATGTGCCATGTCTTAAGAACCATACCTCAGTCAAAGGTACTAGCCGGACAATGTCACAAATTAGGAACCTTCATGTGGGCAGGACTAGTTAAACAGATGGACAGGTATGATCTAAGAGCCCCGTGGCACAGAAATGTACAGTATATTAATGAACATCTAGCAGTTGCATATTAGTTAACAAATCTTGGAAAATACACGTAGTTACTCACTGCTGTGCATCTGCATTGCTTTCTCTTTGGGGTTTTAGGCTGGGTTTCTGTATAGCACTTTGTTACTACTGATGTACAAAAGGGCTTTATTGATTGCTTGAAAATAGATGTGCTTATACAATGTTAATTGCAGAAGTGATCAACCCCCTTAATTTGTAAAGCACTTTGAGTACCTTGGTTGGTAGAAATACACTATACTGTATATACTGAGTGTACAAAACATTAACAACACCTGCTCTTTCCATGACATAGACTGACCAGGTGAATCCAGGTGAACGATATGATCCCTTATTGATGTCACTTGTTAAATCCACTTCAATCAGTGTAGATGAAGGGGATGAGACAGGTTAAAGAACTATTTTTAATTCTTGAGACAATTGAGACATAGATTGTGCATGTGTGCCATTCAGAGGGTGAATGGGCAAGACAACAGATTTAAGTGCCTTTGAACGGGTTATGGTAGTAGGTACTAGGCACACCGGTTTGTGTCAAGAACTGCAACGCTGACGAGTTTTTCATGCTCAACAGTTTTGGAAAGTAGTTTGTTCTTAACTGAATTGCCTGGTAAAATAAATAATAATCTCTGAAGTTCAGCGCTATAGCGATGTTCCCGTGGTTACGGAGACACTGCATTCACAGTAAATGCTGCATATCTTTTCTCAAATTGGAAGTTGCCTTTAAATTTCCAAGCGGGCTGCAGAACTCAGCGATACGGATTGAATCGATCCCTGAAATCTGCAAAAGAGAAATTGGTCTCGTGTTTGTCTACGTAGAGAGATATCCAGCCACAATCTAAAGATTTAATATCCAAGATGGCGTAGCAGCGAAGACGTGTTTGTTTTGTCCTCTCGTGTACTTTTGTATTTTTTGTAAATATATATTTCAATTTATTTTCAATCTCTTCTCGATTTTTTATTTGATTATACCTTCCGGTAACCTGCCTCACCCAATGTGATACGGATTCGCTATTATTTTAAATTTTAGAAAACATTCAAGAATCTCCAGAAGCTAACCAGCTAATTAGCTACAAGCTATTTAGTCATTGTTAGCCACTGCTAGCGGCTTTTACCTTCTGCACAGATACCAGCCCTGTTTTTAGCCTGGACAATACTCGCCTGTCTACCAATATCGCTTGTCTACCAATATTGGACTGTCTCTCCACAACAACGCCGGATTCCTGCCGTAATCCCTGGACCACTACTACTGATCTTCACAGCTAGCTTGCAGCTAGCTATCTAGCTCACAGCTTGCAGCTAGCTAGCTCACAGCTAGCTAGCTCATAGCTAGCTTTCACTCACCGTGGCACCTAGTACCGAAGCTATTCTCTGAGGCCCACCTCCCGGCCTACTCAGCTGTTCACTCGAACCCTACTCATACACGGCTAGAGCCAAAAACTCCACCGGATCCTTGATGTAAACTCTGGACCTTGGCACCGGATCACCGCTGCTACCGATTGGATATAGTGGCTAACGCCACTGCCACGAAGCTAGCACCAGTTAGCCGTGAGCCAGGTCGCATCTCCCGGCTAGCAAACTAAATTCTACAATACCTCTTTCGCCTTCTGGCTTGTATTCTCTGTCGACACGGCGCCCCGCCGCACCACCACGACTGGTCTGCCGACGAATACTCTATCCGCTGTGCCTTCATCCGGCCTCCGTCGAGGCAGACGCTACTAACTTTAAACGCCGTGTCGCTAGCGTAGTGGGGCTCCCCTGTTCCATCTACTGCTGCCCCCTGGACACTGTGATCACTTGGCTACATAGCTGATGCCTGCTGGACTGTCCATTAATCATGGTACTCCACTCTGTTTATTTATTTTTTATCTGTCGGCCCCAGCCGCGAACTCAGGCTCTCTGTGTGTAGTTAATCCGACCCTCTCTGCCTTGTCATCGCCATTTTACCTGCTGTTGTTGTGTTAGCTGATTAGCTGTTGTTTTAGCTAGCTCTCCCAATCAACACCTGTGATTACGTTATGCCTCGCTGTATGTCTCTCTCAAATGTCAATATGCCTTGTATACTGTTGTTCAGGTTAGTTATCATTGTTTTAGTTTACAATGGACCCCCTAGTTCCTAGTACCTCTGATGCCTCCTTTGTTCCACCTCCCACACATGCGGTGACCTCACCCATTACAACCAGCATGTCCAGAGATACAACCTCCCTTATCATCACCCAGTGCCCGGGCTTACCTCCTCTGTACCCGCACCCCACCATACCCCTGTCTGCGGATTATGCCCTGAATATATTCTACCACGCCCAGAAATCCGCTCCTTTTATTCTTTGTCCCCAACGCTCTAGGCGACCAGTTTTGATAAGCTTTAGCCGCACCCTCATTCTACTCCTCCTTTGTTCCACGGGTGACGTGGAGTTAAACCCAGGCCCTGCATGTCCCCAGGCACCCTCATTTGTTGACTTCTGTGATCGAAAAAGCCATGGTTTCATGCATGTCAACATCAGAAGCCTCCTCCCTAAGTTTGTTTTACATACTGCTTTAGCACACTCTGCCAACCCTGATGTCCTTGCTGTGTGTGAATCCTGGCTTAGGAAGGCCACCAAAAATTCTGAGATTTCCAAACCCAACTATAACATTTTCCGTCAAGATAGAACTTGTAGCGGTATTTATCAGAGAGGGGTAAAGAAAGATTTTGTTCGGGCGCCAGGCAGGTATTAACCATGCCGAAAGGAAAAGAGTAGAATAGAGAGAGTACCACTACCAGACCCACACACATCAGCAGAAGAGACTGCCTAGAGTGTAGCCTGTTTACCAGATAGCCAGTGGAGAGAAAAGAGAATACACACCATATAAAACCCACATCACAGCACAGGGGTAACCCAAACAAGAATACCTCATACAATAATACTAATACTAATAATGGCAGAGCAATTCAACAGCAACTTCATACAAGAACGACCCCAGTCATCAACATAGGATTTGCAATAATCTGTATTATTTTCTAGTGGATGAGTGCAGAGGGTATGAATGTGGGGGGTGTTCATCGACACAACAAAGGCCTTAAAAATGTCCAGTCTTCTCGGCCACATGTCATTAGTACACCTCACCTCAATACAGTTCACATAACAATACACAACTTGCAAGCAACCTCCCTTTTAACTAAAATGTTCATCAAAATACTTCTGGCAGGGCAATAATAGTCCAGCTCTAATGAACTTCAAGGGGAAGTGCATTTGAAAAATAGAGAGTCTGTTGCAGGGTAAAGCACTGGAACGAGAGGGAAGAGAAAGAGAGAGAAAAAGAGAAATCTTAGCTGTGGTCTTCAGGCCTGCCGTGTACCGTCTGACTGTCCGATGGTTTGTTGGTTTGTATGTTAAAGCTTCGCAACAATGTTGCTACGAATCCATGCGATCCATAACGGGGCGGTCCCAAACAAAAACAACCACGATCTAAAGCGATCACACCGATGATTGAGTTAACTACATTATAAACTACAAATGCTGAAAACAAACAAAACTTCTGCAGCACAGCACACACAATCAAACTGTCGCGCCACCCAAGAGCTCCTCACCAAAGAGCTGAACAAGCTCTCTTTATTTCCTCCTTCCTTACTGCTCATGCACTCTTAAAGTGGCAGCGCACGGTGAAGGCTCCGTGCAGATTTCGCCACACTCCTCCCCCCATGAAAAAACAATGCCTGTAGAAACAAAGAGGATGCAGGCTTTGACAAGTTCATGTTCCTGCTACACAAAACCAGGGAAGTCCTCCTCATCAGAGTCCTCCACGAAGAGGTCCTGCAGGTGTTGCTTTTGCCTGCGATCCAGCTCTTCTGCCGTAGGGTAGCAGGGCTTTAGGTCAACAACATGCACTGTCCTGACATCTTCCCCAGTGTCCTCCAAACAGACCAAGTAGTTCACTGGTCCCAACTGCTGCACTACACGGTATGGACCTTTCCATCTCGAAGCTAGCTTGGCAGTGAACTTCTTAGATGCCTTTGACAGATGATGGGAACGTATCCAGACACGAGACTGGGGTGGAAAACACACGTCTCGTCTATGTTTGTCATAGTTTCTCAGCTGTCGAAGTTTTGCTTTGGTTTTGCTGGCCTCCACTCTGGCTAGCAAGGTGTGGTGGTGTTGTACGGCATCAAACGCTGGGCAGTCAGGTGAAACATTTGAACTTTGCAAGACCCTGTCCTTCGGACCTTTTAGTGGTCTTCCCAGGTGGAGTTCGGCGGGAGTGACCCCAGAAGTCTCCTGCACGGCAGAGTTCAGTGCAAAGCGAAATTCAGGGAGATGCTGATCCCACCTTGTGTGCTGATCCCCCACGAATGAAGCAATCATCCCCTTCAGGGTTCGGTTTACCCTCTCGGTCAGGTTGGTCTGAGGATGATAGGCTGTGGTCAACTTGGCAATTACCCCCCAGTAGGTACAGAGCTCTTTGTAGATTCCTGATATGAACTGCGGACCTCGGTCAGAGAGGATTTGGTCTGGAATTCCAAATCTGGTAAAAACCTCCCTTCGCAGAATTAGAGCAATGGCTGATGCAGTAGCTTTGCGGAGGGGAAACAACTCCACCCAGTGTGTGTAGTAGTCCACTACCACCGATAAAAATTCATTCCGTGTCCCCCGGCTGGGAGGAAAAGGTCCCATGAGGTCAATTCCCAACATTTCATTTGGATGGTTCAACACGGTCTGCTGCATTTTCCCGGCAGGTCTGCCAATGTCTGGTTTGTATTTCTGGCAGACTTCACACTGCTGTACAAACCTCCGGGTATCAACCCACATGCCTGGCCAGTAAACCACCTCTTGTAGTCTTCGATAAGTTTTAAAAACTCCAAGATGGCCACTCATGGGATTGGCATGATAAGCTTGGATTATCTGGTCACACAATGTAGAGGGAATGAAGACGTGATAATGGGTGCTGTGTATTCCATCTCCTCTTGGAGTTTTTCGATACACTTTATCCTGAATTATGCTATACTTATCATTGAAGCGACTCTTGGAGTCTTCTTCAGACAGACTCTTGTGGATCACCATGATGGCAGCATCCTTCTGCTGTGCTCTCCATACACTCTCATAATCCAGAGGAAAGGAATCATCCAGACATTTAGCGGTAGTATAAGTACTGCACAAGGGAGGACAAATATTGGCAGTCTCTGTAATCCGAGAAAGGGCATCTGGTACAACGTTCAGTTTTCCTTTGCGATACTCAATGATGAAGTCAAACTTCTGCAGTCTGATAGACCAGCGAATAAGACGGCTGTTGGTCTTGCCTGATGCCAGCACCCACTGCAGAGCAGCATGGTCTGTGACAACGGTGAAGATCTTTGCCTCCAAGTAGTAGCTCCATTTCTCCAAAGCCCAGACCACAGTGAGGCACTCCCTTTCAGTTGAATAATTCCTCTCGGCTGAATTAAGGGTGCGACTTGCATAGGCAAGAACTTCTTCTGTTCCAAGTCCTGTTTGTTGAGCCAAGACTGCTCCAAGTCCTGTTTGACTTGCATCCGTGTACACAATGAAATGAGCATTCAGGTTAGGATGTCCAAGCACTGGAGGAGTAATTAGACTGTTTTTGAGTGCTTCAAATGCACTTTGGCATGCAGGGGTCCATTGGAATTTCACACCTTTCTTCTTAAGGTGGTTGAGGGGTTCAGCTACCTTTGAAAAATCAGGCACAAACCTGTGGTACCATCCAGCCATACCCAGAAACCGCTGAACAGCCTTGAGGGATGTGGGAATTGGGAATTCCTGCACGGCTGCAACTTTGGCTGGATCTGCATGGATACCTTCAGCATTAACCACATGACCAAGGAACTTGAGTTCTGGCAGACAGAAACAACACTTCTTCAAGTTCAAGGTCAAACCTGCAGCCTTTAGTCTGTCGAAGACGGACTGAATGTCTTGCAGATGATCCGCAACAGAGGAGGAGTAGATTATGATGTCATCCAGATACACAAGACAATTTCTACCCCTCAGATCTCCCAGGACAGTCTCCATCAACCGTTGGAAGGTTGCTGGAGCATTCTTCAAACCAAAAGGCATGACTTTGAAGGAGTACAAACCAGCAGGGGTGACAAAGGCAGTCTTGTCCTGACTAGCGGGATCAGAGAGTAATAGGATACGGCATGTGTCAAAATTGATTGATTGCTGACCTTATGACCTGATGACATGTACAGAATATGTGCCCCCGCCCCGCCCCCCCTGTTCGTGTGGTCATGTGTTAGAGGGTGTTTGAACTTTTGGGGCCCATGCCCCCCTCCACCCCCCAGTTTTATCTCCCTTATGGTTGTTATCTATGAAGCAGGAATGTCTGGGGCTATAGATAGCGCTGGGGCCTCAGCATTATAAATGTCCAGAACAAGGCTTTCGAAACCCAGAACCGTAAACCCTATTTTTTAAACATGGATTTTGCGATCAGTGGCAAAGCTGTGATGACTGTAGCCTCGGAGGCAGGACCGCGTCTGAAACATCGAGAAAGGGCAAAGTATACAGCCGCAATATACGATGCACCAAAAAAGCGGTTTTTAAACGTGTATAGAACCCAGATACCGCCCGCAACGGCGCTGAAAGATGAAGTGTTGATGTCTAACGGACAGCATTGGGGGCATCTGTTTGATTACTTGGCCTGTAGCGTGAAACTCTATACGTTAGCCGAAGGAGAAGAATATACCGACCAGAAATTAGGCGTGACTTATGATGTTGAAGACTGGACGGTTTTTCGACAGGTTTTGTGTCCCGAACTGAGCCGTATCACCAAGGGTTACAGCTTGTTCACAGGCTACGAGACCCGTTGGGAAGGTACCCCGGACACCTCAGGAAGAGTATTTCAACCCCAAGAAGATACAACGTCAGGAGAGGCAGCCCCCAAAGAAAGCGAGGTAAGCTGTGTTGTTAACCCCGCCCAGATACCCCGAGGGTTGGTTCAAGAATAAAAAGGCTGGTTCTTAAAACCTACAGTTCTTAACCTACGCATTGACCATGGATATTCCTAACGCATACCCGAACTCCGAAACGGCCTGGGCTCCCGACACTAAGGATTGTATGCCTCGCAGCCCTCCATTCTACTCCCCCCTGGCAAGACCCTCGACACCCCCTACCTGTACACAACCTGAGGACGTGTTTGATGGGGTGGTCAGTACTATTTTTGTTGACACAATCAAGGCCTCAGTAGCCGCGCTTTTAGACGTGGTGATTGGAGAATATATACGAGAAAAATGCATCGGTTGTGAGATTAATCACCCCAGCCAGCGAAGGCACCCATGCCTATACGATCCCCCAAGATACTACTTCTTCAACAATTTTGAGGCGCTGGTGAAAAGACTTTGGTCCCGCCGGTTTATACCATCGCTGGTCAGAGCCCTGGAGGCTATGGGCCTTGTGCCGTCTATCCCCAGAGTTTACGGGGTAACCGAAGCATTCCTACACGAGCTAAAGGAGGCAATTCACATACACCAGAAACTCAAAGAAATCCGACACACCCTGGTGGAGGATAACAAATACAGGGAGGCTGTGGTGTCGGATGTGTTGGCTTTCTGGCTCAATAAACCCCAAGAGCCCGAGTGACATTTTTGTTATTTAGATGTAGAGCAATGGGTAACTATATGTATACGATGTTAGATAGAATAAATACATTTTTTCTTTTGAGAGAACTTACAAGTGTTATGCATCAAATTATTGAAAATAACGTGAACAATGTCTTGTTCTACAAAACCCCCAATTCCGGGGCTAATGTAGAGCGTGTTTTGAAAATGGAACAAATCATGACTCATGTACGCCATGCTGGCGAGGTTCTACAATGGACACAAATGGTAACCCGGCTTGGTGGTGATTCTGAAGAACTAGAAACAACCTTGTCTAAGATTTTACTTTATTTGTTTGAAACACCCTTTAATTGTACCATGTATCATATTTGTTGTTTATATACTTTTATAGCGGATGTGTCTGTTGTAAAAATTCAGCGAAACAAACCTGTTAATCTAACCCAAATATACAAGGTTTTACATGATTCGATCATAGAGAAAGGGGGGGCATGTATCCTGCAACGAATTAGGGATTGTCTGTATACGTAATACCTAATGTTTTCATGAAAATAAAAATCCCAAAAATGAAAATGAAATGTTGTTATTTGAAAGTGGCTCATTAACATTATTGTACCTCAGAGAGGCAAGAAGGATGGCAGAGCAGATTTTGAAAAACATTTATTATAATCCCTCTAACCCGGGGTCTTATGGTGGTAAGGAGCGTTTACAGCGCGCTTTAGCCGAAGAAACAGGTCACAGGTTAAGCGATGCTAAAGTCACTGAGTGGCTATCCGAACAAGATGCGCACACTCTACATAAACCCGTGAGAAAACATTTTCCTAGAAATAGAGTTTTTTCTACACACCCATTGTCCCAATTTCAGGCGGATCTATGTGACATGCAGGCCCTTGCAGATAAAAATGAAGGAAACCGCTACATGCTAACGGTCATAGATATTTTCTCTAAAATAGCTTTTGTCCGGGTCTTAAAGAATAAGAGCGGCGCTGAGGTGACCAGGGCATTTGCCTCTATCTTGAAGGAAGGAGGCGCCCCCAAGAAAGTGCAGACCGATGGCGGAAAATAATTTTTTAATAAGACCTTTCAGAAACTAATGAAAAAGCACAATATAGTACATTTTGCTACAGGATCGGATTTGAAAGCTTCTGTGGTTGAACGCTTTAACAGGACTCTGAAGGAGAGGATGTGGCGCTATTTTACAGCGCACAACACGCATAGATATATCGATATAGTTCAAGATTGAGTAATTGCGTATAACAATAGTTATCATAAAAGTATAAGGATGAAACCCTCCGAAGTCTCTTCGGAAAACTCTTTTCAAGTCTTTAAAAATCTGTATGGTTTGCTCCTCTTCGCCGTAAGAAAAAATACATTTTAAATTTATTGTGGGGGACTTGGTTCGTATATCCAAGTTGAGGGGTGTTTTCGATAAAAATACGTGCAAGGATACAGTGATGAGCTTTTCACGGTTACAGAATGTCTGCCGCGCATACCCCGGTCTACATATTAAAAGATTATGACGGGAACTTATAACGGGATCTTTTTATGAGCAGGAATTACAGAAGGTAACGGTTGGTAAAGACAAGGTGTTTCACGTAGAGGAGATTCTAGATCAAAAGAGAGAGAAAGGTCAAAAATGGGTGCTGGTCCGCTGGAAAAACTGGCCGCTAAAATTCAACCAGCTGGGTATTAGAGAAGGATGTAGTGAAGGCATCAGGGGTTAATTTAAACCCCCATGCATGATAAAATACATCCTCATTCGGGTGTACACCGGAGGGCATAATGGAACACAGCGGCTTCTACCTGACTCTCCCCAGTAATGCGTCAGCACACATATATCGTAATAATCAGAGTTCTAATTATACAACCAATTTTCCAAAGCCTATAGAGTTATCAGAGGCCTGGGAAGTAGGGCTCAGCGAGATTACATACCCCCATAGCTGGTATAATATCAAAGATAAGGACCGGGAATTTTATTTCAAAATGCTAACGGAACCTGCTAAATTTATTAAGGTTAAAAAAGGGTTCTAGGGAACCGTCGAAAGGCTCGTCTCCGAGTTGAATGAACGGCTATCGCAGAACAGTATGGAAATATTCCTGATGTACAACCCTATAAATAAAAGGGTACAAATCTCAGGAGATGCTTCCGGGGGGATAAAGACCAGTGGTAATTTAGCCTACATGTTAGGGATGGGGCCCAATACATGGACGTATGTGAGAGATAAATTATTCCCATTCCCCGCGGATATACATGCAGGATTTTACAACATATTTGTGTATACCGACATCATATCCTTATCAAAGGGTCGGAGACAACTGTGTGCCACTCCTGAGAACGGTTCATATAGATGGAAAGGATGGGGACATCGTCACTGTCACCTACGACAAGCCACACTACGTACCTGTAAGCAAGAAATATATTGAAAACATTCTTGTTGAGCTTAAAACGGATCAGAACGAAAACATTGAATTTACTTATGGTAAAACGATTGTAAAACTCCACTTTAGACCCACCAAAACCTCTCTACATATATAATATTAGTATTATATATTTTATATACATAATACATCTAAATTAAAATTATGGAACACCGACATCTCGACCCTAACCGGTATGTCACATACTATGTGGATCAAGTGGGTAATGGGTTACCAGGATATTATGGATCGCCCACCATGTATGGTTCGGGATCGGAGGGATATTTCGTAATCTCTTTAGGATGGTTTTACCGTTTATGAAGAGAGGCTTCAGCATAGCCAAACCGCATTTAAAATCAGCAGCAAAAAATATAGTAAGTGAGGTTGTCGCCAATGCGATAAACAGAAGGGCGTCACCAGATGTCGAGAGTCAAGAAGGCTCGGGGTTGATGATGTTGTCTAGAAGACCGAAAAAGAGACCGCCAGGTATAAGGCGAAGACTTGAGCCTAAAAAACGGCGGTTAACGGTTAAAAGAAACTCAGTTAGTCAAAGACGGGGTAAAGTGAGGAGGTCTGGACCAAAAACGGTAAAAAGAATACTCGGAAGTATTTTCTAAAAGAACAAGCACCATGGCTCTTTTACACCGCATGTCCTCTGAAGCTATAAAAACAGAGCTCGATCTTTTCACGGCCCCCTTAACCCAACATTCAGTAGAGAGGTCCAGTTATGTGGAGATAGCCCCACTCTCTGCCATTACAGACAACGGCCCCATAGAGTTTTTCATACCAGGCCACGGTGACAACTATCTGGACCTCAACAACACCTTGGTGCATTTGCGTCTAAAAGTAACCAAAAGAGATGGTACTGATATTGCAAACGATGCCAAAGTGAGTCTCATTAATTACCCAGTGGCCACCATCTTCTCCCAAGTGGATGTGACTTTGGGGGAACGGCTAATCAGTCAAAGCAGTGCCACATACCCCTACCGTGCCATCATGGAATGCTTACTCAACTACTCTGAAGACACTCTCAAGACCCAATTCAGCGCAGGGCTTTTTAGCAAGGATACTGCAGGAGGCTCTATGGAATCGGCAGACCCATCCACAGGTGCAAATAAAGGCCTGGCCGCCCGGGCTCGCTACTGTGCAGAATCTCGAGAGTTTCATCTGCTAGGCCCTATACACTCTGACATTTTCTTTCAAGAACGTTTACTCTTAAATGCGGTTGATTTAAGACTAAAATTAACCAGGGCCAAGGATGAGTTTTGCCTAATGTCTGCAACGGATGGGGACTTTAGCTTAAAAGTGTTGGGGGCCACGCTTTTTATTAAAAAGTATCGGTATCTCCGGCAGTTCGTCTGGGTCACTCACAGGCTTTGCTGAAAGGAAATGCCCTTTACCCTCTCCAAAGAATTACCATGAAAACCTTTAGCATACCTGTGGGCAGCAGAATCTGCAGTCAAGAAAACCTATTTCTAGGCCATTTACCGCGATACGTAGTTATAGGTTTGGTTGATCACGCCTCCAATACGGGCAGCTTAAATAAAAAACCCTTTAATTTTCAACACTTCAATGCAGAGTATGTCGCTCTGTGTCAGGACGGACGTCAGGTCCCTGCTAAGGCTTTCCAACCGCAATTTAATAACAACATATCTGTGCGAGAATTTTACAATCTATTCCTGGCTACCGGGAGGCATCTAAAAGATCTCTCTTTACCTATTGACAGAAATGATTTTGCCGAGGGTTACACAATGTATGCTTTCAATTTATCCCCAGATGATGACACCTCAGGAAATCTTTCTGTGGTGTCCCAAGGTAACCTCAGGCTGGAAATGCGTTTCCGTACACCTTTAGCCTGTACGGTTAGCATGATTGTTTATGCCTGCTCTGATTCAATCTTGGAGGTGAATAGCCGAAGACAGGTTTTAGTAGATTATTATTAAGGATCGTTGAGCAAAAGACATGAATACCCAAGAGTTGGAAGGGCTGATGAGCCGACTGATTGGAAAACAATTTTGCGGAGTGTTGGCTTGTGATGAATTACCTATGGAGAAATGGAAGGTGCGGCCTGCAATGTTTATTGTCAATACCCATCCTAAAAACATGCCGGGTAAACATTGGCTAGCTGTGACCTTAGAAGAGGAAGGAGGAAGAAAAATCTCAACTTTTTTTGATTCCTATGGTTTCCCACCCGGTTTTTCACATTTCCCCAAATCTATTAAATAATTTCTGACCAAAAATGGCTCAAAGATATACTACAATATCAAACAGGTGCAAGATACCCTTTCAACGACATGCGGTCAACACTGTGTATTCTACCTATGCCAAAGAGCTCGGGGAGTTTCTTTTGAAGATGTTATGTCTCTTTATAAGGATGATTTAAGAAGTAATGATAAAGTAGTAGCTTGTTTTGTTAGAAAATATCAAAAGTGTTCAAATGTGTATCCTCTAAGAACGTGTAATCAAGGCGTATGCTCACGCCAAATGTTTCAAGAATGCCACAAATGTTAAATTGCTTATTTTTCAAATAAAATTTATTGAATTTAATCATAGTCATTCAAAAGTCATTCAAAAGGCTAACCACCCAGAGAGATCGGGATTAGGGAAAGGTCCAGAGGCGTTCAGGGGGGTAAATGGGTTATCGTCATTCATTTCATAAGGATGCGAGGGTTTTGGGGCATCTTTAGGGGTGCTGTATCTCGGTGACGGTTTGTGTTTTAAAGAGTGAATCTGTTGCCGAATCTTATAGTTGGGTACACCCGAGAGGGGTATGTTGAGGATGGCCAGGGCCTTAAGAAACTGAAGCCACCCTGGAGGTCTTCGGTCATCAGCCACCTTGTGGGCAGATGTGGTACTTTTAAGCAAGTCAAGTATATGTGAACCCTTGACAACAGACCCCTGAAGGATAAACTCTCCTTTGTCATTCCAAGTAGCTGCCCCATTTGAGTCTTTTAGCTTGTTCATAATGTAGCTAACATTTTTCCTGTTACGTGCCGGAACATGGGTTAACAAGTCATGCATAACTTTACCTTCAACAGGCATTTGATCTTCAGATGGTAAGCTCGCAGGTACCGGCCTTACAGGGGCGTGGCTCTCGCGAGGCTCGTCATCTTTTAAAGGGTCCTGTAGGGAAATAGTTAAATGGCCTGTCTCTCTCTCCCCTTGTTTCACCAAGGACAAATACCTTTGCAAGAGGTTTGTGTATTTTTGGACCTTATCATAGGGGTTCAATCCTTTTTGATTCAAAATATCCTTCATGGCCGTATCCAAATCATTTTCCGCTGTTTGTCTGATATTTTCGGGGGCCCCTGCATTTGTTTTTTTAAGTCTATCCAACTCTTGTTGTGGCACCAGATACATTTTATTGGCCATCACCCTATGTGTTCAACCACCACGTCGGGCTGCAATAAGGCTGGTGATGAAGGGCACGGCTATACTTAGTAAAGGTAGAATAAAACCGCCAGACTGTTGTATGCTATGTCGTTTCTTTTGAAGACTGACCCTTTTATTGGCAAAGAGCTTGATCGAGGTCTTTTGTCTCTTTAATTTTTCAATTGTGTCAGGGTGAGTGGAATGCGTCCTTTGAGAAGATTCAAAGCAATCTCACATAGGGATAATATGAGATCTGAAGAACAGTGACCCAAGATGGCCTTCCGTTCATTAGATGTAGCCCCAACTAGGCTTCTCAAGAGGGGCAAGTTTCTTTTTAAACGAAGAGACATAGCGGCTACTTTTTTTTAGGAATGTACACAGCCGGCCACTCCCACGGGAACAGACCGGTTCGTAGCCTCAGGTGTTCTGGAGTATTTGCTTTTAAATCCACGATTAAATAAGAAAATGGCGCTTGGGTTGCGTCCTCGTAGCTCTCCATAAAGTAGGATTTCCTTCCCGGGTACATCTGCTGAGCTAGAGTGTTAATTTGTAGTTTGTCTCTAGGATTTTTGAACAAAACCATGTAATTGGCGTTCAAACTGATGGTGCGGCTATTTTTACCTTGGTGAAACACATTCTGCACCAAGTAAAGCACGGACAGGTTTCTATGATGCGTATATTGGCTAAACGCTCGGGCAATTTCGGGATGTTCGCTACCTGCAAATAGCATATCGTCCAAAACCAACAGATTGTTTTTATGAGGAGGTAAAAGTTCATCATCAGACAGGGTATCAGGTATTCCTTCAACAAACTTGATTTTTATTGTCTTCAACGATTCATCATACAGAGGTTGATAACATGAATAACACCACACAACATTATCAGGCTTTTGAGATAACACATGTTCAGAATTCTCTAAAATACTTTTTACAAAACAAGTTTTACCACTATTCGAAGGCCCTGCGATTAAGGCCGAAAATGGTAGTTGCAACCGGGGGTCAAAACCTTCTACAGCAGTCATTATATCTTAAGCTTTAAGACCCCTGTAATCTTTTAGTAAGTGGGGCCTTCCTCAGATGGAAGCCCTTTATTATACACAACAATCTTTTTGTAGGAGCTCCTAAATCTCAAAGTCACTATTCCTGTCATTTCGGAACCACCCCTCAAACAAACGTGTGATTGATTCCTAGTTTTTACACGAGGTGTATTTTTTTTCATAGTTTTTGAGTCACGCCTGACACACTGCGGCCTGTAGCATAAGTCAGTAGCCATAGGGCAATGTAGTCCCGTCAGGCAAAAGCACTCTCTTGTCATAGACAACCCTGAATCTTTTAATGAGTGGGGCATTCCTCAGATGGAAGCCCTTTTTATCCCTAACAATCTTTTTGTAGGAGCTCCTAAATCTCAAAGTCACTATTCCTGTCATTTAGGAACCACCCCTCAAACAAACGTGTGATTGATTCCTAGTTTTTACACGAGGTGTATTTTTTTTCATAGTTTTTGAGTCACGCCTGACACACTGCGGCCTGTAGCATAAGTCAGTAGCCATAGGGCAATGTAGTCCCGTCAGGCAAAAGCACTCTCTTGTCATAGACAACCCTGAATCTTTTAATGAGTGGGGCATTCCTCAGATGGAAGCCCTTTTTATCCCTAACAATCTTTTTGTAGGAGCTCAAAATCTCCAAGTCACTATTCCTGTCATTTAGGAACCCCTCGACCAAGCGTGTGATTGATTCCAAGTTTACACGCTGGGCATTTTCATAGTTTTGAGTCACTCCTTTGGCTTTCAATACCACGTGATTCTTTAGCGTTCTAAAAGCATAGCTTTTGGGCCCACAGGATGACCATTCTGTGATATGGTCACCCTCTGCGAGTTCGCTCGTTAAGCCACCCAGATAGTTGCTGAGTGGGGGGCTCCAATCCCCTGGTTTGCTTACATAGACCACAGAGTCTGTGTCGTGGTAAAGTACCCGCCTCTGAAGCTGCTCCATGAGCTTGTACAGTTCAAGTCGGCCATAGGCCGTGGTAAATGCTGCAAGAAACACATTTACATTACCCGGGGGTAGAACCCACTTCTTGTTACGTCGCCATTGCCCCCAGGCAATGTCTTGACTCAAGAATGAAAAATGTGAAATTTCGTATTGGTCCGAAAAAATGAATTCAAAAAATTCTTCAGGGTCTTTAATAATCGACGTTGTCAACATATTACACCTCTGCGCTAATTTGCCCCAAAGCGAATTTAGGTACAATTTCGACACATTTCGTTTGGTTTTGTTGACCTCTATTCTGTCAGGGTCAAGAAGGATGTCTTCTCTGTCATGATAGTCTTGAATGTACCTGTCTTTACTTTCTTGATCTGTGACCGATGCAGGATAGCCTGAAGCCATTTGCTTACATCTCAAGAAGGTCTTGATGTACTCTTTAAAAAGAGTGTCTGATTTCTTTGGAAAGTTCCATACTTCAAAGATTTTGGCCACACGATACCCCATCTCTAAAGCCTTAGAGAATTCAGCTGTGACCCATACACCTGTCAGTGCTCTTTCTTGATCTGTGTGATCACATGGGGTTTGTTGTATGTTTTCACTGCAGGTGCGACAAAGGGGAAAGAAAAGTTTTCCTTGAGGGCCCCTGTAAGGCAACACAGGTATAAACAAACCCCTTGGAGGGTAGACTGTTGCTTTGATCAGACCAAAATATTTTTGAGGTAAGTCAAAATCACGATGAATAATTTCAGGATGACCTATAGGATAGCATGAGGAACTCATTACATGCGGATAAAGGGATGTAAAATCCACATAGCCTATTGTCTCGTCGGGTTGCGCTACATACCTCAATGTCAAAGCATTGGTACGGCCGCCATACAAGGCCTGTCTTGGCTCCAGAGGTTCTGGGATGTCAAAGCTGGAAAGGAATGCTTGAACATGAGGATCAGACTTTTTGAGGGCTGTCCATTCGTGCTCCCACAAAACAACCACTTTTAGACCGTAAGTAGCCTGTAACGAATCAACTTTGTCTTGAAACTCTTCGTACATTTCCCCAAAAGTCTTTTGGGTTAGGACACATATGTTCTGGGGCACAAAGCAAGATTTGCAACCATGGAAGAAACAACCGTTGTACTCATACACGGTCTCAACCCCGTCAATCTTGGTGTAGCCATCTACATGGTAAGAGCCAAACGCCTTCTCCCCTCGATTCAAAGCATGTTGAATAAAAATGTCTTTATCCTGGGCCATATACTCTAGCCATTGAATGGACCCACTAGAGTAGGCCTTGAACTGGCGTCGGTAGTTGTCAGGCGAGGGATCGCTATAGAGGATGTCGGCATATAGTGTGTACGGTATGTTTTCATGCATGCCGATGCAATCGTTGTACAACTCCAAGGGTCAATACCTGCATCTTTGATTACCTCTTCTCTGAATCTGAGGCATCCTTCACGAAGTATAACCACATCATTGTCACAGTATGATTCCATCTCTTTATGGAAATCAAAGGTGCCATGTCTTACTGTCTCATACCAAGTCATGAATCTCTCTCGCTCTTTGGGAGACATTTGATCACACCCATACATTTCTGGGCTGGGATATGATCCTATATAGTGTAGATTCTCCTCAGATGTGAAGAAGTGGGGGAACCAGCCTTTCACAGAGTTTTCAAAACCCAAGGCCTCTGGCATTTGAGCCAATCTCATGGGTAAGAAGCTTAAACTGTCAATGTATCTCTGGTTGAAGGCGGGATCTACAAAACACAGGATTTTACTCCCTTGCGCTAGGACCCTCGGCGCTATGCCTTGCTGTATCAAGGGGTTCAGAAGAAGGTACGAGTCGTAGGCTCTAGCATTGTGCGCTATGAACGTAAATTTTCGGTACTGTGGTTTTCTAAAATGTTTTAGAAAGAGTAGTGCACAATTGGATCCTTCTGCAGACCACTTTTCCCCGTGAATGTCATGGTAGATACAAAAATAGGCAAATGATCCCCGATTGTTGATTTGTCTCAAAATCATAGAACACATATTTCTCTGAAGGTTCATCTTCAGCCAAGGGCTGAATATAACACTCGTGTGGCACTTCTTGAACCACTTCAGCATTTCTGCTTTTCAGAGCCCCTTTACAGATTGGACACTGTAGGATTCCACAAACATGTGGTTTAGGGCTATCTATTTTAAGGCTGTAATTGCAATGACATTTTGGGCATTTCTTGTTAATGGCACAAATGCTTACAGATTTACAGGCCTTAGGGTGCCATGTTTCAATTTTGTGTTTATCGTAACAGTAGGTCGAACGACATGTGCGATGGCAATCCTCACATGGTGTCAAGTTTAGGGTCTGCATAGGGCACTCGGCATCCTGACATACAGAACAGTTATAACGGCACGAGTGCCCCCCCTTTCGGCTGTAGCCGGTATGGCAGGATCTACACACATAGGTTGCCCCTAGGAACGCCGTGACGTTTGTAACGGCATAGTAATGTTCATTTTGCACATAAAAGTACAGAATCTGGGGGTGCGGTTGGGGGGTGTTTTGGAACTTCAAGAGAGCTGCATTAGCTCTACTGTGGTACAAAACCACAATCTTGATATTCAGAAGGTTTTCAAATTTGACAATGTCTGAGAATGCCACGCCTTCATGGATCCCGAGACCGACCGCCGTTTGGATCTCTCTAGCCTTTTGCAATGCCGTCAGATCAGTACATCCGGGGTTAAGTAAATGCGCTAGGCCTATTGCAAAACATAGCTTATTATCGGGATTGTGAACGTTTATGAGGTAGGCCCTTTTATTGCTTATGATTTCTGACTGCATTAGGCTATCAAGCTTCCTTCTCTGCCCACCGCCCCCCCTGTGGTTGACGTATTATTTGCACTACAAGCTCTAGGGTTCGATCGGCTATGATGGCTAAATTTTACTGAACAAGGCGTTCTACCAGCGCTGTAAATTGTTCAAGATCTGCTTCGCCATTGGGTAAAATAAGAGATACTGAATTATGCAGGCTATCTCCACATATTTCCAACTGTAAGACATCACGAGGTTCGCCATAATCTCTTGCTGTTTCTAACAGGTCATTCAGAGTGTCCATTATCATCATGTAAAATACAGCATAGTCAAGATTCTGATTCACACATAGGAAATTGAAAAACTGTCGAATCTCTGTATTGTTGAATTTATTCCTGTACACAACCCTGACACGTCTATCCTGAACATCTGCAGCCAGATTTATTAGATAATTGTCCAATTCCCCAAAAACATCTTGTGGCGTTTCAGACTCTACGGACCTAGGCGTTACGGGTAGTTCTATCGCTGTCGGGGTTGTCGGGGCCGAAATTATCTGACTCGCGTTCATACGATTAATTAAGGTTATGAGGGCTTCGGGAATCTGGGATAACATGTTTTCCTGACTGGTTCATACGATTAATCATTTCTAAGAGTTCGGCTGGAATCTGTGTTAATATGCTTTCATCTAACGTTCCTGAATCGTTCATACGTCTTATAACTTCTAGGAGTTCGTCTGGAATCTGGGATAAGAGGCTTTCAACTGTCTCCCCGTGTTACGTTAGTTCTGCCATTTTTGGATAATTAAGAGTGTTCGTTTTTTTCTTTCTGTAATGGTTGGTGTTACATGTATGATTTTAGCGTCTGTATTTGCGTTTTTTAATGGGGTTGCTGTTTAACATGCGTGGAATTGTTCTATGCCAGAATAACATATCGTCTCTGTACTGTCTCTCAATTAAATCCCCCAGTCGTTTGTATAGCAAAACATTCCTCGATTTCAAAGCCCTGGAAAATAATGTGAAAAACCTTTCTTGTTCGGCTGCAGGTACTGAGGCCGTAGAATTGACTGGGTCTATAAGGTTGGCCGCATCACAGAATAGCTGGTCATCAACATCTGACATGTCATTAAAAACAGGTCTCTTGGGTGTTTCATTCGGAATGCTCGGGGCGCCGGAATCCCCCAGCTCTAGATTTATGTGGTCGTCTGTGCCGTTTTTCGCCGGTGCGGAGTCTGAATGAAAATAATACATACATAATTACGTTATTAGATATAAAAATATATATGTTAGCTACATACAAATGTCAAATACCTTTCCGTTATAATAATATATATTAACAGTACATAGTTAAAATACCTCGGCTTTTTTGGCGCTTGTTGTGACGAATCGCCGAAACCGGGGGTGTGTGACTTTTTCCCTCTAGCGTTCCAGATTCTGCTGGGTCTGTCTCCGGGCAGTCTGAAAAACATTATTTGTCCTTGTTTTAACATAGGCTATCAACAGATCTATAACTAATAAAAAGGCTGATAACTAATAACAAAACTGTATAATGGTCCCATACCTTGTCCCTGGAGCGCCGGCTCGTGAAGCAGCAAGTTCCCGGCCCAACAGTAGTTTTCGGGTGGGCTTGATTCTGAGCAGTGTACTTGGGCCACAGTGAACGGTAGAATTGCATCAAAGTCCTGTGTGTCAGCTGTCCATAACGCATCCTTTATCATAAAGGGCTGTATGTCGGCTGTAAATACATAAAATAGTTTAAAAAAATAGTACAACCTATTTTTAAAATGTTTATATATAAATATTTCTTGGGTATGTGTTTAATTATAAGGACTTACAACGAAAAAAGGCCGTTGGTGATTGTCTGCCAGACTTTTGCTCCTGCGAACCCCCATCATGTTCCAGATCAGGTAAATCGCGTAAAAGCTGCGTAAATGTCGGGGATCCTAGATTCCATTAGACAATGTTAACAGTTATACGCTATATCTACACTTTTTAAATTTTTTTTTTTACCTATATTGGGCTTTTGGCCTGAAATACCTAAATAACTAGGGGTTAATATTCCAATAATATTCAAACAAATCTTAAAATATGTTTTTTTCATTTACTCACCTCCAGAAATATCCATTATGCGAGATTCCCTTATTCCGAATATTATTATTATTATTTTAATCTGTCCGTGCAGCTCAATATTCGGGCCTTTATGTTTGCGCTAAAGCAATGCTGACAACGTAAAAAAATAGTTCTGTCCCTAACTATCTAAAAGTTCGGAATGAGTTTTTTTGAGAGATGTATGCTACACGCCAACCCATGTATGTCTGGTTTAGAGAACACAGGCTGTGAATTCAAACAACAGGAGGGGATGTCGTGACATTCTGTCTGCAAACGGGGTGTGTGGGGGCCGCAGATTAGAGATATCTATGTTTAACCCCCGCTGTTCGGCTGATATCTCGACATGCCTTATGCATGATAGTGCACACCTTGGTTTCAAACGGTTCTCTACAGATAAGAGTTCTGGGACCCCCCAACCTTAGGATTTATGTTACACACACAACCAACCACACACACACACACACACACACACACACACACACACACACACACACACACACACACACACACACACACGCCTGTTGCTCCGCCTCAAGACCCCTCCCCACACACACACACAAACACTCTGATTCTATTTTACATTACATTTACATTTACATTTAAGTCATTTAGCAGACGCTCTTATCCAGAGCGACTTACAAATTGGTGCTTTCACCTTATACTTCGCGACAGAGTTGGAAGACGTTGTTAAATAGGTTTTTCCCATAGTGTAGTTTAGAGTGTGGAGTCTTAGAGTGATAATTGCGTTATTATCGTATTTCGTCGTCCTCCTATCTGCCTAGCAGCTAGCCAGCTAGCATACGTTCACCGGCTACCGTAGCACTGTAGTAACTATCACACTCAACCGAACGACTTGATTAGTGTAGTATTAGCTAGCTACATAGTTGTCTTTGCTGTCTTCGTATCCAAGATAATTGTGTAGTTTAGAGTGTGTAGTCTTAGAGTGATTATCTTAATTCACCGAGGTTAGCTAGCCAGCTATTTTGTCGTCCTTAACGTAGGAGACACTCCTAGCTAGCCAATAGCCAGCCAACGTCTACTGAATAGAACTTTCGCATTCCGGTCGCATTCCGCTTCGCTCCACAGGTAGTATCACATTTTCATTTCATTTCATTACAGTCCCAACGGTGTGATTTGTTTGATCGTAGCTAGCTACATAGCCGTCTTTGTTTCAAAGATAATTGTGTAGTCTAGAGCGATTTTCTTGGGTTAGCTAGCCAGCTATTGTCGTTCTCCTAACGCAACGTAACGTAACCAACACTGCTAGCTAGCCAGCTAGCTCCCGAAAAGCAGCATTGTAGAAACTTCACACTCAACGGTACGACTTGATTAGGGTAGTGTCAACAACGCAGCTAGCCTACTCCAGCAGTACTGTATCATTTTAATCATTTTAGTCAATTAGATTCTTGCTACGTAAGCTTAACTTTCTGAACATTCGAGACGTGTAGTCCACTTGTCATTCCAATCTCCTCTGCATTAGCGTAGCCTCTTCTCTAGCCTGTCACCTATGTGTCTGTCTATCCCTGTTCTCTCCTCTCTGCACAGACCATACAAACGCTCCACACCGCATGGCCGCGGCCACCCTAATCTGGTGGTCCCAGCGCGCACGACCCACGTGGAGTTCCAGGTCTCCGGTAGCCTCTGGAACTGCCGATCTGCGGCCAACAAGGCAGAGTTCATCTCAGCCTATGCCTCCCTCCAGTCCCTCGACTTCTTGGCTCTGACGGAAACATGGATCACCACAGACAACACCGCTCTCCTACTGCTCTCTCTTCGTCCGCCCACGTGCTCTCGCACACCCCGAGAGCTTCTGGTCAGCGGGGTGGTGGCACCGGGATCCTCATCTCTCCCAAGTGGTCATTCTCTCTTTCTCCCCTTACCCATCTGTCTATCGCCTCCTTTGAATTCCATGCTGTCACAGTTACCAGCCCTTTCAAGCTTAACATCCTTATCATTTATCGCCCTCCAGGTTCCCTCGGAGAGTTCATCAATGAGCTTGATGCCTTGATAAGCTCCTTTCCTGAGGACGGCTCACCTCTCACAGTTCTGGGCGACTTTAACCTCCCCACGTCTACCTTTGACTCATTCCTCTCTGCCTCCTTCTTTCCACTCCTCTCCTCTTTTGACCTCACCCTCTCAACTTCCCCCTACTCACAAGGCAGGCAATACGCTCGACCTCATCTTTACTAGATGCTGTTCCTCCACTAACCTCATTGCAACTCCCCTCCAAGTCTCCGACCACTACCTTGTATCCTTTTCCCTCTCACTCTCATCCAACACTTCCCACACTGCCCCTACTCGGATGGTATCGCGCCGTCCCAACCTTCGCTCTCTCTCCCCCGCTACTCTCTCCTCTTCCATCCTATCATCTCTTCCCTCTGCTCAAACCTTCTCCAACCTATCTCCTGATTCTGCCTCCTCAACCCTCCTCTCCTCCCTTTCTGCATCCTTTGACTCTCTATGTCCCCTATCCTCCAGGCCGGCTCGGTCCTCCCCTCCCGCTCCGTGGCTCGACAACTCATTGCGAGCTCACAGAACAGGGCTCCGGGCAGCCGAGCGGAAATGGAGGAAAACTCGCCTCCCTGCGGACCTGGCATCCTTTCACTCCCTCCTCTCTACATTTTCCTCCTCTGTCTCTGCTGCTAAAGCCACTTTCTACCACTCTAAATTCCAAGCATCTGCCTCTAACCCTAGGAAGCTCTTTGCCACCTTCTCCTCCCTCTTGAATCCTCCTCCCCCTCCCCCTCCTCCCTCTCTGCAGATGACTTCGTCAACCATTTTGAAAAGAAGGTCGACGACATCCGATCCTCGTTTGCTAAGTCAAACGACACCGCTGGTTCTGCTCACACTGCCCTACCCTGTGCTCTGACCTCTTTCTCCCCTCTCTCTCCAGATGACATCTCGCGTCTTGTGACGGCCGGCCGCCCAACAACCTGCCCGCTTGACCCTATCCCCTCCTCTCTTCTCAGACCATCTCCGGTGACCTTCTCCCTTACCTCACCTCGCTCATCAACTCATCCCTGACCGCTGGCTCGTCCCTCCCGTCTTCAAGAGAGCGAGAGTTGCACCCCTTCTGAAAAAACCTACACTCGATACCTCCGATGTCAACAACTACAGACCAGTATCCCTTCTTTCTTTTCTCTCCAAAACTCTTGAACGTGCCGTCCTTGGCCAGCTCTCCCGCTATCTCTCTCAGAATGACCTTCTTGATCCAAATCAGTCAGGTTTCAAGACTAGTCATTCAACTGAGACTGCTCTTCTCTGTATCACGGAGGCGCTCCGCACTGCTAAAGCTAACTCTCTCTCCTCTGCTCTCATCCTTCTAGACCTATCGGCTGCCTTCGATACTGTGAACCATCAGATCCTCCTCTCCACCCTCTCCGAGTTGGGCATCTCCGGCGCGGCCCACGCTTGGATTGCGTCCTACCTGACAGGTCGCTCCTACCAGGTGGCGTGGCGAGAATCCGTCTCCTCACCACGTGCTCTCACCACTGGTGTCCCCCAGGGCTCTGTTCTAGGCCCTCTCCTATTCTCGCTATACACCAAGTCACTTGGCTCTGTCATAACCTCACATGGTCTCTCCTATCATTGCTATGCAGACGACACACAATTAATCTTCTCCTTTCCCACTTCTGACGACCAGGTGGCGAATCGCATCTCTGCATGTCTGGCAGACATATCAGTGTGGATGACGGATCATCACCTCAAGCTGAACCTCGGCAAGACGGAGCTGCTCTTCCTCCCGGGGAAGGACTGCCCGTTCCATGATCTCGCCATCACGGTTGACAACTCCATTGTGTCCTCGTCCCAGAGCGCTAAGAACCTTGGCGTGATCCTGGACAACACCCTGTCGTTCTCAAATAACATCAAGGCGGTGGCCCGTTCCTGTAGGTTCATGCTCTATAACATCCGCAGAGTACGACCCTGCCTCACACAGGAAGCGGCGCAGGTCCTAATCCAGGCACTTGTCATCTCCCGTCTGGATTACTGCAACTCGCTGTTGGCTGGGCTCCCTGCCTGTGCCATTAAACCCTACAACTCATCCAGAACGCCGCAGCCCGTCTGGTGTTCAACCTTCCCAAGTTCTCTCACGTCACCCCGCTCCTCCGCTCTCTCCACTGGCTTCCAGTTGAAGCTCGCATCCGCTACAAGACCATGGTGCTTGCCTACGGAGCTGTGAGGGGAACGGCACCTCAGTACCTCCAGGCTCTGATCAGGCCCTACACCCAAACAAGGGCACTGCGTTCATCCACCTCTGGCCTGCTCGCCTCCCTACCACTGAGGAAGTACAGTTCCCGCTCAGCCCAGTCAAAACTGTTCGCTGCTCTGGCCCCCCAATGGTGGAAAAAACTCCCTCACGACGCCAGGACAGCGGAGTCAATCACCACCTTCCGGAGACACCTGAAACCCCACTCCTTCTCACCCCCTTAAAAGACCTAGATGCACTATTGTAAAGTGGCTGTTCCACTGGATGTCATAAGGTGAAAGCACCAATTTGTAAGTCGCTCTGGATAAGAGCGTCTGCTAAATGACTTAAATGTAAATGTTAAAGGGTGAGATACCGTTTTTAAACATTCCTTTTATTGAATTCCAAAATATTTCGTACAACCTTTAAGACATGTTTGAATTAAGTAACCCATTTGAATAATATTTAAACATGCAGCACACGTGTTTTATGTAAAAATAAAAAAAACCTTGGATGCAGGTCTTTGTACATTATTACAAACTTTAATAAAACGTAATGTTCATAACATACCCAATGTAGGAATAGACTATAAAATAATACATGTTTTTTTCAGATCTTACAGTTGTCTGCGCCAGACCCTAGCTTGAGAGAAAAGAGCGCTACCCCTTTGTTAAATGGGGGGGTATACATTTTCAAAAATTAACACCTACATTTTAACACACGTTATAATTCAACATTTATTTTAACTATTTCTTACAGATATATGGGGTCCTGTTAGCCCTGAACATTATCCGTTTCCAATTCCCCATCACAAAGTCTTTTCCGCGCTCCGTCGAAGCTCTGTCCTTTTTCCTGCCAGGGAAAGATCCGCCTTCGAACTTGTTGTTGTTCCGGTGTATGTCTCAATGATACCCCGGAACAACATAGGTTATGTCTCAACGATAACCTAGGCCATCGCCGTAATTGTTCACGATTTTCGAAAAGACTGTCCAGCTTATTCATCAGGGTTCGGAAAATGTGGTAATCGCGCCATTTAAAACTGAACATTATTTGAAAAAAATGTACATCCTTGCATGCTTTGGAGGATACATATGAACTGACCGTTTTCGTAGCATTTGACCTGTCAAATTGTTCACATGCTAAAATTGTCACTCTGGAGTCCGGGGTATAACCCATGGATGTGACTCTCAGGGCCATTAGATCCTGACGTCCACAGACTTGTTCTTCCAACGCATATCCTGGCAGCCTTGAAGCACTCAGGGCACGTTCCATTTGACACAAAGCTAGCCTTATTTTAAGCCATTCTCGCATCCTTAGCGCTAGAGAAAAAGGCTCGGGTTCTGCACGATAAAAGGGTTGGGACACGCTGTCTGTGAATATCTTAACCGTAGATTCCTCCGGGTTGAATATGTACGAAATATGGCCCTCGCTTGTACACAGAAATCCGTTAAAACATTCGGGAGCCTCTACCAAAATATCCTCCAAGCTTTTGGCGTTGGGTTCGTGACATGAGCTACAGAGCACTCCGAGAATTCTCCTTGTAGACATATTTTTTAGATGCTTAATATTCAGGTCTTAAAAAATGGCTTGTTCTGGACATTTATAATGCTGAGGCCCCAGCGCTATCTATAGCCCCAGACATTCCTGCTTCATAGATAACAACCATAAGGGAGATAAAACTGGGGGGTGGAGGGGGGGGCATGGGCCCCAAAAGTTCAAACACCCTCTAACACATGACTACACGAACAGGGGGGGCGGGGCGGGGGCACATATTCTGTACATGTCATCAGGTCATAAGGTCAGCAATCAATCAATTTTGACACATGCCGTATCCTATTACTCTCTGGGATCCATTGACACCTGCCAATAGCCACTGTTCAGATCCAGATTACTAAAGATGGATGCTCCTGCCAGAGATTCCAGTATGTCATTTATGTTTGGTAGAGGGTAGGCATCACTTTCTGTTATGGCATTCGGCTTCCTGTAGTCCACACAGAATCGATATCCACCATCTTTCTTAGGAATCAGGACAACCGGAGAAGCACATCCGGAAAAAGAAGGTTCCACAATTCCATTCTCCAACATGCTTTTGAGCTGTTCATTGAGAATTTCCAGTTTGGCGGGGGACAGCCTGTAGGGACGCTGCTTAATGGGGACCTCATGCCGGGTATAGATTTTGTGTTTGAAGACGGTTGTACGGCCGAGTGTAAGAGTACAGACCTCACTGTTCACGTCCAACATCTGGGAGAGCTGCCACCTTTCATCATCCGACAGACATGCCTGTTCCACTGCTTGTTTGATGTAGAAATCCGCATCAGGTTTGTTTTTGCTCTCGGATAGAAGGGGGGGTACGGCGGTAATCAGGGTGATAGTTGGGTTCTCAGACTTCACTGGTGGAACATGTTTTTGTCTTTGTCTCTTTATATTTTCTCTGTCTCTGACTTGACCTTGTCCGGACTCTCCATAATGTAGCAGGCTCCAACCTGAAATCAGTGCATTACCAGGTTGAAATGGATGAGGTTGGGAATAGTCAGAGTGTAGCCGATAGGAGGGTTCGGACATAGAGATGGTCAGTCCACTGAAGAACAGGAAGTCTAGGCCAAGGACTACAGCAAATGCAAGGCTTGAATCTGCAAGTATTGCCACAGGAAGGTTAATAGTCTCACCATGCAGTTTTATTATTATACTAATCCAGCCCAAGGGGGTGGTAGGTTCTCCATTGGCCAAGTACAATGGTCCCTCCTCCCATGTTCGTAGCTCCTCATAAGGTAATGCCATGTTCTGCCACAGGGCCTCTTGCATCAGGGTGTAAGATGCCCCTGTGTCGATTATGGCCTTCCCTCTCCAGTTCCTAACAGTCAGAGGAACCAATAGTTGTTGCGGAATAGGAATAAGACCACTAGCTGTGCTGTCTAAAGGCTTCATGGTGGGCATTAAGGCTGACCCAATTGTATGCAAGTCACCACGCCTGTGTAGACTTTCAGTCTTCGGTCCTTTCTGACCTTTTCCTGAATCCTGATGCTGGACATAGAGCGGGCAAGAATCTGGAGGATGTTGGACTTTACACCTCCAACACATAACTGGACTTTTGTCCTGGATCTTGGGTACAAATATCTGAGACGGTTTAGCCCCGGGAGAGTTATGGGTATACTGGGATGAGGGAACGGTGTTTTTAGTTTGGAGGTGGTGCTTCCAGTCCTTCTCAAACTGAGTCCCAAGACGCACCAGATCATCCACATTTTGCACACGTTCTCGAAGTTGACTAGCAAGGCGGGGAACCATGTTCTTAAGAAGGAGTTTGACCATCTCCTGCTCAGTAATGTCAGCCTTCCATCTCCTACATAGAACTCGATAGGAGAAGGCAAAGTCCCGTATTGGCTCTGCTTCACCCTGGACTCTGTTACGAACACGTTCCGCCAGTTCATCCCCATAGTCCTCTGAGAGGAAGGCTAAGAGGAATATTTTTTGAAACTCCTCCCAGGTTGACACATGTTCACGGGCTATCTCCCACCAGTCTCTTGCTGTACCATGGAGAACACTGCGGAGGGTGGCAAGAACCTCCAAGTCAGTAAGGGGCCGGATAGAAAGAAAATCATTACACTTAGATAAGAAAAACAGTGGATCAACATCATCTTCTGGACTGCCAAAAGTGGGGAAAAGTAGTTTGATAGGGAGGGAGCGCTCTAGAGGAGACATGACAGTGGCAGCGGGAGTTCTGTTGTTTAACAGTATCTTCAAAGGGTTTTTGTAGTGCTACCTGTTCATATTCCATTACTGGCCAAGCCAGTGGCAGAGGTAAAACCTGAGGGAGGTGCAGAAGATTTGTCCAGAAGGGAAAAGCACTGCATTACCTCCTGGTGCAGCCCTTCCAGTTGAAGGTCTGTGGTCTTCTGTGCTTTTTCCATCTCATTAACAGTGTCCTTTTGAGTCTGTTCAATCAAAAATCGTAGTTCCCCTGTGAGAGAGTTCTTCATGTCCTCCATAACTTCCTTCAGATAAGAACACACTCCCTTCACAACAGAGGCTGACTCCTCTGCTCTCTGTTTTTGTTCCTCCTCAAGAAAGATTATGACTTGATGATGGTTAGTTTCCATTTGTGTTTTGAACCGGTGCAGTTTTCCTTGAATATCCTGCTTCAGAGAATCTTGTAAATATTTCTGTCTCTGAACAATTTGTTGTTGGTTTTCCTCCATTTGACAGGGAAGGTAATCCAACCTCCTCTGCACATCTGTTTGATGAGCCTCCACACATTCACTGAGTTTGCGAATGGCATTCTCCTGCATTGTCAAACTATGATTGGTGTGTGTCCATTGATGTTCCAGTTGTCCAGTGATCACAGAGACACCTCACCCAGTCTCTCTGGACAGGGTAACCGGAAGGGTTTGAGGGGAGGGTAATGGTGGAGATGTTATAGGTGAGCCAGAAGCCTGGGGATTAGGGGCAGGGCTATCCAACTCCATTAGTTCATCGAGTCCTTCCACAATGAAAGAATCCCGAACATGATTACCATCAGGTGTGTCCACATTGACACAGTATGGGGTTCCAACAAAAGACATGATTCAACCTTGTGTGGATGGTGTCATGGGTGTTTCTCTTCAAGTCCCTGTTCGGGCGCCAATTCTGTAGCGGTATTTATTAGAGAGGGGTAAAGAAAGATTTTGTTCGGGCGCCAGGCAGGTATTAACCATGCCGAAAGGAAAAGAGTAGAATAGAGAGAGTACCACTACCAGACCCACACACATCAGCAGAAGAGACTGCCTAGAGTGTAGCCTGTTTACCAGATAGCCAGTGGAGAGAAAAGAGAATACACACCATATAAAACCCACATCACAGCACAGGGGTAACCCAAACAAGAATACCTCATACAATAATACTAATACTAATAATGGCAGAGCAATTCAACAGCAACTTCATACAAGAACGACCCCAGTCATCAACATAGGATTTGCAATAAACTGTATTATTTTCTAGTGGATGAGTGCAGAGGGTATGAATGTGGGGGGTGTTCATCGACACAACAAAGGCCATAAAAATGTCCAGTCTTCTCGGCCACATGTCATTAGTACACCTCACCTCAATACAGTTCACATAACAATACACAACTTGCAAGCAACCTCCCTTTTAACTAAAATGTCCATCAAAATACTTCCGGCAGGGCAATAATAGTCCAGCTCTAATGAACTTCAAGGGGAAGTGCATTTGAAAAATAGAGAGTCTGTTGCAGGGTAAAGCACTGGAACGAGAGGGAAGAGAAAGAGAGAGAAAAAGAGAAATCTTAGCTGTGGTCTTCAGGCCTGCCGTGTACTGTTTGACTGTCCGATGGTTTGTTGGTTTGTATGTTAAAGCTTCGCAACAATGTTGCTACGAATCCATGCGATCCATAACGGGCGCGGTCCCAAACAAAAACAACCACGATCTAAAGCGATCACACCGATGATTGAGTTAACTACATTATAAACTACAAACGCTGAAAACAAACAAAACTTCTGCAGCACAGCACACACAATCAAACTGTCGCGCCACCCAAGAGCTCCTCACCAAAGAGCTGAACAAGCTCTCTTTATTTCCTCCTTCCTTACTGCTCATGCACTCTTAAAGTGGCAGCACACGGTGAAGGCTCCGTGCAGATTTCGCCACAAACTGCCAAAGGGGGAGGAGTTGCAGTCTACTGCAGAGATAGCCTGCAAAGTAATGTCATACTTTCCAGGTCCATACCCAAACAGTTTGAACTTCTAATTTAAAAAAATGAATCTCTCACTGTTGCCGCCTGCTTCCGACCCCCCTCAACTCCCAGCTGTGCCCTGGACACCATTTGTGAATTGATCGCCCCCCATCTAGCTTCAGAGTTTGTTCTGTTAGGTGACATAAACTGGGATATGCTTAACACCCCGGCAGTCCTACAATCTACGCTAGATGCCCTCAATCTCACACAAATCATCAAGGAACCCACCAGGTACAACCCTAAATCTGTAAACAAGGGCACCCTCATAGACGTTATCCTGACCAACTGGCCCTCCAAATACATCAATCAGGATCTCAGCGATCACTGCCTCATTGCCTGTATCCGCTATGGGTCCGCAGTCAAACGACCACCCCTAATCACTGTCAAACGCTCCCTGAAACACTTCTGCGAGCAGGCCTTTCTAATCGAGATGGCCCGGGTATCCTGGAAGGATATTGACCTCATCCCGTCAGTTGAGGATGCCTGGTCATTCTTTAAAAGTAAATTCCTCACCATCTTAGATAAGCATGCTCCGTTCAAAAAATGCAGAACTAAGAACAGATTTAGCCCCTGGTTCACTCCAGACCTGACTGCCCTTGACCAGCACAAAAACCTTCTGTGTCAGACTGCAATAGCATCGAATAGTCCCCGCAATATGCAACTGTTCAGGGAAGTCAGGAACCAATACACGCAGTCAATCAGGAAAGCAAAGGCCATCTTTTTCAAGTAGAAATTTGCATCCTGTAGCTCTAACTCCAAAAAGCTCTGGGACACTGCAAAGTCCATGGAGAACAAGAGCACCTCCTCCCAGCTGCCCACTGCACTGAGGCTAGGTAACACGGTCACCACCGATAAATCCATGATAATCGAAAACAAAACTTCAACAAGCATTTCTCACCGGTTGGCCATGCCTTCCTCCTGGCTACTCCAACCTCGGCCAACAGCTCCCCCCCCCCCCCGCGCAGCTACTCGCCCAAGCCTCCCCAGCTTCTCCTTTACCCAAATCCAGATAGCAGATGTTCTGAAAGAGCTGCAAAACCTGGACCTGTACAAATTAGCTGGGCTTGACAATCTGGACCCTCTATTTCTGAAACTATCCGCCGCCATTGCCGCAACCCCTATTACCACCCTGCTCAACCTCTCTTTCATATCGTCTGAGATCCCCAAGGACTGGAAAGCTTCCGCGGTCATCCCCCTCTTCAAAGGGGGAGACACCCTGGACCCAAACTGTTACAGTCCTATATCCATCCTGCCCTGCCTATCTAAGGTCTTCGAAAGCCAAGTCAACAAACAGATCACTGACCATTTCGAATCCCACCGTATCTTCTCCTCTGTGCAATCTGGTTTCCGAGCCGGTCACAGGTGCACCTCAGCCACGCTAAAGGTACTAAACGATATCATAACCGCCATCGATAAAAGACAGTACTGTGCAGCCGTCTTCATCGACCTGGCCAAGGCTTTCGACTCTGTCAACCACCAAATTCTTATCGACATACTCAGTAGCCTCGGTTTTTCTAATGACTGCCTTGCCTGGTTCTCCAACTACTTTGCAGACAGAGTTCAGTGTGTCAAATCGGAAGGCATGTTGTCCGGTCCTCTGGTAGTCTCTATGGGGGTGCCACAGGGTTCAATTCTTGGGCCGACTCTTTTCTCTGTATATATTATATCAATGATGTTGCTCTTGCTGCGGGCGATTCCCTGATCCACCTCTACGCAGACGACACCATTCTGTATACTTCTGGCCCTTCCTTGGACACTGTGCTATCTAACCTCCAAACGAGCTTCAATGCCATACAACACTCCTTCCGTGGCCTCCAACTGCTCTTAAACCAAATGCATGCTTTTCAGCTGTTCGCTGCCTGCACCCGCATGCCCGACTAGCATCACCACCCTGGATGGTTCCGACCTAGAATATCTGGACATCTATAAGTACCTAGGTGTCTGGCTAGACTGTAAACCCTCCTTCCAGACTCATATCAAACATCTCCAATTCAAAATCAAATCTAGAATCGGCATTCTATTTCACAACAAAGCCTCCTTCACTCACACCGCCAAACTTACCCTAGTAAAACTGACTATGCTACCGATCCTCGACTTACAAAATGGCTTCCAATACTCTACTCAGCAAACTGGATGCAGTTTTTCACAGTGTCCTCCACTTTGTTACTAAAGCACCTTATACCACCCACCACTGCGACCTGTATGCTCTAGTCGGCTGGTCCTCGCTACATATTTGTCGCCAGACCCACTGGCTCCAGGTCATCTACAAGTCCATGCTAGGTAAAGCTCCGCCTTATCTCAGTTCACTGGTCACGATGGCAACACCCACCCGTAGCACGTGCTCCAGCAGGTGTATCTCACTGATCATCCCTAAAGCCATCACCTCATTTGGCCACCTTTCCTTCCAGTTCTCTGCCTCCTGTGACTGGAATGAATTGAAAAAATCGTTGAAGTTGGAGACTTTTATCTCCCTCACCAACTTTAAACATCTGCTATCTGAGCAGCTAACCGATCGCTGCAGCTGTACATAGTCCATCGGTAAATAGCCCACCTAATTTACCTACCTCATTCCCATACTGTTTTTATACTGTTTTTATTTATTTACTTTTCTGCTCTTTTGCACACCAGTATCTCTACCTGCACATGACCATCTGATCATTTATCACTCCAGTGTTAATCTGCTAAATTGTAATTATTTGCCTACCTCCTCATGCCTTTTGCATAGATATGATAGATGCATATAGACTCTTTTTTTAAAGTTAAATGATTTAATTTTTTATTGTGTTATTGACTTGTTAATTGTTTACTCCATGTGTAACTCTGTGTTGCTCTGTTCACACTGCTATGCTTTATCTTGGCCAGGTCGCTGTTGTAAATGAGAACTTGTCTAGCCTACCTGGTTAAATAAAGGTGAAATAGAAATAAAATAAAATAAAAAGAACCCTCAAACTACAATACTAAATCCCTCTTCAACCAGGGAGTTTTTCTCTGCAATTCTCAGAAAATCGAATGACTTTGAGCAAAGAGGAAGACAGGGTTGGTGACGGATAATCTAGTTTACAGATGGCTGGAACACTGGCCAGGTTAGAATACAGGTAAACATTTGTCATGAGAGCAAAAAGACCTTGAACATTCTGTATGTTTAGTTCACAGTCAAACAGTTCCTTATTTCTTTTAGCTGTATTCTAGGTTAAATTAATGCAATAGTCTATGCAACACACCATTATTCTGTCTTTCCTTACTGTACTGGGAATAATAGCCCTATACTTGTTTTTTTTGACGAGAATATGCACACACACAAGTTTACTGTACCATTCATTAGGTCAAAGTTTTAGTCGATGTAACCATTTTCAAGCCATTACATAGTTCGTATATTCAATATAATAACAGAGGACATTTTCAGTATGGAGATTATGCTGTCTGTTGTGGTTCTTCAGTGGAAAGACAACTATGTGTATGTGTACGAGAAGTGTGCATGAGTTGACTTATTAATACTTGGTAATATTTGAAGGCTATATTGCAGCAGTCTGTATGCAGTCTTCATTCTGTGAGGACGAGGACATCTGGGGTGTGTTCAACAACACTTCCCACAAGTAGGCAACAACGGATGCAAATTATCGAGTTTGATTAAACCTCGATGATAGCATTTATAGAGCTGTAGATTGCATTTACTCTCACCCAGGAATATAACAGGGAAACAGTTTCCTACACTGTCAAAAAAAACTATTCTCATTGGTGAAAACAAAGAAGGAGATCTCGATTCACCTTCATGTGGTATTTCATCTCACATTTTTAATAGAACTGTCAAGCGGCTCTCTCCTTTTCTACACTTGAGGGGAATGTGACTTCATTATGGGATTAGACTGCATGTTCATGCCCGACTAAGACCTATGTGATACCCTGGGGTTCTGTAAAACCAAACTGCACATTTGGATGTGTCTCTCCCCTAAGCTTTAGATTGGTCTTGGCTTTATAAGCAAGGCGACTGAAGAATAAGGAGGCACCTAAGACGTGTTAAGAGGTATTTTCCTTAATTCTACCTCTCTCTGACAGAGCAGCATAGTATCTTGACATTTATAAGGCTTTTCCACTGTTTAGTCCCCCGACCAAATTCAAACTGGATGATGCGTTAGACCACACAAGCAGAAGACCAAAGCTATGGTAAAACTCCAGAGGACGAACATGCAAAACCAATTCCCCCTTGGGGATAAATCAACTTCTCCTGAAACCATGTTTTACTTTTCTCCTCCCTTTTTGAGTCACCAGTAATATCAAAAGCAAAAGTAAATTTCCTAACACGGAACCCAAACTGGTTGCGCATATGCGCCATCGTGCGTAAATGTATTTTGTCTCCCTATATCAAACGCGATCCCGACACGCAGGTTAAAATATCAAAACAAACTCTGAACCAATTACATTAATGTACATTAATTTGGGGACAGGTCGAAAAGCATTAAACATTTATGGCAATTTAGCTAGTTAGCTTGCACTTGCTAGCTAATTTGTCCTGTGATATAAACATTGAGTTGTTATTTTACCTGAAATGCACAAGGTCCTCTACTCTGACAATTAACACACACATAAAACGGTCAACCGAATCGTTTCTAGTCATCTCTCCTCCTTCCAGGCTTTTTCTTCTTTGAACTTATATGGTGATTGCCATCTAAACTTTCATAGTATTACCACGACGACCGACAACACAGTTTGTCTTTCAATCACCCACGTGGATATAACCCAATGAGGAGATGGCACGTGGGTTTCTGCTTCTATAAACCAATGAGGAAATGGGAGAGGCAGGACTTGCTGCGCGATCTGCGTCACAAATAGAACTGACTACTATTTTAGCCCTTGGCAACGCATACGCTCGTTGGCGCGCGCGAGCAGTGTTGGTGCAATAATTGAATAATATAGATTTCTAAATTTATTTTGCAATGCCCTGACTTGCGACGCGAGCGGTGTAGTCAGGGTGTAAGAAGTGTGCTGCATAAGAAGTGTATATATATTCCTGAGCTTTTATATTTCCTTGTTGTGTTTACGCTCTGTTTTCTTTGCAGTGTGGAGACAGAATACTCACAGAATAGTCTTTGTTCTTTCCGACCTTTTCTACTGTATGTAGTATGTGCACATCCACATTCAACTCAAACCTCTCTCTCTCTCTCTCTGTATTACATATAATATTTCTTTCTCTCTCTTAAAACCCCCTGGGAAACCACATCTTCACATTTCCAAGATGTCTACCTCTTTACCTTCATCCTGTTTGTATTGGGCTACACATGTCTACTTCCTGCCACAGCTGGTCCCTTTGATCTGGTCTCAGGACCGCATTCACCCAGCGTAACAAATACAGAGGTCCTCTATCTCTCCCGAGTATTGCAGTAAAAACATGGTATTACCATTCGCAGCACATCTCTGTGCATGCCGTCATATTGATGGGGCCTTTCGATAAGCCCCTGTGAGGATTTTCAACCTGATATCCTACAAAGGCACAGAGAACAAGATGCATACTCCCAACCAGCCCCCTCTGAACACTGCACACAATACAGAGACAGATGGGGCTTTACATTATTCTATATGTTCGTTCATTACATGAAGAAGCTGTAAGAGTTTCGAAGCTTAGGAAAGTGCATTACCTCACCATGTTGATTACTGCCATATTGACTGCTATCCCTTTAGAGTTTGTCAAGCAGCCTCTTCCATCCCTGTCCATAAGAGGGCTGCAGGCAGCCAATGCTTGGTACCTGTGGGGGGTGGGAGACGCTCCAGCTCCTCAGGCATAGTAATTATCTAGCTGTTTTATTGTTGAATGTGCTGCTGGCTGGGGTTTAAGGGAATGGAATTAAATTTGTTCAAAAAGTTTATTGGAAATGTATCACCAGCTGTTCTGACTTCGCCCATTATCACCTCTGTCTATCTCTATGGTCCAGAGTCACCTCTGTCTATCTCTATGGTCCAGAGTCACCTCTGTCTATCTCTATGGTCCAGAGTCACCTCTTTCTATCTCTATGGTCCAGAATCACCTCTGTCTATCTCTATGGTCCAGAATCACCTCTGTCTATCTGTATGGTCCAGAGTCACCTCTGTCTATTTATCTCTATGGTCTAGAGTCACCTCTTTCTATCTCTATGGTCCAGAATCACCTCTGTCTATCTCTATGGTCCAGAATCACCTCTGTCTATCTCTATGGTCCAGAATCACCTCTGTCTATCTCTATGGTCCAGAATCACCTCTGTCTATCTCTATGGTCCAGAATCACCTCTGTCTATCTCTATGGATGGTCTAGATTCACCTCTGTCTATTTATCTCTATGGTCTAGATTCACCTCTGTCTATCTCTATGGTCCAGAGTCACCTCTGTCTATCTCTATGGTCCAGAATCACCTCTGTCTATTTATCTCACCTCTGTCTATCTGTATGGTCCAGAATCACTCTGTATGGTCCAGATTCACCTCTGTCTATTTATCTCTATGGTCCAGAATCACCTCTGTCTATCTGTATGGTCCAGAACCTCTGTCTCTGTCTATCTGTATGGTCCAGAATCACCTCTGTCTATCTGTATGGTCCAGAATCACCTCTGTCTATCTCTATGGTCCAGAATCACCTCTGTCTATCTCTATGGTCCAGAATCACCTCTGTCTATCTGTATGGTCCAGAATCACCTCTGTCTATCTCTATGGTCCAGAGTCACCTCTGCCTATCTGTACTAGCGATGAGCGAGTTGACTCATAACCCGCAGTCCATGGGCGGGTTTAGGGTCATTAAATATTGTGTGGATGAACGGTGGGTGGCAATCGGGTTAAATAAAGAGGTAAAAGAATACATTAAAAAAATAATGAATGTAATATTCTTGTGCAATTTATAACTAAAGGTTACAATGAGGTTTTCTCACTGGCATTAGTGAGTAAGCATACACTTAGGCCTTAACTTTATGCATGCCAAATAGCCTACACACCAGTCACCAAATACTTAATTCTATAATTTATTAATTCTATAATTTATTAAATTTTTCTGGTGAGCAAGGGTTTATTTAGTCTTCTAGAGAAACATATAATGACAGACAAGTTGACTAACAACTAGCCTACCAAAATGTTGGAACATATAAGCAGAAACAAATCGAAATTTGTAACCAAAAAAATCATGCACCCCAGTCAAAAAATCCACGGTCTCAAACTAACGATTTCAAATTTTATCACATACACGTAGTTTACAAAACATTAGGAACACCTAATATTGAGTTGCACCCCCTTTTTGTCTTCAGAACAGCCTGAATTTGTTGGGGTGTGGCCTCTACAAGGTGTTGAAAGCGTTACACAGGGATGCTGGCCCCATGTTAACTCCAATGCTTATAATTGTAGTTTATATTGATGTTTTTTTTGCGTATTGTATTAAAACTTGTTAAGGACGTGGTACCGAAGTGGGGACCACAATCAGCAGAAATGCTCAAGAGCGCCACCATGGAGGTTGATAAACCTCAAACTTTCATTAAAATTGACATACAATATACTGAATTAAAGCTACACTCGTTGTGAATCTATCCACCAAGTCAGATTTGTAAAATGCTTTTCGGCGACAGCATGAGAAGCTATTGTCTGATACCATGCACCCTCAAAATACTGCAACGTCACTTAAAACGACAGATTTTGCGTTCGCCGTTGCAAACGAAAACGCTGAAATAAAATATAAAACATTCATTACCTTTGACGAGCTTCTTTCTTGGCACTCCTAGATGTCCCATAAACATCATTTAGGGTCTTTTTTTCGATTAAATCGGTCCATATATAGGCTAGATATCGTTCTATGTAGACTGTGTGATAAACGGAAAAAAAACAGCGTTTCATAACGTAACGTAATTTTTTAAAATTCAAAAAGTCGACGATAAACTTTCACAAAACACTTCGAAATACTTTTGTAATGCAACTTTAGGTATTAGTACACGTTAATAAGCGATAAAAATCCTCAGGAGGCGATGTAAAGATCATTTTGAATTTTAAAAAATGACGTTACGTTTTGAAACAATGTTTTTTTCGTTTATCACACAGTCTACATATAATATATATATATATATATATATATATATATATAATGTTTTCTATTTTATTGTGCGGTTTGTGTAACGCCGAAATGCTAATTATTTTGTTTACGTCCCCTGTGGGTCTTTTGGGGTGTTGCATGCTATCAGATAATAGCTTCTTATGCTTTCGCCGAAAAGCATTTTAAAAATCTGACTTGTTGCCTGGATTCACAACGAGTGTAGCTTTAATTCGATACCCTGCATGTGTATTTTAATGAACTTTTGAGTTTTAACTAATACTATTAGCATTTAGCGTAGCGCATTTGCATTTCCAGAGCTCTAGTTGGGACGCAAGCGTCCCGAGTAGAAGCAACAGGTTAATGACTTACAGATTGCTATCATCTTGCCGCTCTCCTGTGTCACCTCATTGAGCTGATCCTGGGAGAACTGTAAGCTGTTCTTCAACGTAAGTTACGCTGTTACTCATCGCAATTCCAGACAGAGAAGATTGAATCCACAAACCCGGGACAATCTGTGGTGCCAGTCACACTGGCTAACCGCGTGACAGGCTTCAATCAAGCCCTCAAGAAACCCCTGTAGCTTGATATGATGCTAGCTAGCAGCTAGGCTAGCTGCTACTTCAAATAGCTTAGTTTAACCTACAATTGTTAGCGCTCTTCAGAAATTACATTCTCTTCTATACCATGTAAAGATATTTTATAAGAAAGTGATTTCTTATTGTTTCATTTTTATTTCTAAATCAGATTAAGTTTTTTGAGATTATCACTCCCCTAATGTACGATTAGTTTAATTAAAGGCATCCAAGATTATTTCAGAGGTTGGCTTTTCTCTGTCCTCTATATCTACATTTGTAATAGTACAGGTTTCCATTTTTTCCATTTACGTATTTAATACATTTAGAGTCCAGAAGATGCACTCTGTTCATTCTCAAAATGATGTTGTAATTGGGGAGTAGTAATCCCCAGGTGTCCTGTAGATTACCTGTAGAGATTAGAATGTTCCCGCCTCTTTGGAGGATCCCATAAATTTGCCTTTTGTGTTACCACGTCTGTCAATCTTATAGAATGTTTGATTTAGGTCACCTGGTAAAATAATACTTCCTGTCTGGATTTTTATCTAATTTAGTTTGAGTTCTATCTAAAAATACCTGATTTGCCCCTGGTGTGATATACAATGAAATCAATGTTTTTCATCATGTAAGAAACAATTCAACATTAGAAAACGACCTTCTTCATCTATGTGCTGTGATATAAGGGAAAAGGGTGTATTTGTATTGATCAGGATACCTACTCCTCTGCTGTTACTATAGTAGGTGGCAGCATAGGCCTCTCCAACCCAACTTGTTGTGCACTTGAGTGACCCAAAAGCGGTTTAACAAAAACAGAGTCCTTTAATGTAAACACAGGGAAGACATAGATCCTCTTCAGATGTAGATAATGGAAAAATAGACAACCCGCAGAGAGGGCGACAAATGAAACAAAAAGTCCTTCTGATAATTACAAAAGAGCCCCCTTCTTAGCAGCAGAGGAGAATAGCTGGGTTAGCGGCGACAGGCTGCAGGTCTCTCTGGGTAGGCGCGGGTCGTAGAGGAACAGTGGTACCTGATCTCACGTAGCATCAGATGAACTGGACACAGTACAAACGATAAGACAGTTAGCTGAGTACAGGATGCACTTGCCAGGCAGATTCTGACAGGACGGGACAAGGGTGAAGCAAACGAGACGATAGTTTGTTTCTGGCATGAGAAACTCAAACGAGAATCTGACAAAGAAAGAAGCAGGAACAGAGAGAGAAATAGAGACCTAATCAGAGGGAAAAAGGGAACAGGTGGGAAAAGGGTGAACGAGGTAGTTAGAGGAGATGAGGAACAGCTGGAGGAGGAGAGAAAGAGAAGGTAACCTAATATGACCAGCAGAGAGAGACAGAGTGAAGAGAAAGAACAGGAACAAGACATAATATGACAAGACATGACACAACTCCTCTTTAAATGTTAAATATCTCCTTTTTTTTAAATGTAACTCGAGCAAGAAAACCACATCTCTTGAAGTGTTTCCCCATCATGGAGCCCGTGCATATTCCATGTGATAGACTGTATTGGTATTTTCTTGTATAGAATCAAAGTTAACCTTATCTATTCCGTCTATCATTGAAGAATCAAGATAAACATTTTTAGCAGACATGACATACGAGGGCAGTGGGCATTCTATAGAATGGGAGGATCACAATAACTACTATATGTATAAATACATAGTTATTGAGAAGAATGGGAGAAACTCAAGAAACTTGTGCAGCTAAGCTTGTAGCGTCATACCCAAGAAGACTCGAAGCTGTAATCGCTGCCAAAGGTGCTTAGGCAAAGTACTGTGTAAAGGGTCTGAATACTTATGTAAATGTAATATTTCAGTTTTTATGGAGTATTGTGTGTAGATTGACGTTGGAAAAAAACCCCAATTTGAATCCATTTTAGAATAAGACTGTAACGTTACAAAAAGTGGAAAAAGTCAAAGGGTCTGAATACTTTCCAAATGCACTTTATGTGTGAGGGGAGAAAGCATACTATTATCTGCCTACAAACTGGTCAGGATCATTCTATGCTTCCTATGATGTCACTGCTGTGCGTTCTACCCCAGTACCCCGAAATCACCATTTCTCCCACTTCTATAGGTGGACCATTGTAGCTGACCCTGCAAATGTTTTTTTCTCTGCATTAATTCCCAATTACGGCATAACAACTGTGCTTGATTCCATTAGAGAACCATCCTATTAAGTAAAAAAGAATGGGTCATGCTACTGCTATTGAAGAATTTACTGCTGAAAAGTGTAGCTACATCTACTGTGGTGGTTCATTTCTTTACTATCAAATGAGGAGAGACAAACTTATCACACAAGTCAGAGTTATACTCAAACTAAATATTTAAATAGTGAGAGCTTTGCAATAGCGATGGCTGGTCGACGAATCACTGTCTCTGATGGTCCGTTGAAAAGCGACGAGACAAAAGCACAAAGATCTTTTATAGCCAAGATACACCCCTTTCAACCTACATGACCAACAACAGATACATAGAATGTGTCACAAGGTTAAGATTTGTATGAAAGATACCTATAATACGTAGCAGACAGTATCTGCTGTGTCAACAGTTTTCATTGTATAGAGACCAGTGTCTGGCCTGCCGACTCCAACCTGGAACCATCTCTCTCTGCTACGGTCTGGAGCAGAAACATTAACTCGTGCTCTGGAATGCTCTTTAGGTTTTATCACCCAAAAGACATGGTAAATCTTGTGTCAGTGTGATCTCCCAGAGGCCCATCCTCAGTGGAACACACCCACACAATAGTTAACAATACTCTATCCTGTTAAATAAAACAACCATTTGATGCAATAAAAGTAGTATAATATAATCTTGCAGTTTTGCCACCATACTACTTATGGTCTCACAGAATAGATTGTCTTTGGATATTCTCCTATCATCTAAGGGAGGCAACTGTGCAGTGGTGGGTCAGGAAGGTTCTGTATGTTCTCATGCCTGACGAGAAGGTTCTGTATGTTCTCATGCCTGACGAGAAGGTTCTGTATGTTCTCATGTCTGACGAGAAGGTTCTGTATGTTCTCATGCCTGACGATATTGGTGAGGAGATTGTGTGAAACAGCAACATGAGGGAGGGTAAGCCTAGTGTTTAGAGCGTTGGACTAGTAACCGGAAGGTTGCAAGTTCAAACCCCCGAGCTGACAAGGTACAAATCTGTCATTCTGCCCCTGAACAGGCAGTTAACCCACTGTTCCTAGGCCGTCATTGAAAATAAGAATTTGTTCTTAACTGACTTGCCTGGTTAAATAAAGGTAAAATGACAACAGTCCTCACCACTGTCTCCCCCTTCAGAGAGATCCAGATTTCCCTATTGGAAATGTAACTTTTGAATGGTAATTTAATAAAAATAATCTGAGGGAAAAGGGAGGGATCCCTATGATCCCTATCCCCTCCATTTCCCCCCCTAGATTATTGTTACTAAATCCCCATTCAGGAGTTCAATTCAGATCACTCCTTTCTGTGTAAAATGCCAACTTCCCAGACACCAGAAAATGTAAAGTTCTGTCTGACAACAGCTCAGATATATCATGTATGGTGATGCTTATGTTTCCATGGCAACACAGGGGGAATTGTGGTGGCGGAATCTGAGGGTGGGGGCGGGGGGGGGGGGTGTGCTGTTGTAACTTCTCAAGGTTTATGCTCTGTTCTGTGTTGGACTGTGATGTTATGTATTTCATACACTCCTGGTATATATGTAACCTAACACAAGGCCCTTGTGTTCTGGAACTGTGGCTTACATTAAATAATGGTTGCGTAACGATATGATTGTATTCTCTCCTCCCACGATGTAAGAGACCTGTAGCCATTTACTCTTTGAGCTCTTTCCCTGACTGAGATCAGAGAGGGATCTATCTTGCAGCTGCTCCAATGTATCAAAGATTCACTATTGTAATTATAAATTAGTCTCTAGCTAATCTTTGGATCTTGGGTTTTCCACAACAGTACCCCACTTTTTTTTTTTTTTTTGATTATGTCATTATACATACTTTTGAAGAAAGACTGCCTTAAGTACTTTGGTTAGTTTGTTTTACCTTATCGATTCAATTCAAGTGTAGTGGCTGGTGGGGGTCGACTTGGGTGAGGGGTTCCTCCGAGAGACGGAGGCCACACACACACACCAGAGAAGTGTAAGTCACAACATAAAACATAAAAAAATGAAGTTCTTCCTTCTCTCTCTCCCAAACCAAATCTTCCTTCTCCACCAGACCCTCCCAGCCCCTCAACCTTGCCCACGAAGGCCAAATGTATTTTTCTAGCCCACCCATGCCAAGCGTATTACCATCTTGCCCTCTCTTGCCCACCCAGACCAAGTATATGCCCACCACCCATCTTAACTCACCCTTGCCCACCAAAGCCAAGCTTATCCCCAGCTCCCATCTTAACTCAACCTTGCCCACGAAGGCCAAATTTATCCCAAACTCCAATCCTTGCCCCCCTCCCTTCTTTTCAGACACATTTACACCTCTCTATCTACTTACTCATCCCTTCTACGTCATTCACACACAACATATACACAATGCCTCCTTACACCCATTATCCCCTGCCCCCCTACACATATTCATTATCCTTCCCTCTCACATTCATAGAGATATACTCACACATACACCCACTCACCCCCCCCCCCCCACACACACACAACATCCATAAAACAATTATTGACATACATGCTATATTTCCTGTTTGATATTGCATTCTTCAGTGCCCATGTATCTCATTGGCATCGACTAATTCAATCACTACTTCATAGAGAATAACAGTTACTTGGGGGACAATAGAGTCTAGATTGTATTAGGGTGAGTGGGGAAAGAATATTGTCTCAATTTACAATAAGCTGGTTTTAAGCATCACTGTATGTAGCCTAGTGTGCTTATCACCTCTTTCTGCTTTGTCCTCTCCTCAGGGCATTGGGCTCTCTTTCAACTGGAAAGTTTTCCTGCAGACTGTTCACTGCTTCATCGGTGCTTGTGAACTCCCTCCCTTCTGTTCCCTTCTATACCCACAGCACTGCCGGGAATCGGACTTAATTCCTTTTTTCCTCCAGTGACTGTCTGATCGGAATGAATTGCTAACATTTTTTTCCCCCCTTTTCAGTTTAGCAGACAGATCCTGGATGAATTGAATGGACTGGCTATGGATTTGAATCTCTTTTGCCCCCCTTGTGCCTTCAGAATGTCGACATTGGTCTGATAGTTCAACAGATGCGAGGTTATTTAGCGTTCTTCTGTTTCTCGGCCGAAGCGATGGCATCACTCCAGATGCTCCAGCTCTTCCAATATCAGATTGATCACGTAGCTGGAAAGGTCTCCTTTATTCCCAACATCTTCTGGTAGGGACAATATAATTAGACTTTTTTTTGTCTTGTTCTGTTTTCTTGCTGGTCCAGTTCATCTTCCACAGTTTGTACCTTTTGTTTCCAGAAGGCCATTTTGTTGTCCTGTTCGTCCATGCGTCCATCCTTCATATGCATATCTGATACGATAGACTCTACTTTCCTTTTGACAAATCAACTGTTTTTTAAACAACAGATTGCATCAGTTTGTTTGTTTTAGTGAGGATGTTTTCATGGATATCTTTCAGCTGTTCGCTGCTCTCATTTACATCTCCAAGATGTTCATTATCTTTTCCTCTAAGGGAAGCAATGGCTTCTGGGTTTGAGTCGCAGCGTCGCTTTTCCCGACAGATTGGTTTGCTGTTTTATATAACTGAGCGCTCTCTCTCTCTCGATTTTAGAGGCTTAATTTAAACTATGCTGTCTGGTTTCTACATATAACCTGAGTTTTTACAGGTACAAAACGGATCGATGTGTGCATGCAACCTCCTTTCAACCTCTGTCTATCTCTATGGTCCAGAGTCACCTCTGTCTATCTCTATGGTCCAGAATCACCTCTGTCTATCTCTATGGTTCCGAATCACCTCTGTCTATCTCTATGGTCCAGAATCACCTCTGTCTATTTATCTCTATGGTCTAGATTCACCTCTGTCTATCTCTATGGTCCAGAATCACCTCTGTCTATCCTTATGGTCCAGAATCACCTCTGTCTATTTATCTCTATGGTCTAGATTCACCTCTGTCTATCTCTATGGTCCAGAGTCACCTCTGTCTATCTGTATGGTCCAGAGTCACCTCTGTCTATCTCTATGGTCCAGAATCACCTCTGTCTATCCTTATGGTCCAGAATGACCTCTGTCTATCTCTATGGTCCAGAATCACCTCTGTCTGTCTCAGAGGTCAAGTGAATGATCATTTCATTAGGCCTATTATCTTTGTGGATTTGCTAGTCAAAGAACTGAAAATATAACATTGTCAGTAAAGCAAATGAAAGCAATGTGGATAGCCAGTGTTTACTGTGTGAAACAACACATTCATTTTGATTGATGAATAGATGCATTTTGTTGCTGTACAAAAGCCGATTTCTGTCCACTGCGGATTACTGACGGTTCTTTTCTGACTGAATCTGGGCCTACGGTGTGACACAGTAAAGATTTCTTTGTTCATTTTGGCTTTGATGGAATACAGATGGCATTTTGCACACACTTTGGGCTGATTGTTTTACCGCTACCCAACCCCCTGCAGCCCCCAGCCCTACCAGAGTCAAAGCTCACTGAGCGTAGTGCCATGCATAGGGATGCCTGGCCACACTTACTAGAAAACTCTGTCCTCAGCGATTTACTAGCGAGGGCCAGATGGGAGAAGCCGCATTCGCAGCTCCTCCCTGTATTTCCTTTTAAAGGTCTTGTGCACGACAGGGTGTTGACTAAAACAACCACAGACGTTTCAAAACATTACAAAATAATACGAAATGGATGTTTCTGTAGCAATCTTAGATTCACAACCAATAACATTTCAGTTCAATGTCAAAGAAAATAGTTGTCCACAACAGTCCAGCCTATATCCATGGTGTTGAGTCAAATGTCCACAACAGTCCAGCCTATATCCATGGTGTTGAGTCAAATGTCCACAACAGTCCAGCCTATATCCATGGTGTTGAGTCAAATGTCCACAACAGTCCAGCCTATATCCATGGTGTTGAGTCAAATGTTCTATGTTTTGTGTAGTTTAGTTTTAGTTTTAGTTCCATAATTACTTTGTTCTCATGTATTGCAAGGATCTAAATCTGGATCCCAATTCTCATCAACTTCAGTGACACATTGTATCGCGTGTGTCGCGTATTTGTTGATGAGGATCTACAGTATACAGTATTTGTTGATGAGGATCTACAGTATACAGTATTTGTTGATGAGGATCTACAGTATACAGTATTTGTTGATGAGGATCTACAGTATACAGTATTTGTTGATGAGGATCTACAGTATACAGTATTTGTTGATGAGGATCTACAGTATACAGTATTTGTTGATGAAGATCTACAGTATACAGTATTTGTTGATGAGGATCTACAGTATACAGTATTTGTTCATGAGGACGTGTGTCGCGTGTGTCGCGTGTGTCGCGTGTATCGCGTGTGTCGCCTCATTAGACATGCCTTTACTTTTAAAGGCGGAAAAAACCCCTCCTCATCAACAAATACTGTAGATCCTCATCAACAAATACTGTATACTGTAGATCCTCATCAACAAATACTGTATACTGTAGATCTTCATCAACAAATACTGTATACTGTAGATCCTCATCAACAAATACTGTATACTGTAGATCCTCATCAACAAATACTGTATACTGTAGATCCTCATCAACAAATACTGTATACTGTAGATCCTCATCAACAAATACTGTATACTGTAGATCCTCATCAACAAATACTGTATACTGTAGATCCTCATCAACAAATACTGTATACTGCAGATCCTCATCAATAACATCGGGATGGGGGAATGGAAATGAATTGATGGGATTTAACATGTTGTTGCTTAGCTACCGTGACAGATTCCTCAAGTAGCGCAGCACACAATGTAAATGTCCTGTAAATGTCATAAAACATTAGTCATTCCCGCCCATGTCCATATAATCCCCTTATGAAATAATTGCTTCATTAAACTTCAGTCTTAACAAGAAGTGGCAACTCGGGCCTGATTGCGTACGAGGAAGTCGGGGCTTGACAGATTCGACTGGAGTCAGTGGGAGACACTAAATGATGGATCAATATAGAACTATAATAGTGCTGATGGGACACAGCAGGGGGGACTGTGGGCGTATAATTATTTGTGAAGATCTGTCAGCCCCGAAATAAAATCTCTATTGGTCTTTGCAAAGAAGAGACAATAAGAACATTTAACCAAAGCCAAAAAGATATCCCAGAGGTTCAAAAGTGGTGTGAAAGCCAAAACGATACCCCAGACTTTCGAAAGTGGTGTGAAAGCCAAAACGATACCCCAGACGTTCAAAAGTGGTGTGAAAGCCAAAACGATACCCCAGACGTTCAAAAGTGGTGTGAAAGCCAAAACGATACCCCAGAGGTTCAAGTGGTGTGAAAGCCAAAACGATACCCCAGAGGTTCAAGTGGTGTGAAAGCCAAAACGATACCCCAGAGGTTCAAGTGGTGTGAAAGCCAAAACGATACCCCAGAGATACCAAAACCAGAGGTTCAAGTGGTGTGAAAGCCAAAACGATACCCCAGAGGTTCAAGTGGTGTGAAAGCCAAAACGATACCCCAGACGTTCAAGTGGTGTGAAAGCCAAAACGATACCCCAGAGGTTCAAGTGGTGTGAAAGCCAAAACGATACCCCAGACGTTCAAGTGGTGTGAAAGCCAAAACGATACCCCAGAGGTTCAAGTGGTCAAAACGATGGTTCAAGTGGTGTGAAAGCCAAAACGATACCCCAGAGGTTCAAAAGTGGTGTGAAAGCCAAAACAATACCCCAGAGGTTCAAGTGGTGTGAAAGCCAAAACAATACCCCAGAGGTTCAAGTGGTGTGAATGCCAAAACGATACCCCAGAGGTTCAAGTTGTGTGAAAGCCAAAACAATACTCCAGACGTTCAAAAGTGGTGTGAAAGCCAAAACGATACCCCAAAGGTTCAAGTGGTGTGAAAGCCAAAACGATACCCCAGAGGTTCAAGTGGTGTGAAAGCCAAAACGATACCCCAGAGGTTCAAGTGGTGTGAAAGCCAAAACGATACCCCAGAGGTTCAAAAGTGGTGTGAAAGCCAAAACGATACCCCAGAGGTTCAAGTGGTGTGAAAGCCAAAACGATACCCCAGACGTTCAAAAGTGGTGTGAAAGCCAAAAACGATACCCCAGAGGTTCAAGTGGTGTGAAAGCCAAAACGATACCCCAGAGGTTCAAGTGGTGTGAAAGCCAAAACGATACCCCAGACGTTCAAGTGGTGTGAAAGCCAAAACGATACCCCAGAGGTTCAAAAGTGGTGTGAAAGCCAAAACGATACCCCAGATGTTCAAGTGGTGTGAAAGCCAAAACGATACCCCAGAGGTTCAAGTGGTGTGAAAGCCAAAACGATACCCCAGACGTTCAAGTGGTGTGAAAGCCAAAACGATACCCCAGAGGTTCAAAAGTGGTGTGAAAGCCAAAGATGTTCGAAAGCCAAAACGATACCCCAGACGTTCAAGTGGTGTGAAAGCCAAAACGATACCCCAGAGGTTCAAAAGTGGTGTGAAAGCCAAAACAATACCCCAGAGGTCCGAAAGTGGTGTGGCAAAATCCGTACGTGTCTTTTCTGGGGCCTGGAATTTTTCCTGATCTCATGACCTGGTCAGGTAAAACTCTGGGCCCTATTTGTAGGCTGACAAAAGATTATTATTATTATAGACAGCTTAATTATTCATCTGTACACTCATAGACTAAGGTGTATCAAACCCTTTCAAACTACTACAAAACCTTGTTAGTATTCATTCTGAATCTGATATCAAAAGAGCCAGAGAGAACAACTTCATTGGAAAACATACTCTGTAGTTTAGTGGACTACTATTGCAGAGCTGAGTGTTATGCAAACAATTATTACAATGTATTTTAAATATGGATGTGCCTCTGATTGAGAACCATACCATACCAGGCCAAACACATAACCACAACATAGAAAAAAGAACATAGACTACCCACCCCAACTCACGCCCTGAAGAAACTAAAACAAAGACATAACAAAGGAACTAAGGTCAGAACGTGACAACGAATTCCACTCTATACTCACACAATGCTAAGCAATGGATTTTGAAAAACAAAAAAATACAGTCAGGTTTCAATGTAGAAAAGCCTTTTAGTTGTATGTCATTAAACCTTTTATTTTTTCATCTGATTACAGTGCTCTTCTGCAATTACTCATTCTGTAAGCTTTATGTAATGCAGGGTTACATTTAACACTATACACAGTAGACTTTGTTAACATTGTTTTTAGTTGTTGTGTGTAATTCATAAAATAGAGTGACATTGTTGTTATCCTGGTCTCCATCTGACCCCCGGAGGTTGGTTCCCAGGCACTCACTGTAGGAACTGATTGCCTGGAAAATCCATATATGTGACTCGTTTTAGGAAATTAGGCGTATGTCGCGCGTCAGTAATTCACAGGAGAACCATTTGAACTTAAACGTTGTATTTTTTTTCAAAATGCAGCAATGCCTTCTGGGCATGTGAACTTTCATGTGCGTTAATAACACATTGTTATGCCATCTTTAAATATGAATAAAATTGTCAAATTAGGAGCCTAGTCGGTTTACCCACGGAAAAAGCCGGCAACCTTCCCCCTAGTCATGATTGGCTGAGATAATGAGTGGGCTGGACATGCCAAGAGATGAGTTTAGATTGGTCTGCCATGTAACACGATTCTGTCTATAACAGGAGCTTTTTAAAAAAAGATATCTCTGGACAACATAAAAACAGCTTAACCAGCTCTACTAGGGCGAGTAAAAGGATCAGTGAGCTGGTCTCTCATTTGTGTCTGGAAGTAGCTAGCAAGCTAGCCAGCGTTAGCCAGTAAGCTTGGGTGCTTGACTGCTGTTGTTAGGTCAGAATGCTCAGATCAACCCTACTCATTGGCTTGAGCATCCAGTGTGCGCTCTGAACACACCGAGAACAAAACACTTTGAATTTACGAACTGACAATCGGACAACGCTCTGAATTTACGAACGCCCAGAGTGCACTCTGAGTACACTCTGGCACCCAAGATCAAATTTACGAACACACCCGTTGTATAAACCAGCCATAGGTCTTGAAATCTTTGGTTGTTTTGTTCATAGCCTCACATGTGAATCCTTAAAGAGATGGGTGGGGCTAAAGCTTTATAGGGTGTGAACGATGCTGAATGGGTGTTGACAAAGAGGAGATCTCCAGTAGGTGTACCTAAACATTCAAGAGCCATTTTCTCAAAAGTGAGGTTACAAGTTTATCAAATTTCAAAGCGCAATTACTTTCCCATTGTTCCCCAACTGTCGTGTATGATATACCATTTTCCATCTCTGAGTCTCTATCCTAAAATATTAATGTTAGCTGCTGGCTGCATGGTTGCATATACTTAGCTACCTAATGCTAGCTACCTAGCTATATAGCTAGGCTACAAAAGCTAACGTTCAGCTATCAGGCAAAAATTCAAATTTCTGCCTAAAATGACATACCCAAACTAAAAAGCATATATCTCAGGAATGATTTACAGCGCATGTATGGTATCATTTGAAACAAAACGCCTTGTAGTTTGTACATATATGATCAGATCATAGATAGGAATTACACAATCCAGACAGTAAGGTGTACAAATAATTATAGTTTTACATTCAAAGGAATGTTTCACATCACATGAAGAAGAAGGCACTTCTAGGTGAATAGAGCTTCTGAAATGTGTATTTGATTTGAGCCAAGCAGAGAAGCACTCACACTTCAACATTTCTGGCAGCAAGGGGATGGTGGACCCAGTCTGGTTACCAGGGCGATGGTGGACTCAATCTGGTTACCAGGGGATTGTGGACCCAGTCTGGTTACCAGGGGATTGTGGACCCAGTCTGGTTACCAGGGGGATGGTGAACCCAGTCTGGTTAGTAAGGGGATGGTGTGCCCAGACTGGTTAGTAAGGGGATAGTGGACCCATCAGGGGGATTGTGGACCCATCAGGGGGATTGTGGACCCATCAGGGGGATAGTGGACCCATCAGGGGGATTGTGGACCCATCAGGGGGATTGTGGACCCATCAGGGGGATAATGGACCCATCAGGGGGATTGTGGACCCAGCAGGGGGATTGTGGACCCATCAGGGGGATAGTGGACCCATCAGGGGGATTGTGGACCCGTCAGGGGGATTGTAGACCCATCAGGGGGATTGTGGACCCATCAGGGGGATTGTGGACCCATCAGGGGGATTGTGGACCCATCAGGGGGATTGTGAACCCATCAGGGGGATTGTGAACCCAGTCTGGTTAGTAAGGGGATAGTGGACCCATCAGGGGGATTGTGAACCCAGTATGGTTAGTATGGGGATAGTGGACCCATCAGGGGGATTGTGAACCCAGTCTGGTTAGTAAGGGGATAGTGGACCCATCAGGGGGATTGTGAACCCAGTCTGGTTAGTAAGGGGATGGTGGACCCATCAGGGGGATGGTGGACCCAGTCTGGTTAGTAAGGGGATGGTGGACCCATCAGGGGGATGGTGGACCCAGTCTGGTTAGTAAGGGGATGGTGGACCCATCAGGGGGATGGTGGACCCAGTCTGGTTAGTAAGGGGATGGTGGACCCATCAGGGGGATGGTGGACCCAGTCTGGTTAGTAAGGGGATGGTGGACCCATCAGGGGGATGGTGGACCCAGTCTGGTTAGTAAGGGGATGGTGGACCCATCAGGGGGATGGTGGACCCAGTCTGGTTAGTAAGGGGATGGTGGACCCATCAGGGGGATGGTGGACTCAATCTGGTTAGTAAGGGGATGGTGGACCCATCAGGGGGATGGTGGACTCAATCTGGTTAGTAAGGGGATGGTGGACCCATCAGGGGGATGGTGGACTCAATCTGGTTAGTAAGGGGATGGTGGACCCATCAGGGGGTTGGTGGACCCAGTCTGGTTAGTAAGGGGATGGTGAACCCAGTCTGGTTACCAGGGGGATGGTGGACCCAGACTGGTTACCAGGGGGATGGTGGACCCAGACTGGTTACCAGGGGGATGGTGTGCCCAGACTGGTTACCAGGGGGATGGTGTGCCCAGACTGGTTACCAGGGGGATGGTGTGCCCAGACTGGTTACCAGGGGGATGGTGTGCCCAGACTGGTTACCAGGAGGATGGTGTGCCCAGTCTGGTTACCAGGGGGATGGTGGACCCAGACTGGTTACCAGGGGGATGGTGGACCCAGACTGGTTACCAGGGGGATGGTGTGCCCAGACTGGTTACCAGGGGGATGGTGTGCCCAGACTGGTTACCAGGGGGATGGTGTGCCCAGTCTGGTTACCAGGGGGATGGTGTGCCCAGACTGGTTACCAGGGGGATGGTGTGCCCAGACTGGTTACCAGGGGGATGGTGTGCCCAGACTGGTTACCAGGGGGATGGTGTGCCCAGTCTGGTTACCAGGGGGATGGTGGACCCAGTCTGGTTAGTAAGGGGATGGTGGACCCAGTCTGGTTAGTAAGCGGATGGTGGACCCAGTCTGGTTAGTAAGGGGATGGTGGACCCATCAGGGGGATTGTGGACCCAGTCTGGTTACCAGGGGGATGGTGGACCCAGTCTGGTTAGTAAGGGGATGGTGGACCCAGTCTGGTTAGTAAGGGGATGGTGGACCCATCAGGGGGATGGTGGACCCATCAGGGGGATGGTGGACCCAGTCTGGTTAGTAAGGACATGGTGGACCCAGTCTGGTTACCAGGGCGATGGTGGACCCAGTCTGGTTAGTAAGGGGATGGTGGACCCAGTCTGGTTACCAGGGGGATGGTGGACCCAGTCTGGTTACCAGGGGGATGGTGGACCCAGTCTGGTTACCAGGGGATGGTGGACCCAGTCTGGTTACCAGGGGATGGTGTGCCCAGACTGGTTAGTAAGGGGATAGTGGACCCATCAGGGGGATTGTGGACCCATCAGGGGGATTGTGGACCCATCAGGGGGATAGTGGACCCATCAGGGGGATTGTGGACCCATCAGGGGGATTGTGGACCCATCAGGGGATTGTGGACCCATCAGGGGGATTGTGGACCCAGTCTGGTTAGGGGGATAGTGGACCCATCAGGGGGATTGTGGACCCATCAGGGGGATTGTGGACCCATCAGGGGGATTGTGGACCCATCAGGGGGATTGTGGACCCATCAGGGGATTGTGGACCCATCAGGGGGATTGTGGACCCATCAGGGGGATGGGACCCATCAGGGGATTGTGGACCCATCAGGGGATTGTGGACCCATCAGGGGGATGGTGGACCCATCAGGGGGATTGTGGACCCATCAGGGGATTGTGGACCCATCAGGGGGATTGTGGACCCATCAGGGGGATAGTGGACCCATCAGGGGGATCCCATCAGGGGGATTGTGGACCCATCAGGGGGATAGTGGACCCATCAGGGGGATTGTGGACCCATCAGGGGGATTGTGGACCCATCAGGGGGATTGTGGACCCATAGGGGGATTGTGGACCCATCAGGGGGATTGTGGACCCATCAGGGGGATAGTGGACCCATCAGGGGGATTGTGGACCCATCAGGGGGATTGTGGACCCATCAGGGGGATGGTGTGCCCATGGTTAGTGGACCCATCAGGGGATTGTGGACCCAGTCAGGGGGATTGTGGACCCATCAGGGGGATTGTGGACCCATGGTTAGGGGGATTGTGGACCCATCAGGGGGGATTGTGGACCCATCAGGGGATAGTGGACCCATCAGGGGGATTGTGGACCCATCAGGGGATTGTGGACCCATCAGGGGGATAGTGGACCCATCAGGGGGATTGTGGACCCATCAGGGGGATTGTGGACCCATCAGGGGGATTGTGGACCCATCAGGGGGATTGTGGACCCATCAGGGGGATTGTGAACCCATCAGGGGGATTGTGAACCCAGTCTGGTTAGTAAGGGGATAGTGGACCCATCAGGGGATTGTGAACCCAGTCAGTAAGGGGATAGTGGACCCATCAGGGGGATTGTGAACCCAGTCTGGTTAGTAAGGGGATAGTGGACCCATCAGGGGGATTGTGAACCCAGTCTGGTTAGTAAGGGGATAGTGGACCCATCAGGGGGATGGTGGACCCAGTCTGGTTAGTAAGGGGATGGTGGACCCATCAGGGGGATGGTGGACCCAGTCTGGTTAGTAAGGGGATGGGGATGGTGGACCCATCAGGGGATTGTGACCCAGTCTGGTTAGTAAGGGGATAGTGGACCCATCAGGGGATTGTGAACCCAGTCTGGTTAGTAAGGGGATAGTGGACCCATCAGGGGATGGTGGACCCAGTCTGGTTAGTAAGGGGATGGTGGACCCATCAGGGGGATGGTGGACCCAGTCTGGTTAGTAAGGGGATGGTGGACCCATCAGGGGGATTGTGGACCCAGTCTGGTTAGTAAGGGGATGGTGGACCCATCAGGGGGATGGTGGACCCAGTCTGGTTAGTAAGGGGATGGTGGACCCATCAGGGGGATGGTGGACCCAGTCTGGTTAGTAACCCATCAGGGGATGGTGGACCCATCAGGGGGGATGGTGGACCCAGTCTGGTTAGTAAGGGGATGGTGGACCCATCAGGGGGATGGTGGACCCAGTCTGGTTAGTAAGGGGATGGTGAACCCAGTCTGGTTACCAGGGGGATGGTGGAACCAGACTGGTTACCAGGGGGATGGTGGACCCAGACTGGTTACCAGGGGGATGGTGTGCCCAGACTGGTTACCAGGGGGATGGTGTGCCCAGACTGGTTACCAGGGGGATGGTGTGCCCAGACTGGTTACCAGGGGGATGGTGTGCCCAGACTGGTTACCAGGGGGATGGTGGACCCAGACTGGTTACCAGGGGGATGGTGGACCCAGACTGGTTACCAGGGGGATGGTGTGCCCAGACTGGTTACCAGGGGGATGGTGTGCCCAGACTGGTTACCAGGGGGATGGTGTGCCCAGTCTGGTTACCAGGGGGATGGTGTGCCCAGACTGGTTACCAGGGGGATGGTGTGCCCAGACTGGTTACCAGGGGGATGGTGTGCCCAGACTGGTTACCAGGGGGATGGTGTGCCCAGTCTGGTTACCAGGGGGATGGTGGACCCAGTCTGGTTAGTAAGGGGATGGTGGACCCAGTCTGGTTAGTAAGGGGATGGTGGACCCAGTCTGGTTAGTAAGGGGATGGTGGACCCAGTCTGGTTAGTAAGGGGATGGTGGACCCATCAGGGGGATTGTGGACCCAGTCTGGTTACCAGGGGGATGGTGGACCCAGTCTGGTTAGTAAGGGGATGGTGGACCCAGTCTGGTTAGTAAGGGGATGGTGGACCCATCAGGGGGATGGTGGACCCATCAGGGGGATGGTGGACCCAGTCTGGTTAGTAAGGACATGGTGGACCCAGTCTGGTTACCAGGGCGATGGTGGACCCAGTCTGGTTAGTAAGGGGATGGTGGACCCAGTCTGGTTACCAGGGGGATGGTGGACCCAGTCTGGTTACCAGGGGGATGGTGGACCCAGTCTGGTTACCAGGGGATGGTGGACCCAGTCTGGTTACCAGGGGGATGGTGGACCCAGTCTGGTTACCAGGGGATGGTGTGCCCAGACTGGTTACCAGGGGATGGTGGACCCAGTCTGGTTACCAGGGGATGGTGGACCCAGTCTGGTTACCAGGGGGATGGTGGACCCAGTCTGGTTACCAGGGGGATTGTGGACCCAGTCTGGTTACCAGGGGGATGATGGACCCAGTCTGGTTACCAGGGGATGGTGGACCCAGTCTGGTTACCAGGGGGATGGTGGACCCAGTCTGGTTACCAGGGGATGGTGTGCCCAGACTGGTTACCAGGGGATGGTGGACCCAGTCTGGTTACCAGGGGATGGTGGACCCAGTCTGGTTACCAGGGGGATGGTGGACCCAGTCTGGTTACCAGGGGGATTGTGGACCCAGTCTGGTTACCAGGGGGATGGTGGACCCAGTCTGGTTACCAGGGGGATTGTGGACCCAGTCTGGTTAGTAAGGGGATGGTGGACCCAGTCTGGTTACCAGGGGATGGTGGACCCAGTCTGGTTACCAGGGGGATGGTGGACCCAGTCTGGTTACCAGGGGATGGTGTGCCCAGACTGGTTACCAGGGGATGGTGGACCCAGTCTGGTTACCAGGGGGATGGTGGACCCAGTCTGGTTACCAGGGGGATTGTGGACCCAGTCTGGTTACCAGGGGGATGGTGGACCCAGTCTGGTTACCAGGGGGATTGTGGACCCAGTCTGGTTAGTAAGGGGATGGTGGACCCAGTCTGGTTACCAGGGCGATGGTGGACTCAATCTGGTTACCAGGGGGATAGTGAACCCAGTCTTGTTACCAGTGGGATAGTGAACCCAGTCTGGTTACCAGGGGATGGTGAACCCAGTCTGGTTACCAGGGGGATGGTGGACCCAGTCTGGTTAGCAAGGGGATGGTGAACCCAGTCTAGTTAGCAGGGGGATAGTGAACCCAGTCTGGTTACCGGGGCGATGGTGAACCCAGTCTGGTTAGCAGGGGGATAGTGAACCCAGTCTGGTTAGCAGGGGGATAATGAACCCAGTCTGGTTACCAGGGGGATAGTGAATCCAGTCTGGTTACTGGGGCGATGGTGAACCCAGTCTGGTTAGCAGGGGGATGGTGGACCCAGTCTGGTTAGCAAGGGGATGGTGGACCTAGTCTGGTTACCAGGGCGATGGTGGACCTAGTCTGGTTACCAGGGCGATGGTGGACCCAGTCTGGTTACCAGGGGTATGGTGAACCCAGTCTGGTTACCGGGGCGATGGTGAACCCAGTCTGGTTAGCAGAGGGATGGTGAACCCAGTCTGGTTACCGGGGCGATGGTGAACCCAGTCTGGTTACCGGGGCGATTGTGAACCCAGTCTGGTTAGCAGGGGGATAGGCGGTTGGCTCCCTCTCCCTCTCATAATCAGAGTCCTTTCTGGGGTGGGGGGGTGGGGGTGGGGGGCACTACATTACAGTGTAAACTGGTACTAAATAAAAAAGCCTGAAATGTGCCTTTGATTTAAACCGTGCACAAAAACTGTCAACAGGTACAAAGGCATGGAAGTGTTCGGTTCGTGGTTCCAAACCCTTATCAGTTAATGTCGACTGAATTTTGCGCTGCCTGAAATACCCCTGAAGTACCCCCTCATGTGCATTTTACCACTATGCCTATGGTCTCATGAGTCTTCTGAAGTACACCCCTGTGGATAGGCCAAGTAACCTCAGGGGTCCTAGTAACCCTGGTTGTTGCCTAAACATCAGACTGTTACCATGGTTACTCCGTGATATCAGTCTGAAAGAAGTCGCTGTATAAAAAAGTCAGAATGTTAAATAAAATTATATTCACACTTACTTTACCGATTGTACATGCTGTTGATCCTTGGATATCAACAAGAAAGGGTTGTCTATCCAACTTTTTGTGACGCCGGTAGACTCTGTCACTTGTATAATCAATCTGTCGACACATTGCACATGATGCACAATATGTAAACAATAGCTGAATGTAACTGAATGTAGTCTAATGAAGCACGTTACTTTGCAATCAACTGGAAGTGTTTGCTCTTCAGTTAGGCTTGGCCATTTTGTAGAAGTGTTTGCTCTTCAGTTAGGCTTGGCCATATTGTAGAAGTGTTTGCTCTTCAGTTAGGCTTGGCCATATTGTAGAAGTGTTTGCTCTTCAGTTAGGCTTGGCCATATTGTAGAAGTGTTTGCTCTTCAGTTAGGCTTGGCCATATTGTAGAAGTGTTTGCTCTTCAGTTAGGCTTGGCCATATTGTAGAAGTGTTTGCTCTTCAGTTAGGCTTGGCCATATTGTCGAAGTGTTTGCTCTTCAGTTAGGCTTGGCCATATTGTAGAAGTGTTTGCTCTTCAGTTAGGCTTGGCCATATTGTAGAAGTGTTTGCTCTTCATTTAGGCTTGGCCATATTGTAGAAGTGTTTGCTCTTCAGTTAGGCTTGGCCATATTGTCGAAGTGTTTGCTCTTCAGTTAGGCTTGGCCATATTGTAGAAGTGTTTGCTCTTCAGTTAGGCTTGGCCATATTGTAGAAGTGTTTGCTCTTCAGTTAGGCTTGGCCATATTGTCGAAGGGTTTGCTCTTCAGTTAGGCTTGGCCATATTGTAGAAGTGTTTGCTCTTCAGTTAGGCTTGGCCATATTGTAGAAGTGTTTGCCAAATTGCATCAGTATTGAAAATAAAAACCGTAAATACAAACTATACAGACCAGCTTACTGAAGGTCGGGTTGATAACATATACCCTGTGGATATTTTTTATCAGAATACCCCTGACACAGGGACAAAATTGGTGGACAACAGGTAGAGTAAATTGAAGTTTGTTTAACATTCTGACTTGTAGTGGGACTGTTCGGAAAGTGCTGAGCCTACACGTTAGAGACAAGTGTAAGTATTTCACTCACGTATTCTAAAAAGAGGCTACCATGGTTGTGAACCACTGCAGTAGGGCAGTGTTGCCCAGTGGTTCACACACACACAATGGAGTTATACAGTGGGGGGGATAAACATGTCTAAATGACCTGGACGGGATTATATTCTGTTTTACTAAGGTAAAACATATCCTATTCTGAAAAGCATTGGAAAATATAAAGATTGATAGTTATCTAAAGCAAAATAACAGTAATGCTTTGAGTCTGGACCTTAGATATATGTCCCAAATGGTACCCTATTCCCTACATAGTGCACTACTTTAGACCTGAGTCCACATCCCAAATGGTACCCTATTCCCTACATAGTGCACTACTTTAGACCTGAGTCCACATCCCAAATGGTACCCTATTCCCTACATAGTGCACTACTTTAGACCTGAGTCCACATCCCAAATGGTACCCTATTCCCTACATAGTGCACTACTTTAGACTTGAGTCCACATCCCAAATGGGACCCTATTCCCTACATAGTGCACTACTTTAGACTTGAGTCCACATCCCAAATGGTACCCTATTCCCTTTGTAGTAAAGTAGGTTCAAGGTCAAAACTTTAGACTTGAGTCCACATCCCAAATGGTACCCAATTCCCTAAAATAAAATCAGGTTTTATTGGTCAAACACATATTTAGCAGATGTTATAGCGGGTGTGAATGCCATTTGTTCCACAAAGTCAATAAAATAAAATCAGATTTTTTGGCTCACATACAGTATATTTAGCAGATGTTATTCCAACAGTGCAGTAATATCAAAAATGCTTGTGTTCCTAGCTCCAACAGTGCAGTAATATCTAACTAAATGCTTGTGTTCCTAGCTCCAACAGTGCAGTAGTATCTAACTAAATGCTTGTGTTTCTAGCTCCAACAGTGCAGTAATATCTAACTAAATGCTTGTGTTCCTAGCTCCAACAGTGTAGTAGTATCTAACTAAATGCTTGTGTTTCTAGCTCCAACAGTGCAGTAATATCTAACTAAATGCTTGTGTTTCTAGCTCCAACAGTGCAGTAATATCTAACTAAATGCTTGTGTTCCTAGCTCCAACAGTGTAGTAATATCTAACTAAATGCTTGTGTTTCTAGCTCCAACAGTGCAGTAATATCTAACTAAATGCTTGTGTTTCTAGCTCCAACAGTGGAGTAGTATCTAATCATTCACAATAATACACACCAATCTCAAAGTAAAAGAATGGAATTAAGAAATATATAAATATTAGAATGAGCAATGTTGGAGTGGCATTGACTAGAATACAGTAGAATACAGTACATATGAAAGGAGTAAAACAGTATGTAAACATTATTAAAGTGACTAGTGATTCCATGTCTATGTATATAGGGCAGGAGCCTCTAAGGTGCAAGGTTGAGTAACCGGGTGGTAGTCGGCTAGTGACAGTGACTAAATTCTGGCCTTGAGATGTAAGTACTTTTTTAGACTTTCGGTCCCAGCTTTGATGCACCTGTACTGACCTCGCCTTCTGGATTATAGTGGGGTGAACAGGCCATGGCTCGGGTGGCTGATGTCCTTGATCATCTTTTTGGCCTTCCTGTGATATCGGTGCTGTAGGTGTCCTGGAGGTCAGGCAGTGTGTGGGCAGATTGCACCACCCTCTGGAGAGCCCTTTGGTTGCAAGCAATGACACACGTTTTCTAGATGCATAACTAACCAGAAGAAATAAAAAGCTCAAGTGGGTTAATAAATAAAGTCATGAAGTTGTACTTACAATATTAAAAAGAGGATCCAGTCAACACTTAAAGAAACAACTCCTCTGAGGAATCGCAGTTGTCCGAGTCGCTGCTATATTCCTGTTCTGTGCTGGTCGCCCTGTTATCCAGAATCATAGCTGTAGTCCGTGACTTCTTTCTGCCACTAGCCATATTGATACCATGTACAATTTCTAGCTATACGAATACACTCGCTAGCTATCTAAATCTGTACAAAATTGAAGTAAAACTGTAAAAAAAAAAAATGTAGTCAAAACAGTGTTTGCACTGTGCATTATGTGCACAACGTGGGTAAGTTGGCTGATGCCTCAGACTCTTTGCGTTCTGGCGGAAGTAATCCATTCTCAATGGAGCAGTCCACAACACTACATTAGGGATGCCCATTCTCAAAGGAGCAGTCCACAACACTACATTGGGGATGCCCATTCTCAAAGGAGCAGTCCACAACACTACATTAGGGATGCCCATTCTCAAAGGAGCAGTCCACAACACTACATTAGGGATGCCCATTCTCAAAGGAGCAGTCCACAACACTACATTAGGGATGCCCATTCTCAATGGAGCAGTCCACAACACTACATTGGGGATGCCCATTCTCAATGGAGCAGTCCACAACACTACATTAGGGATGCCCATTCTCAATGGAGCAGTCCACAACACTACATTAGGGATGCCCATTCTCAATGGAGCAGTCCACAACACTACATTAGGGATGCCCATTCTCAAAGGAGCAGTCCACCACACTACATTAGGGATGCCCATTCTCAAAGGAGCAGTCCACCACACTACATTAGGGATGCCCATTCTCAAAGGAGCAGTCCACCACACTACATTGGGGATGCCCATTCTCAATGGAGCAGTCCACAACACTACATTGGGGATGCCCATTCTCAATGGAGCAGTCCACAACACGACATTGGGGATGCCGGCACTAGGCTGCGGTGAGTTCTGTGTACCTGTATGCACTCAATATTTTCAACTCCTGCTTTGATTTCTTTGGAGGGCCGGATATCTAGCCTGCATTTTCTGTACTTGATGCACATGCAGCTTCACTTTTCAACTAGCTAAAAGATAGCTAGTTGGAGTCTGTGTGTGTTAACCACCACATGGTAAAGCACTGAACGAGTAAAAAATATTGAACGCATGCGGTACACAGAATGCACCTACCGCAGCAACCCCCAATGTAGAGTTGCGGACGTTTCCATCAAAAATATATGACCTCCGCCGGAACACAAAGAGTTTGGTGCATCTGGTGGACACGTGGCTTTGCACACTGCTCTTGCAAAAATATGAAAACTCATTCTTCTTTTTTGGTACCACGGTGTTCACCCAGGCCGACGACCGGCGGGGAACGGAACTCTTTAGTTCAACACACCTTGTAACTCTTCTTCAGTAAAACCGTACACCCAAGTACTACTCTCTGTGATTTTTACGTTCCATTTCTTTGGTACAGTTGAATAACGATGGCAATGAAGAAGAAGCCAACCTTACTGAAGGACAAATTCATACCACTCTCTTCACTACTCTGGCAATCTCAACCTGTACCTCTCTCGCACCTGACACTTCTAATCCCCAGCAACACACACCATTTTTCCCACCGATACTACATATTCCTTTGTCCCATGATCTTCTGCACACTTCTCACATCTCAGAACCGCCCTCCTACACACTGCTGCAACATGACCATAAGCTCGGGCATAAAAGCTCTCACAGGATAACTAACATGTCCTAACATAATTTTGTCAGGTAAAGGCTGCTTCAACAGGACAGACCGTGTCTTTTGGTTTCACCACACTCGTCACCGGGTCTGCTTCGAAACCAAATGGAGGGCGTCACAGACACAGGGAATCTTCCATTTCAGTTATTCCGCCTCAACACTTAACGCCACTTCCGGTAATCATTCCTTTCAAATGTGCCCTACTCCGGAGAGCACAGTCACAGGTTTTGACCCAAGGTTGCGTGATGCGAAGTGCTCGCTCCCTCTGGGCGGAAGAAACACAAAAGATTATCACAAGTCCCCTTAGATCGACTTTCATCGATTTAATTGTACCCAATTTATTTTCTGCCAAGCCTGAAACTATATGGGTCAGCCAAAAGGCATGGATACACTTTCTCCAAAATGTTCACTCCCACTGGGCCAGAATCATCCTTTGCATGACCATCAAGGTGATATTCAGGAATCCAAGGTCTTCACCACACCTGCCACTGCAGGTAATTCATCTTCCCTCTCGTCAGGTTCAATTTCTGAGCCATTAGAGACAGTAGAAGTACGGGTTCCCTTAACACACATTTTTCCTCTGCACTCGTCTCTTCTGCTTCTTCCTCTCTGTCCACATTTATTCGTTCACCAAAGGAGCGGCTTCATCCACTGTATTGTTGGAGGAACACACACTTATGGCCTTTCTCCAATACCCAGCATCTGTTCCTTAGCCCACTAGTCTGGCTAGTATCTCCTGCCTCTCCTTGCTCGCAAAACATGCTGTAGTTGCCATTCATCTTTCTGCAAGTGTTGCCAACTATTTTCCTGAAGGATTATCTTATTAGCTTCAGGCCTGTATAGGTTTCATTACACAGTCACCCAGTGTAATGCTGTCGGAAAAATGTGGATCACGTCCCTAATGGTGTGACTAGGTGGACGTACTGTATATTGATACACTACAGACAAACTTTATTGGATTTCTTAGCAAATATGCTGGTTATGTTAGGAACAAACTAACAATTTATTTGATACCCCATCAAACACAGACAAGTGCACAACTAATTTTACAAAATATTTGATTATTGTGAAAATCAAAACACAAAATAAACATTTAGACATTTCAAGGTCTGGATCAATATGGATCAATATGGATCAACATGGATCAATATGGATCAATATGGATCAACATGGATCAACATGGATCAACATGGATCAATATGGATCAATATGGATCAACATGGATCAATATGGATCAATATGGATCAATATGGATCAACATGGATCAATATGGATCAACATGGATCAATATGGATCAATATGGATCAATATGGATCAATATGGGTTGCTAGTACAAAAATACAAATGGTGTGCTTTGATCAGTACAGTGCATTCGGAAAGTATTCAGACCCCTTGACTTTTTCCACGTTTTGTTATATTACAGCCTTATTCTAAAATGGATTAAATCTTTTCCCCCTTATCAATCTACACACAATACCCCATAATGACATCACAATACCCCATAATGACATCACAATACCCCATAATGACAAAGCAAAAACTGTTTTTTAGAATTTTTTGTAAATGTATTAAATATAAAAAACATAAATACCTTATTTACGTAATTGAGCTCAGGTGCATCCTGTTTCCATTGATCATCCTTGAGATGTTTATACAATTTGATTGGAGTCCACCTGTGGTAAATTCAATTGATTGGATATGATTTGGAAAGGCACACACCTGTCTATATGAGGTCCCACAGTTGACAGTGCATGTCAGAGCCAAAACCAAGCCATGAGGTCATTGTCCGTAGGGCGCCGAGACAAGATTGTGTCGAGGCACAGATCTGGGGAAAGTTACCAAAACATTTCTGCAGCATTGAAGGTCCACAAGACTCCTTTGCACCCCAGTATCTCTACTTGCACATTCATCTTCTGCACATCTATCACTTAAGTGTTTAATTGCTAAATTGTCATTATTTCGCCACTAGGGCCTATTTATTGCCTTACCTCCATTATCTTACCCCATTTTCACACACTGTATATACAGTGGGGAGAACAAGTATTTGATTTGCACCCAGACTTTTCTATTGTGTTATTGACTGTACGTTTGTTTATTCCATGTGTAACTTTGTGTAGTTGTTTGTGTCGCACTGCTTTGCTTTATCTTGGCCAGGTCTCAGTTGCAAATGAGAACTTGTTCTCAACTGGCCTACCCGGTTAAATAAGGTTAAATATATATATTTATTTTTATGGACAAAAAAATTGCTTTTCTTTCAAAAACACGGACATTTCTAAGTGACCCCAAACTTTTTAACGGTAGTCTGTCTCATGTGCCAAGCAGGAGGGGAGCATGAGCGAAGAAAGAAACTAAGTGCAGAGTGCAAAGTCAAACAATGAAGTGCTGGTGTAACCAAACGTAGTTGTTTAGGGGCATGGTTGATGAGGTGCTGTAGCTGTAGCTAGGAGACTACTGTGACTGACAAGTGAATCCACCTGTCGCAGCGAGCTTGGCGGGTTACCGCGTGAGATCCCAGGGACAGGGTTGAATTCACTAGACAAAACAGAGACAAACCCTGGCAGAAATTGGGGGACGGTACATGTCAACTTGTCCAATTAGAAACGACTGCTTTTCTTTTCGGTTGTATGTTTTTCTATGATGTGAATTCATGAATATGTGTGGTAAACGCGTTAGGGGCCACACCAGATTGAAAAGTACAGCGGAAAATGCTGTCTCGCCAGCCTTTTCCGGTGGCTCTGCGATATGCCATATTAGTTGATTTGTTGTATAACTTTCGGTTTTGTTTTATCTTGAGGTCGTGGCGTCATATACAGATGCTCATATAACAGCGTTATGAGAATAGCATAACAGAACACCAACCATTAAATACCACGATTGTGTGTTGACATCAGCTAACTCACTACCTTACCTCTAACACCTTATAGCCATACATTAAATCATTATTCACCCAAATCCACACACAATAACATATTTGGGGGCTCAACTGGGATCTGGACTTTTATATAGCTTTGTTAACTTCTGTAACTCGGATTTTGGTATCTGTGTGGTTGGACTGTGTTGTTGGACTGTGTTGTTGGACTGTGTAGTTGGACTGTGTAGTTGGACTGTGTTGTTGGACTGTGTAGTTGGACTGTGTAGTTGGACTGTGTTGTTGGACTGTGTGGTTGGACTGTGTGGTTGGACTGTGTGGTTGGACTGTGTTGTTGGACTGTGTAGTTGGACTGTGTAGTTGGACTGTGTTGTTGGACTGTGTAGTTGGACTGTGTGGTTGGACTGTGTGGTTGGACTGTGTGGTTGGACTGTGTTGTTGGACTGTGTTGTTGGACTGTGTAGTTGGACTGTGTAGTTGGACTGTGTTGTTGGACTGTGTAGTTGGACTGTGTTGTTGGACTGTGTGGTTGGACTGTGTGGTTGGACTGTGTTGTTGGACTGTGTAGTTGGACTGTGTAGTTGGACTGTGTAGTTGGACTGTATTGTTGGACTGTGTTGTTGGACTGTGTTGTTGGACTGTGTGGTTGGACTGTGTGGTTGGACTGTGTTGTTGGACTGTGTAGTTGGACTGTGTAGTTGGACTGTGTTGTTGGACTGTGTAGTTGGACTGTATTGTTGGACTGTGTTGTTGGACTGTGTTGTTGGACTGTATTGTTGGACTGTATTGTTGGACTGTGTTGTTGGACTGTGTTGTTGGACTGTGTGGTTGGACTGTGTTGTTGGACTGTGTTGTTGTAATGTGTTATTGGCTATTTTCTGCAGCACTTGTGGGAACATTTTGTTATGGAATAACAAAGCTGCTGAAACAGTTTGTCTCTTTAGAAAACATCAATCATCAAAGATTTCTTAAAAATACCAATAAAATCTGGCCTGCTCTCGCTTTTCTTTGTCAAAACCGAAATTGAAAGCCATTGTGTCCAATCAACCTTCCAAAACATTCTGTATTTCAAATTATGCAAATTGGGTTCCACAGCTTCAGGCAATGTCCCTCTGTCCTTCACACAAAATCAATAATGGAAGGCGCTGCTTCAATACATGTATGACTAAACATGTTATGTCAAAAAATCTATGCAAAATAAACTGTGATTGTACTGAATTGTATGTTTGCTCAATTTAAAAAAGGGCAGCCTTGCCCCCCCCCTTCAAAAAAAAGGGGGGAAAAAGGATTGATTCATGATTCATAACTCGAAATGAAAAACATACCAACTTCCTCTGTAACCAAAATGTCAACATTTATAGGCCTATTTATTTTCTGCAATAACACACTCACTCATCACACGTTGTAAGCAAGTTTGTGCCATTGACTCCTAGGCCCAGAGACAAGTTAGTGCCATTGACTCCTAGGCCCAGAGACAAACTAGTGCCATTGACGGCTAGGCCCAGAGACAAGTTAGTGCCATTGACTCCTAGGCCCAGAGACAAGCTAGTGCCATTGACTCCTAGGCCCAGAGAAAAGCTAGTGCCATTGACTCCTAGGCCCAGAGACAAGTTAGTGCCATTGACTCCTAGGCCCAGAGACAAACTAGTGCCATTGACGCCTAGGCCCAGAGACAAGCTAGTGCCATTGACTCCTAGGCCCAGAGACAAGCTAGTGCCATTGACTCCTAGGCCCAGAGACAACGACAGATGATTGACATCGGTAAAAGTGTGGCTATCAGCTGATCAGAATGAATTATGCAAATATGCTATCTATCTGTCTGGTTAGCTATGCTGTATAGAAACAAACTAGTTTTTGACTTGATATGAGTTTGTTCTGCTGTTTACATCCGCCTCTTACTAAAAAGCAGAATTGCCCCCATTCTTTGTACCTAACAGTGAGATGGCACGTGAAAGATACAAGTCAAAAGTAGCTTCCTACCAGTATTCAAGTATCCCCGCCTGGCGCCCGCAGTCAGTGGCCATGGTATGCAAGTCAGACAAGTGCGCTCTTGGGGCAGGGGAGATGGTATTTCCTCAGATTCAAGAGCTTATGTCATTAGCTAATTTGATGTTGATTTTTGTTTGACTTGCTAAAAATTGTAGAGAGTCAAAATGATTGCTAAAGAGTAGGGCTAAAGGGCCGGTGCTCGAGTACTGGTTGAGCCCTATCTGTCCCTGGTCGTACAGTATTTCGTACTGTTAGCAATTAGCTTTTATGACTTTGCCCGGTATTTTGTCTTATTGCACATTTGTCAATTAAATTCCAACAGTGGCATTGCTTTAATGACATGTGACAGCTGTTGTGCGGTAGGATTCATAAAGTTTGAAGGTCACTCGACGGGCACTTTACAAAATTAACTCTGTGATTTAATGTGTGGCTCTAAACCTGACAATTCATCACTCTAGCATACTGTATGTAACAAGCATCAACAAGTTCATGAAAGAAGCCTCTGCTCGCTTTGTAATAGAGAAGGCAGAATCAATTAAACTCTGATGAACCTTTCAGTATTTTACACCTGTGGTCCTACGAAGGTAATTTCTGACAGAAGGCATGGCACATTAAATATCGTATTAAAACGTGCGTCTGATTTATGTGCACAGAGTTATTTATACAATTGTTATCTTATTCCCCTGCACCAGGGTTATCTTATTCCCCTGCACCAGGGTTATCTTATTCCCCTGTACCAGAGTTATCTTATTCCCCTGTACCAGAGTTATCTTATTCCCCTGCACCAGGGTTATCTTATTCCCCTGCACCAGGGTTATCTTATTCCACTGCACCAGGGTTATCTTATTCCCCTGCACCAGGGTTATCTTATTCCCCTGCACCAGGGTTATCTTATTCCACTGCACCAGGGTTATCTTATTCCCCTGCACCAGGGTTATCTTATTCCCCTGCACCAGGGTTATCTTATTCCCCTGCACCAGGGTTATCTTATTCCCCTGCACCAGGGTTATCTTATTCCCCTGCACCAGGGTTATCTTATTCCCCTGCACCAGGGTTATCTTATTCCCCTGCACCAGGGTTATCTTATTCCCCTGCACCAGGGTTATCTTATTCCACTGCACCAGGGTTATCTTATTCCCCTGCACCAGGGTTATCTTATTCCCCTGCACCAGGGTTATCTTATTCCCCTGCACCAGGGTTATCTTATTCCCCTGCACCAGGGTTATCTTATTCCCCTGCACCAGGGTTATCTTATTCCCCTGCACCAGGGTTATCTTATTCCCCTGCACCAGGGTTATCTTATTCCCCTGCACCAGGGTTATCTTATTCCCCTGCACCAGGGTTATCTTATTCCCCTGCACCAGGGTTATCTTATTCCCCTGCACCAGGGTTATCTTATTCCCCTGCACCAGGGTTATCTTATTCCACTGCACCAGGGTTATCTTATTCCCCTGCACCAGGGTTATCTTATTCCACTGCACCAGGGTTATCTTATTCCCCTGCACCAGGGTTATCTTATTCCCTGCACCAGGGTTATCTTATTCCCCTGCACCAGGGTTATCTTATTCCCTGCACCAGGGTTATCTTATTCCCCTGCACCAGGGTTATCTTATTCCCCACCAGGGTTATCTTATTCCCCTGCACCAGGGTTATCTTATTCCCCTGCACCAGGGTTATCTTATTCCCCTGCACCAGGGTTATCTTATTCCCCTGCACCAGGGTTATCTTATTCCCCTGCACCAGGGTTATCTTATTCCCCTGCACCAGGGTTATCTTATTCCCTGCACCAGGGTTATCTTATTCCCCTGCACCAGGGTTATCTTATTCCCCTGCACCAGGGTTATCTTATTCCCCTGCACCAGGGTTATCTTATTCCCCTGCACCAGGGTTATCTTATTCCCCTGCACCAGGGTTATCTTATTCCCCTGCACCAGGGTTATCTTATTCCCCTGCACCAGGGTTATCTTATTCCCCTGCACCAGGGTTATCTTATTCCCCTGCACCAGGGTTATCTTATTCCCCTGCACCAGGGTTATGTTATTCTCCTGCACCAGGGTTATCTTATTCCCCTGCACCAGGGTTATGTTATTCTCCTGCACCAGGGTTATCTTATTCCCCTGCACCAGGGTTATCTTAGTCTCCTGCACCAAAGGTATGTTGTTGTGTGTGCGACAGATGAAGCTGATTCTGTCAACTGTGTTGGTAGATACCTTAGACAAGCATTACATCTGTGTACCAAAATAGAAGCCAATCCAAAAGAAATACAGCTCCATCAGAGAGAGACAGTCCCCACTGATCGGCCAACATATATCAAGTGGGATGTTTTAAGTGCTAACTTCTCAACGTCAGTTATTAAGAGCAGTGCACCATGGGGCTGTGGGGAGCACATTTCTCCACTACCCCTTTCCTCTGACTGACAGACCCCTTTCCTCTGACCGACAGACCCCTTTCCTCTGACCGACAGACCCCTTCCTCTGACTGACAGACCCCTTCCTCTGGCCGACAGACCCCTTCCTCTGACAGACAGACCCCGTCCTCTGACCGACAGACCCCTTCCTCTGACTGACAGACCCCTTCCTCTGATCGACAGACCCCTTCCTCTGATCGACAGACCCCTTCCTCTGACTGACAGACCCCTTCCTCTGCCAGACAGCCCCTTTCTGATGGATAGATCAGTCACTCTGCTTTGCTCTATACAGCACCGTACCCCCTCCCTGACACACACACACACACACACACACACACACACACACACACACACACACACACACACACACACACACACACACACACACACACAGTAGCCAGTCCAACTCCCTGACAGGGCAAGGAAACTTAGGATGGTGTGGGACTCAGAAGAGGAGTGTAGAGTCTGGCACAGGAAACATTGTTGAGCCCAAAGCTTTATAATGCATTACGCTGCCCCCTTCTTACTTTTATGACCGAAGATGTTTTCACGCCCTGGAAACGGATGGATAGCAGAGTCCAATGGGGTGCTAGCCCTAGCCGGGCAGTAACTGGTCCAATGAGGTGCTAGCCCTAGCCGCGCAGTAATTGGTCCAATGGGGTGCTAGCCCTAGCCGGGCAGTAATTGGTCCAATGAGGTGCTAGCCCTAGCCGCGCAGTAATTGGTCCAATGGGGTGCTAGCACTAGCCGGGCAGTAATTGGTCCAATGAGGTGCTAGCCCTAGCCGCGCAGTAATTGGTCCAATGCTTCAATTAATATGTTTTGGATGTGCACCACTGTCTGACACACCCATTGTCCTCAAATGACTCGTGCATTATAATGCTAGCCCATATCACTCTAACAAGAGAGAGTGCATTTATCTTGGCTGTGACACATTTATTCTCAGCAAATACCCAGACAGTCAGTCAGATTACTCCTATCTGTGAGGCTGTGACACATTTATTCTCAGCAAATACCCAGACAGTCAGTCAGATTACTTCTATCTGTGAGGCTGTGACACATTTATTCTCAGCAAATACCCAGACAGTCAGTCAGATTACTCCTATCTGTGAGGCTGTGACACATTTATTCTCAGCAAATACCCAGACAGTCAGTCAGATTACTTCTATCTGTGAGGCTGTGACACATTTATTCTCAGCAAATACCCAGACAGTCAGTCAGATTACTTCTATCTGTGAGGCTGTGACACATTTATTCTCAGCAAATACCCAGACAGTCAGTCAGATTACTTCTATCTGTGAGGCTGTGACACATTTATTCTCAGCAAATACCCAGACAGTCAGTCAGATTACTTCTATCTGTGAGGCTGTGACACATTTATTCTCAGCAAATACCCAGACAGTCAGTCAGATTACTCCTATCTGTGAGGCTGTGACAAACATGTTATGATCACATCGGTGTGATGGCGGGGAGATTATATGCTCCTTTTGTTTACCAAAATTGACGACTCCATTGAACATCTTGTCAATCATATTGAGCAAAAATGTTTTTTACTAAAAACGAACTACAAAGTAATGATCAGTCCTAGAGGAACATGTTTAATCATGTTATTGATGCAAATGGCTCGGTGATGTCATAATATATATAATAATATATGACATTTAGCAGACGCTTTTATCCAAAGTGACTTACGGTCATGCGTGCGTACATGTTACACATGGGTGTCCTCGGGAATGTCCACATAGGGACAATACACAGGGGGGAAAATGTCTTGTGGTTCCTTTACATCTGAGGTGAGCTGCTGTAAACCATGAGCTGCTGTAAACCATGAGCTGCTGTTAAACCTTGAGCTGCTGTTAAACCTTGAGCTGCTGTTAAACCTTGAGCTGCTGTTAAACCTTGAGCTGCTGTTAAACCTTGAGCTGCTGTTAAACCGTGAGCTGCTGTTAAACTGTGAGCTGCTGTAAACCATGAGCTGCTATAAACCATGAGCTGCTGTTAAACCTTGAGCTGCTGTTAAACCTTGAGCTGCTGTAAACCGTGAGCTGCTGTAAACCATGAGCTGCTGATAAACCATGAGCTGCTGTAAACCATGAGCTGCTGTAAACCATGAGCTGCTGTTAAACCTTGAGCTGCTGTTAAACCTTGAGCTGCTGTAAAGCGTGAGCTGCTGTAAACCATGAGCTGCTGTTAAACCATGAGCTGCCGTAAACCATGAGCTGCTGTAAACCATGAGCTGCTGTTAAACCTTGAGCTGCTGTAAACCATGAGCTGCTGTAAACCATGAGCTGCTGTTAAACCTTGAGCTGCTGTTAAACCTTGAGCTGCTGTTAAACCTTGAGCTGCTGTAAACCGTGAGCTGCTGTAAACCATGAGCTGCTGTAAACCATGAGCTGCTGTTAAACCTTGAGCTGCTGTTAAACCTTGAGCTGCTGTAAACCATGAGCTGCTGTAAACCATGAGCTGCTGTAAACCATGAGCTGCTGTAAACCGTGAGCTGCTGTAAACCGTGAGCTGCTGTAAACCGTGAGCTGCTGTAAACTGTGAGCTGCTGTAAACTGTGAGCTGCTGTAAACCATGAGCTGCTGTAAACCGTGAGCTGCTGTAAACTGTGAGCTGCTGTAAACCGTGAGCTGCTGTAAACCTGTGAGCTGCTGTAAACCATGAGCTGCTGTAAACCATGAGCTGCTGTAAACCTTGAGCTGCTGTTAAACCTTGAGCTGCTGTAAACTGTGAGCTGCTGTAAACCGTGAGCTGCTGTTAAACCGTGAGCTGCTGTAAACCGTGAGCTGCTGTAAACTGTGAGCTGCTGTAAACCTGTGAGCTGCTGTAAACTGTGAGCTGCTGTAAACCGTGAGCTGCTGTAAACTGTGAGCTGCTGTTAAACTGTGAGCTGCTGTTAAACTGTGAGCTGCTGTTAAACTGTGAGCTGCTGTAAACCGTGAGCTGCTGTAAACTGTGAGCTGCTATAAACCGTGAGCTGCTATAAACCGTGAGCTGCTGTAAACCGTGAGCTGCTGTAAACTGTGAGCTGCTGTTAAACCGTGAGCTGCTGTAAACTGTGAGCTGCTATAAACCGTGAGCTGCTGTAAACTGTGAGCTGCTGTAAACCGTGAGCTGCTGTAAACTGTGAGCTGCTATAAACCGTGAGCTGCTGTAAACTGTGAGCTGCTATAAACCGTGAGCTGCTGTAAACCGTGAGCTGCTGTAAACCGTGAGCTGCTGTAAACCTGTGAGCTGCTGTAAACCGTGAGCTGCTGTAAACTGTGAGCTGCTATAAACCGTGAGCTGCTGTAAACTGTGAGCTGCTATAAACCGTGAGCTGCTGTAAACTGTGAGCTGCTATAAACCGTGAGCTGCTGTAAACTGTGAGCTGCTATAAACCGTGAGCTCCTGTAAACCGTGAGCTGCTGTAAACCGTGAGCTGCTGTAAACCTGTGAGCTGCTGTAAACCTGTGAGCTGCTGTAAACCTGTGAGCTGCTGTAAACCGTGAGCTGCTATAAACCGTGAGCTGCTGTTAAACCCTGAGCTGCTGTAAACTGTGAGCTGCTGTAAACCGTGAACTGCTATAAACTGTGAGCTGCTGTAAACTGTGAGCTGCTGTAAACCGTGAGCTGCTGTAAACCGTGAGCTGCTGTAAACTGTGAGCTGCTGTAAACCGTGAGCTGCTGTAAACCGTGAGCTGCTGTAAACCGTGAGCTGCTGTAAACTGTGAGCTGCTGTAAACTGTGAGCTGCTGTTAAACTGTGAGCTGCTGTAAACCGTGAGCTGCTGTAAACTGTGAGCTGCTGTAAACTGTGAGCAGCTGTAAACCGTGAGCTGCTGTTAAACTGTGAGCTGCTGTTAAACTGTGAGCTGCTGTTAAACTGTGAGCTGCTGTTAAACTGTGAGCTGCTGTTAACTGTGAGCTGCTGTTAAACCATGAGCTGCTGTTAAACCGTGAGCTGCTGTTAAACCGTGAGCTGCTGTTAAACTGTGAGCTGCTGTTAACCGTGAGCTGCTGTTAAACTGTGAGCTGCTGTTAAACCGTGAGCTGCTGTTAAACCGTGAGCTGCTGTTAAACTGTGAGCTGCTGTTAAACTGTGAGCTGCTGTTAACCGTGAGCTGCTGTAAACTGTGCGTTATGACTGTCTTAAAACCTGCCTGCTTTTACGGAGAAACAGTCACACTGGAGAGTGGAGACAAACTTTCCTCTCATGGATTCAGTCATAACAGTCATAAAATGAACCACCGTACCGCAGAACCGAAACAGGAAGTACTTTGAAGGCATACTGTGGCTTATAGCTGGAGGTTGACGAGAACCCCATTTCTTACTCACTGAAGTTACAGTAAAAATGCTATCCACATCTGAGTTAAAATTACATTACATATTTTGTTTGATAATTACATTTTTATTTTGTACCTATTTTTTTTTCTCCCAATCTCAATCTTGTCTCATCGCTGCAACGGGCTCGGAAGAGGCAATGGTCGAGTCATGCATCCCCCGAAAACATGATCCGCCAAACCACACTTTTCAACACCAACCCGCTAAACCCGGATCAATGTGTCGGAGGAAACACAGTTCAACTGACAACCCCAAGTCAGACTGCAGGCGCCCGGCCCGCCACAAGGAGTCGGTAGATCACAATGAGCCAAGTAAACCCCCCCGTCCAAACCCTCCCCTAACCCCGATGACACTGGGCCAATTGTGCACCGCCTTATGTGACTCCCAGTCATGGCCAGTTGTGACACAGCCTGGGATCGAACCCGGGTCTGTAGTGACTGCCTCAAGCACTGCGATGCAGTGCCTTAGACTGTTGCACCACTCGGGAGGCCGCAATACATATTTTATAAGCAATTGCATTTCACCGCCATGAAAAGTCCAATGAAAATGAAATGTAATTGAATAAATAAATCAAGTGTGAGAACATTGAAGCAGTTTGCACTCAGTGTTCATTACACACACACACACACACACACACACACACACACACACACACACACACACACACTGTACAGTATTTGTCTCTAGGACCGGTGCAAGCATCCCAATCCTCCATTATGATTTATTAATTTGCTTCCTGAAATAACTGGATATTGTTAGCAGCCCCACCTATAAATATAAGTTATTCCACCAAATTCCTAGAGGGAGAGCAACACTGGGGGAAATTGAGATCGTGATGCACGATCTTGACTTTTGCATCGGTGACCTGAGCTGAAGTGAGTGTTGCTTTGTGAGACCGCCGTAACCAAGTAAGTCCAGTTCAGTCCGATTCCGTCACGTGTTTGCCAGTGTACCGAGCAGAAAATCAAACTGAGCCCGGTAAAGCCCCATCTCTTCCGCAACATAACATCCTGAAGATGAAAAATGTAAATGTCAAGTTCCACTTTCCAAAAGGTTACTGCTGAATCTCAATGTATTTCAATGAAAACTGGGGCAGAACGGGAGAACAAAAGAACAATGATATGAAACAAGACATTTCTGCAGTTCCCTCTATTGTAATTTACATATGAGAGATCAATTATCCTCATTAACTCATAGCACAAATCAAAGTCATCATTAGCATGCTACAAATGCTAAGAATCATTGCAGGAATCACCCATGAACCAATTGTTTTGCTTCCCTTAGCCATCGACCATGGCATCTCCTTTTAGTTGGAGGTCTGCCTGGCCACGCTCTCTCACACCATGATAAAGTACACAGCTTTGAATTCAAGTTGAGGTTGATCTCCTTCAGGCAGGCTCCAGTTGCTTTCCATAGGTCATGTTTCATTCTAGTGATTGATCTCCTTCAGGTAGGCTCCAGTATCCCAGGTAATATATCATACTTGTGATTGATCTCTTTAAGGTACGTTACAGTTTCCCCAGGTAATGAATGATACTTGTGGTTGATCTCCTTCAGGTAGGCTCCAGTTTCCCCAGGTAATATATCATACTTGTGATTGTTCTCATTCAGGTAACCTCCAGGTCATGTATCTCGTGCCATTCCACTTTGACTTGTCTTTGGGGCCACGTGGTCCGTGATTCGTTCCTTTTCAGAATGCTTATCTATAGCGACGGCTCTGCAGACGTTGTTGTTTCCTCATTCTATCCAGTCTGATTGGCTTTCAGGATTTGCATTTTATTTCAGGCCCTGTGTTTCAGTCATTCTCTGACACTCAGAAAGAAGGCATATGGGGCTATGGGTCCAGAGAGCATGAAATGTTCTCAAGTCCTCCTGAAATGACAACTTTGTTCTCCTGGCCTCTTAAAGTTCTTCAATAGGCCCTTCACATCGTTGTGATGTTATCGTTAGAGTCAAAGTAATTGTACCTCAGTGCTTTTTGAAGTCACGAATGAGTGATTTGAGTGTTTTGTATCCTTAAACTGGGCTCTGTGTCTAGGCCCTTAAAGATCCAATCAGTAATTTTAGCAGCACAACCCTGCAATTTGGTTTGGTTAAACTAAAGACAGGGGTTGGTGAGAGTATGCAATTAAAGACCACCGAACAGCAGAAAATCATAATGATTGTACCTGGGAATTTCCACCACGTGAATTATTTTAGCACAAAAACTGTTAACCTTGATAAACAGTGGTTTAGTCAGTGGACAGTCGAACGGCAACCTTGGCGTGCATTAGTGACTCAACACACAGACCAGTTGCCACTCTACAATATTTAAAACATAATTTGTCTGAAAACAAAGACAGATGGAAAGCGTGGAACAAAACCCTCTCCCAACCAGGGTTCAAAATCTCTGCCTGAGGACCACAGGTACCGGCCAGTCTGCCCAATGCCATTACCAGATTCCAGGGGAGGCATTTTCAAATGGCAGACGATAATGTATTCAATACTGTAAGACACAACAGAGGGTTAGAGAGCCGAACTGATTCAAGAAAGCCAGGGGTTGTTTGTTCAGTTTCAGTTAATGAGGGAGAAAACAGGCCAGGGCAGGTTTATTAATGAGGGAGAAAACAGGCTAGGGCAGGTTTATTAATGAGGGAGAAAACAGGCTAGGGCAGGTTTATTAATGAGGGAGAAAACAGGCTAGGGCAGGTTTATTTATGAGGGAGAAAACAGGCTAGGGCAGGTTTATTAATGAGGGAGAAAACAGGCTAGGGCAGGTTTATTTATGAGGGAGAAAACAGGCTAGGGCAGGTTTATTAATGAGGGAGAAAACAGGCTAGGGCAGGTTTATTTATGAGGGGGAAAACAGGCTAGGGCAGGTTTATTGATGAGGGAGAAAACAGGCTAGGGCAGGTTTATTAATGAGGGAGAAAACAGGCAGGTTTATTAATGGGCAGGTTTATTAATGAAGGAGAAAACAGGCTAGGGCAGGTTTATTTATGAGGGGGAAAACAGGCTAGGGCAGGTTTATTAATGAGGGAGAAAACAGGCTAGGGCAGGTTTATTAATGAGGGAGAAAACAGGCTAGGGCAGGTTTATTAATGAAGGAGAAAACAGGCTAGGGCAGGTTTATTAATGAGGGAGAAAACAGGCTAGGGCAGGTTTATTAATGAGGGAGAAAACAGGCTTTTATTAATGAAGGGCTAGAAAACAGGCTAGGGCAGGTTTATTAATGAGGGAGAAAACAGGCCAGGGCAGGTTTATTAATGAATGAGAAAACAGGCTAGGGCAGGTTTATTAATGAGGGAGAAAACAGGCTAGGGCAGGTTTATTAATGAGGGAGAAAACAGGCCAGGGCAGGTTTATTAATGAAGGAGAAAACAGGCTAGGGCAGGTTTTATTAATGAGGGAGAAAACAGGCCAGGGCAGGTTTATTAATGAAGGAGAAAACAGGCTAGGGCAGGTTTATTAATGAGGGAGAAAACAGGCTAGGAGAGGTTTATTAATGAGGGAGAAAACAGGCTAGGGCAGGTTTATTAATGAGGGAGAAAACAGGCTAGGGCAGGTTTATTAATGAGGGAGAAAACAGGCTAGGTCAGGTTTAATTATAAGGGAGAAAACAGGCTAGGGCAGGTTTATTAATGAGGGAGAAAACAGGCTAGGGCAGGTTTATTTATGAGGGGGAAAACAGGCTAGGTCAGGTTATTAATGAGGGAGAAAACAGGCTAGGGCAGGTTTATTAATGAGGGAGAAAACAGGCTAGGGCAGGTTTATTAATGAGGGGGAAAACAGGCTAGGTCAGGTTTATTTATGAGGGAGAAAACAGGCCAGGGCAGGTTTATTAATGAGGGGGAAAACAGGCTAGGGAATGTTTATTAAGGAGGGAGAAAACAGGCTAGGGCAGGTTTATTTATGAGGGAGAAAACAGGCCAGGGCAGGTTTATTAATGAGGGAGAAAACAGGCTAGGGCAGGTTTATTAATGAAGGAGAAAACAGGCTAGGGCAGGTTTATTAATGAGGGAGAAAACAGGCCAGGGCAGGTTTATTAATGAGGGAGAAAACAGGCTAGGGCAGGTTTATTAATGAGGGAGAAAACAGGCTAGGGCAGGTTTATTAATGAAGGAGAAAACAGGCTAGGTCAGGTTTATTTATGAGGGAGAAAGCAGGCCAGGGAAGGTTTATTAATGAGTGAGAAAACAGGCTAGGGCAGGTTTATTTATGAGGGAGAAAACAGGCTAGGGCAGGTTTATTTATGAGGGGGAAAACAGGCTAGGGCAGGTTTATTAATGAGGGGGAAAACAGGCTAGGGCAGGTTAATTAATGAGGGAGAAAACAGGCTAGGGCAGGTTTATTAATGAGGGATAAAACAGGCTAGGGCAGGTTTATTAATGAGGGAGAAAACAGGCTAGGGCAGATTTATTTATGAGGGGTAAAACAGGCTAGGGCAGGTTTATTAATGAGGGGGAAAACATGCTAGGGCAGGTTTATTAATGAGGGAGAAAACAGGCTAGGGCATGTTTATTTATGAGGGGGAAAACAGGCTAGGGCAGGTTTATTAATGAGGGAGAAAACAGGCTAGGGCAGGTTTATTAATGAGGGGGAAAACAGGCTAGGGAATGTTTATTAATGAGGGAGAAAACAGGCTAGGTCAGGTTTATTTATGAGGGAGAAAACAGGCCAGGGAAGGTTTATTAATGAGTGAGAAAACAGGCTAGGGCAGGTTTATTTATGAGGGAGAAAACAGGCTAGGGCAGGTTTATTAATGAGGGAGAAAACAGGCTAGGGTAGGTTTATTAATGAGGGAGAAAACAGGCTAGGGCAGGTTTATTAATGAGGGAGAAAACAGACTAGGGCAGGTTTATTAATGAGGGAGAAAACAGGCTAGGGCAGGTTTATTAATGAGGGAGAAAACAGGCTAGGGCAGGTTTATTAATGAGGGAGAAAACAGGCTTGGGCAGGTTTATTAATGAGGGAGAAAACAGGTTTATTAATGAGGGAGAAAACAGGCTAGGGCAGGTTTATTAATGAGGGAGAAAACAGGCTAGGGCAGGTTTATTTATGAGGGAGAAAACAGGCTAGGGCAGGTTTATTAATGAAGGAGAAAACAGACTAGGGCAGGTTTATTATTGAGGGAGAAAACAGGCTAGGGCAGGTTTATTAATGAGGGAGAAAACAGGCTAGGGCAGGTTTATTAATGAGGGAGAAAACAGGCTAGGGCAGGTTTATTAATGAGGGAGAAAGGTTTATTAATGAGGGAGAAAACAGGCTAGGGCAGGTTTATTAATGAGGGAGAAAACAGGCTAGGGCAGGTTTATTAATGAGGGAGAAAACAGGCTAGGGCAGGTTTATTAATGAGGGAGAAAACAGGCTAGGGCAGGTTTATTTATGAGGGGGAAAACAGGCTAGGTCAGGTTTATTAATGAGGGAGAAAACAGGCTTTAGGGCAGGTTTATTAATGAGGAGAAAACAGGGAGAAAACAGGCTAGGGCAGGTTTATTAATGAGGGAGAAAACAGGCTAGGGCAGGTTTATTAATGAGGGAGAAAACAGGCTAGGGCAGGTTTATTAATGAGGGAGAAAACAGGCTAGGGCAGGTTTATTAATGAGGGAGAAAACAGGCTAGGGCAGGTTTATTAATGAGGGAGAAAACAGGCTAGGGCAGGTTTATTAATGAGGGAGAAAACAGGCTAGGGCAGGTTTATTAATGAGGGAGAAAACAGGCCAGGGCAGGTTTATTTATGAGGGAGAAAACAGGCCAGGGCAGGTTTATTAATTGCATACAACCCTTGTCATTCCAGGAATGATTAAGACTATGATTGGAGAAAACACTATTTTCAAAGTTAGGCTAAGCGATAAGGCATAGGGGTTGTGTTGCTTGTGTTTCCAATTATCTACGATCATTTTGAAAATGATCGAGAACTCACTGATACATCACTGCGTTGGTAATGACGCCAACACGACTCCCTTCACTGCTCAAATCATTATCTCTCAGAACACAATGTGAAGTGCTCTTCACGCGTCATCAGAGACTGGAATCAGCAAGCAATTCAAGATCACACAATGTTGTTTTAATTGCCCTAATTAAGCCCGACATCAATATTCACAAAGCTGGAAGTTGTTTCCTACGACATTATACTTCATGCACACCATTTGGATATGTTTTTGTTGTTAAGGATCCAGAGTCAAACAATGAACATCTGGCCTCAAATCATAAAAACAACAATCCTAGAGGTAAGGAAGCAATGAGCAATGAAAGCAGTGATTCAGGAGCATTAAAATGAATTAAGTGCATAGCAAACCATTCATGTTTCGTAATTCATAATGCTTCGTAATTCATAATGCAATTAAAGTATTAGTTCCACTTTAAAAACTGTGCCACGCTACCCAGATTGTGCCGCAACAATACAACGCTTCTGCTAAAGGCGACTTGCAACCGATAAAATATTATCTGTTGAGAGGGTTTATACAGTTATCGACCTCAACATCATTATTTTTCTCTCCGTGTCTCACACAGTATAAGCGATACTTCATTGGGATGATCTTTTGATTTAAATTCCCTGCGTCACATAACCAGGTTGTTATGGTAAAGGAGAATATTCTCACTGACACGTATACAACACACGGTACAGGTCATCCAATGACAAGTCTGGCCTCACTTCAAAGAGATCTCTGTGGGTTATATCAACTACTCACTTTAATAGGACATGTATATAGCACACGGTACAGGTCATCCAATGACAAGTCTGGCCTCACTTCAAAGAGATCTCTGTGGGTTATATCAACTACTCAATTTAATATGACATGTATATAGCACACGGTACAGGTCATCCAATGACAAGTCTGGCCTCACCTCAAAGAGATCTCTGTGGGTTATATCAACTGCTCACTTTAATATGACATGTATATAGCACACGGTACAGGTCATCCAATGACAAGTCTGGCCTCACCTCAAAGAGATCTCTGTGGGTTATATCAACTACTCACTTTAATATGATTTATTACTGAGTCTACTGCAAATACTGTATATCATTGAGTTTAGAGGCTGACACTGCTGTATTACATGGTGGTGGTGTGATAGTGATGATTGTGGTAATGATGGTGGTGAATATGATGGTGGTGGTGGTGTAGGTGGTGATGATGATGGTAGTGGTGAGGATGTGATGGTGGTGATATAATTTTTTATTTTACCTTTATTTAACTAGGCAAGTCAGTTAAGAACAATGGTAATGGTGGTGGTAATAATGGTGGTGGTGATGGTGGTTGTGATGGTGGTGACAGTGGTGGTGATGGTGGTGGTTGTGATAAGGGTGGTGATGGTGGTGGTGATGGTGATGCTGATGGTGCTGGTGGTGATGTTGATTGTGATGGTGGTGGTGATGGTGGTGATGGTGGTGATGTTGATGGTGATGGTGGTGGTAGTGGGATTGATGAAGGCAGTCCAAATCCAATTATTTGGGGAAACAAAACAAATACTAAAATACTGTTCAATGGCTCTCACTTGGAGCTATTGACATCCGCTTGAGGAGGAAGGAACACTCCCATTATGTTACTGATCTGTTGACAGGGAAAATAGCTTGTCTGTTCAGCTGTAATTAAAGATACAAGCAGTACATTCCCCAAAAGATGTAAATGGTAAATACAATACTCAAAAAGTGGATTACAATGTGTAACCATTCGAACCCCTCGAGCTAGAAGAACCCCTCGAGCTAGAAGAACCCCTCGAGCTAGAAGATCCCCTCGAGCTAGAAGAACCCCTCGAGCTAGAAGATCCCCTCGAGCTAGAAGAACCCCTCGAGCTAGAAGAACCCCTCGAGCTAGAAGAACCCCTCGAGCTAGAAGAACCCCTCGAGCTAGAAGATCCCCTCGAGCTAGAAGAACCCCTTGAGCTAGAAGATCCCCTCGATCTAGAAGAACCCCTCGAGCTAGAAGAACCCCTCGAGCTAGAAGAACCCCCCAGAACCACATCGATAATCAATTGAGGTTAAAGCAGTTGAACGACGCTGCTCAGAAACAAAGAACAGACAATGATAAACACATACTTGGAGTTCCCACATATGCTGAGCACTTGTGGCTGCTTTTCCTTCATTCTTGGGTTCAACTTATCCCAAACCATCTCAATTGGTTTGAGATTGGGTGATTGTGGAGGCCAGGTCATCTGAAGCAGCACTCCATCACTCTCCTTCTTGGTCTCATAGCCCTTACACAGCCCAGAGGTGTGTGGGGTCATTGTCCTGTTGAAAACAAATGATAGTCTCACTAAGCGCAAATCAGATGGTATGGCATATCATTGCAGAATGCTGTGGTAGCCATGCTGGTTAAGTGTGCCTTGAATTCTAAATAAATCACTGACATTGTCACCAGAAATGCACCCCCACACCATCACACCTCTGCCTCCATGATTCACTGTGGGAACCACACATGCGAAGATCATCCATTCACCTACTCTGTGTCTCACAAAGACATGGCGGATGGAACCAAAAATCCCAAATTTGGACTCATCAGACCAAATTACAGATTTCCACCGGTCTAATGTCCATTGCTCGTTTTTCTTGGCCCAAGCAAGTCTCTTCTTCTTATTGGTGTCCTTTATTAGTGGTTTCTTTGCAGAAATTTGACCATGAAAGCTTGATTCTCGCAGTCTTCTCCGAACAGTTGATGTTGAGATGTGTCTGTTACTTGAACTCCGTCAAGCATTTATTTTGGGCAGCAATTTCTTTAATAAAATATATTTGGAATTCTTTAACATTTTATTGCTTACTACATGATTCCATATATGTTATTTCATCGTTTTGATGTCTTCACTATTATTCTACAATGTACAAAATAGAAAAAAATTAAGAAAAACCCTTGAATGAGTAGGTGTGTCCAAACTTTTGACTGGTACAGTATTTTTTTTTTCTTAAAAAATGTAATTACTGCATGTGACAAATATAGTTTTATTTGATTTGATTACTCTTCTACTGGAATAAACTTTTACTCTGATCCTCAAAATATATTTTTTTAAATGTATTTTTGAGTAAAGCCACTTGAAGGACAAGTAGCCCTTGGTTACCTATAGAGTCGAAGTGAAAGATAAATGTGTGTCGAAACCCGTCCTGTTCTTTCAGGTTCTAGAACATCACTCGGAAAGATTTTTAAAAAATAATCCTGTTGAAAGGAACCTGATAACACTCCACAATGTCTCTTCAAAGGATTCAAATGACAAAACCTGGCTTTCATAATTTCCCCTTCAAACGCTTTTCTATGTCATACCTCCCCGTGTAAGTCACATGAAGAGTGCTTTTTAACTTTGGTGATACTTTTGAAAATATGTAATGACATGGATGGGGGAAGGTAAAAGCTGTCGCAGTGGGCCACTGCTGTGGTGGTAATGTAATGCATTTACTCAGTCCTGCCGTACCGCCATTTCCCTAATGTGCAAGGTAGCGCCCAAAAACGTCTTAAATAAACCTTTGGTCCTAAGTGAGTGTTGTTGATGGGGGCTCCTACTCTGCAGGAAACCCCATTAGAACCAGTGATGCATGAGACGGGTTGGAAAGTGTGTCGGGGAAACCACTCGAAGGCAGCTGCAGCCATGCCACATCCCCAAAGCGGGACAGGATTATAGAGGCATTTTCTGTTTGCCGTCAAACGTCACGTTCGAGTGATGGACGCACACCCCGAATATGAAAAAGCTCTGTAGCAGGATGTCGGGACCTTGAAAAACTTCCAGTGTGTGAGTGAAGACTGTGAAAACACACCAGACTGATGGTCATAGCTATAACAAACACGTAGTCAGATGGTCATCGTCTACAACATTGCAGATGTCATTAGAGGGTTGATCACGTTGCAAGCTAACGATGCAAGGTAAAATATCACAAATAGAGCTAGATAATGCCAGAATAGTAATACACTTGTTAACCCCCTAGAACGTATTGGCGCACCGGTGCATCAATCTAAGAAACACAGTAGAAATATTCCCATCACAATTCGTCAGTTTAAACTAGAGATATCTGATTTTTTTGCATTGTCTACTTGTCAATCCATCGCATCCACCTATGTTGCCTTTTCCACATCTGTGGTGAAAAGTGGTAGAGCTACAACACTGTTTGTCAGACCAGGAGACATCCCGAAAATCTATTTTTTTTCTCACAGAAATGTGTGTAGCGTCTATGCGGTTTAGCCTACAAAAACTAACACTCTATAGCAAAGGGAGACTCTCACGAACATGGTGGTGTTCTCTGTTTTTCTCTACAACCCCCACAAGTGTCACAGGACTCATCTAAAGCTAACCCATACAGGACTCATCTAAAGCTAACCCGTACAGGACTCATCTAAAGCTAACCCGTACAGGACTCATCTAAAGCTAACCCATATAGGACTCATCTAAAGCTAACCCGTACAGGACTCATCTAAAGCTAACCCGTACAGGACTCATCTAAAGCTAACCCATACAGGACTCATCTAAAGCTAACCCATACAGGACTCATCTAGCTAACCCTCATCTAAAGCTAACCCGTAGGACTCATCTAAAGCTAACCCATACAGGACTCATCTAAAGCTAACCCATACAGGACTCATCTAAAGCTAACCCATACAGGACTCATCTAAAGCTAACCCGTACAGGACTCATCTAAAGCTAACCCGTACAGGACTCATCTAAAGCTAACCCGTACAGGACTCATCTAAAGCTAACCCGTACAGGACTCATCTAAAGCTAACCCGTACAGGACTCATCTAAAGCTAACCCATACAGGACTCATCTAAAGCTAACCCATACAGGACTCATCTAAAGCTAACCCATACAGGACTCATCTAAAGCTAACCCATACAGGACTCATCTAAAGCTAACCCGTACAGGACTCATCTAAAGCTAACCCGTACAGGACTCATCGAGTCAAGAAATCATGGACGATTTTCTCTCTTTCATAACTTTCCACTCTGACAGGAAGTGTCTATTCTTCATTTCACCAAAGATTAACTTCAACCCAATTCCCAAGACTGGCGACATCGTGTGGAAGCTGTAGGAACTGTAAACTGGGCGCTATCTAATTTCCTTTGCTACAGGACCTATCTAAAGCTAACCCGTACAGGACTCATCTAAAGCTAACCCGTACAGGACTCATCTAAAGCTAACCCATAGGACTCATAGACAATACAGGGAACTGGCGGAGGGATATTTATAACAGTTTTGAACAGTTTTACCTTGGGGTTTTGCCTGCTACACAAGTTCTGTTATAGTCACAGACATGATTTAACCAGTTTTATAAACGTCAGAGTGTTTTCTATCCACACATATTAATCATATGCATATATTATATTCCTGGCATGAGTAGCAGGATGTTGAAATTTTGCACGCTTTTTATCAAAAAGTTGAAAAAATGTACCCTAACTACTAAGAGGTTATTAATATACTGTAGTTCATGTTTTGTTAATCTAGTTCATGTTTTGTTAATCTAGGTCATGTCTGTTAATCTAGTTGTGTAATGAAGCAAATCAGAAAAAATGATCCAGAGCCTAATTATGATTTTGGGATAAAATGGATTAGGGTTATGTCCTATTACAAAAATACCTTGTCTGCATGTTGTTAATGGAAGGAAGAAAAAAGGTGTAGAACAGGGAGAACAGTTTGGACGACTGCAGACATCATGTGAGTTAATGAAACAGATCAGATGCATTCGTTTGAGTCTGATTATCGTCATGGGGATGATAGGGTTGTGTAATGTGATCAACATCTATTGAACGATTCCCACCCTTGTGCATGTGGAGCAGCATTAAAAGAACACACAGAGAGAGAGAGAGAGAGAGAGAGAGAGAGAGAGAGAGAGAGAGAGAGAGAGAGAGAGAGAGAGACAGAGAGAGAGAGAGAGAGAGACAGAGAGAGAGAGACAGAGAGAGACAGAGAGAGAGAGAGAGAGAGAGAGAGAGAGAGACAGAGAGAGAGAGAGAGAGAGAGAGAGAGAGAGAGAGAGAGACAGAGAGAGAGAGAGAGAGAGAGAGAGAGACAGAGAGAGAGAGAGACAGAGAGACAGAGAGACAGAGAGACAGAGAGAGAGACAGAGAGAGAGAGACAGAGAGAGAGACAGAGAGAGAGACAGAGAGAGAGAGACAGAGAGAGAGAGAGACAGAGAGACAGAGAGAGAGAGAGAGAGAGACAGAGAGAGAGAGAGAGAGAGGGAGACTGAGAGAGAGAGAGAGAGAGAGAAAGAGAGAGAGAGACAGAGAGAGAGAGAGAGAGAGAGAGAGAGAGAGAGGTAGAGAGAGAGAGAGAGAGAGAGAGAGAGAGAGCGTGGAATGGCCTCTGTTCCTCTCAGTTCTGATGCAGCTTTAATCACATTGAAACTGACCCTTTGCCTCAGTGTAATGAACTGGAGCGTAGATCGAAACGCCCAATTAACCATGATCAATACATAATTAATGCTGAAACATGGTAAAATATGGGGTATGTGCCAAATTAGAAGCTGGGTTTGTGTGGCATCCCACAGCCATTTGACTGCTGTAGTAATGTCCTTGAGATGAATCCAGTGAGAGAAATATTGTCTGACACCTCTCTGTGTGAGGAATACACTATGCTAGAAGACACTGTGCATATGAGCCAATTAAAAATAGCGATGCTTTCCCTAACGTCAGGCGTTAAATGGAATTAATCCCAGCTGTGAGAGTCGCGGAAGCGCATATCTGAATATCTGGAGTACAGTTATACTGTACATGACCCGTGGGTGTTTACAAGAGACCCTTTCAGAATGTGATAGTAAATAAGCCCACATTTGGGTCATAGATTTGATATCCCTTTTCATATGACCTTTTCAAATCACATAATCCATCGAGCATTATGTGCATTGTTGGAGTTAGTTACAATCATGTGAGTGCTCACTTAATAAACACATTAATACAACTACATTTGTAAATTACTCAATCAATCAAATATATTTATAAAGCCCTTTTTACATCAGCCGATGTTACAAAGTGCTGTACAGAAACCCAGCCTAAAACCCCCAAACAGCAAGCAATGCAGCAAACATGAACATAACGCTTGATAGTGACATGTTTCCTTTCGCGTTCGGGGTAAAAATAAGAGATTAAACGAATGTCTTTCATTAGGCCTTCTGTGTAGGCTCTGCTGAAGCTTTCATCCTGCAGAAACAGGCATGATGGAACATCATGGGATCAGCTCTGAACTACAGCGTGAAGATGTAATTATTACTGAGCCATCGTCGGTGGGGGAGCGTTAGGCAAAGCAAACACTGGAAAAAAAATATTCCGACAGCGTGATAGGGAGAACAGAGGGAATATTAGACTCCCTTTTAGTTGAGCAACAGGAGGGGATGTCATTAACAGTGGCTCTTTATCCTGACGTTTCATTGTTTGGATGTTTGGAGTGGCTTTATACAATGCCCTTTAATGACGCAGTACATCAATGCATTTCCATGCCCAGGGTGCTAACATAGAAATGAAGGGAGGACTGAGACCCGCTCTACAATGACTAGAGCCAGCATGCGCTGTCAGCCGATGGTAGAGGCCATGTATCAGCTTTAAATCATTTAATACATATACAATAGTCCTATCGGTGAACATGACACGTGAGGACACATGTAGCTTCCGTGTTGGAGTCGATAACGCGCCGGTTTCAGCCTCTTTTCAGGCGTCCATTGTGGTGATCGAGAGGAATCACAGAGAAAAGAGGAAGATTGTTAGCATGTGGTCACAAATAAATAGATTTGTTACAGAAATATGGGGTGGTTGGTTGGTTTGGTAATCATCTCATTGACAAACACATTGGCGCTCCTTCTTTGAACTACTGTAGCCAGGTGGGGGGATTACATTAATCAGACATTGTGTTGGCGGTCTCATTTGAGCAAACACACGTTACAAATAACATGGAGAGACACACTGCCATAGATAACACAGGTTATTTGTAATTGCATTGATTACAGAGGTTTGAACTCCATCACCACTAAATACCTTTACCCTCTCCCGTTTGTGCCGACAGCGATAGAACAGCTCCGCGGGGCCGGTTCTTTACCTAATTGGCCTGCGGAGTGCCTACAATCTTATCCGCATCCGGGAGGGGGGGATCAATGGAAAACAGCTTTCAGCACGGTGTCTGGTCACTACGAGTACTTGGTGATGCCTTATGCTCCATCAGTGTTCCAGGCATTCATTAACGAGGTGTTCCGGGACAAGCTCGGATGCCAGGTGATCGTGTGTATCGACAACATCCTGGTCTACTTGGCTACGTTACAGGATCACATCGCTCACGTCTGAGCAGTTCTGGTGCACCTCCTGGCAAACCACTTATATGTCAAAGTGGAGAATTGCAAATTCCATCAGGAGGCTGTCTCCTTTCTGGGATACCAGATCAGCCAGCAAGGAAGTGATGATGGATGGTAAGAAGGAAGATTCTGCCAGGTCATGGTCAGTCCCAACCACCATAAAGGGGTTTCAACGGTTTTTGCCGTTTGCCAACTTCTACCGCCGTTACATCAAGATATTTAGCTCTATCGCCTCACCTCTCTCCTCTTAGGGTGGACCCCGTAAGTTGGGGTGGAGTACTGCAGTCGATGAAGCCTTCCGCCTACTGAAGAAATGTTTCACCTCCACCCCGTTGCTCAAACACCCAGATCATATGCTGCCCCTCATGGTGGGGGTGGATGCTTCAGAAGTGGGTGTGGGGGCTGTCCTGACACGATGACAAGGTAATCCTCAGAAATTGTATCCATGTGCGTATTACTCAAAGAAACTGTCTCCTGCAGAGAGGAACTATGATGTTGGCGATTGGGATCTCCTGTCGGTGAAGTTGGAAATAGAGGAGTGGAGACACTCGCTGGAGTGTGCTGAGGACCCATTTCTCATCCTCACCGACCATTGGAACCTGGAGTACATAAGGACAGCGAGGCGGCTGAACTGGCGCCAAACAAGGTTGGACCTTTTTCACTAGATTGAATTTCACTATGACATATTTCCCAGGTTCAAAGAACACCAAAGCCAATGCCCTGTCCCATCTCTACGACTCGGGAGAGGTTCCTGTCCTGAGTGCAACAATAATTCCGGCCTCTCGAGTCGTAGCCCCTGTGCTATGGGACGTGGATGTGGACTTTCGCCAGGCCCTGGAGTGGGAACCCACACCTGCTACCTGTCCTGCTGAGCACACCTACATTCCCACGGGGATTAGCAACTGACTTGGGCGCACATGTCTGTCATAGCTGGACATCCAGGTATCATCCGCATTATTCAATCCATCTCCGGAAAGTACTGGTTGCCCACCTTGGGGAAGGATGTCACTCACTACGTCAACTCCTGTCCCTTATGTGCCCAAACTAAATCTCCCGGCACGCTCCAGGTCGCTGAGGCACTGTACAAGTAGGTCTTCCGGCACTATGGCCTTCCGGAGGACATAATCTCCGACCGTGGCCTCCAATTCATGTCAAGGGCATGGAAAGACTTTATGGAGAAGCTGGGAGTCACGGTCAGCCTCACTTCTGGGTACCGGCCTCAGTTTAACAGGCAGGTGAAGAGGATGAACTAGGAGCTGGGTAGGTTCCTGAGGAGTCACTGCCACGACCAGCAGGGGGAATGGGCCCGATTCATTCCCTGGGCGGAGTACGCCCAGAATATATCACTCCTCCACCGGGCTGACTCCCTTCCAGTGTGTTCTGGGTTATCAGTCAGCCATGGCTCCGTAGATACCAAGCCAGGCCGAAGTAAGAGTGGTGGACAAGTGGTTCAGGCGTGCAGAAGAGGTTTGGAACGATGCCCGCTTGAGTCTCCAGTGAACCATCTGCTGCCAGAAGGAGCAGGCAGATCGACACCGCAGTCTCGTGTTCTATCCTGGTGATCGCGTCTGGATCTCCACCTGGAACCTTCCACTCCGCCTGCCCTGTAAGAAGCTGAGCCCTCGGTTTGGGGGACCGTTCAAGGTTCTCCGGAAGGTCTACGAAGTGACGTATAGATTACAGCTCCCCACTAACTACCGGATCTCACCCTCTTTTCATGTTTCCCTCCTCAGGCCGGTAGTTCCCGGTAGTTCCTGGTCCCCTGGCTGAAGTCGTCCCCCACGACACCTCTCCGCCTCCCCTGGACATAGAGGGAAGCCCTGCCTATGCCCTCAGATCCCTCCTGGACTTCTGACGTCGTGGGGGTCGGCTCCAGTACCTGGTTGACTGGGTAGGGTACTGTCCAGAGGAGCGGTGTTGGGTCCGGTGGACAACAACATGATCCCAACATAATTTCCACCTTCGATGTCTAGACCGGGCCTCTCCTCGCCCTTGGGTCCGTCCCCCTGGCGGGCATCATGGGGAGGGGGTTAGTGTTATGTCTACTCCTTCTCTCCCTCTCCGGCCTTTGACCTGTCCTGGCAACCCATCATTACACACACCTGGCAACCCTCATTACGTATACCTGCGCCCCATCACTACCCTGATTACTCCCCCTTTATCCAGCACTCCCTAGCATCACTGTTCAGACAGTATTGGTTCTGTGTTCATGCTCCAGACTCTTCTCTTGTTTTGTATCACTCTATGGTCAGTATTATTAAACTCACCAACTGCACCTGCTTCCTGACTCCCAGTGTCATTGTTACCATAACTAGCAAGTAGTTTACTGACTTTGGGTGTCAGAGACCATAAAATACACTGAGTGTACAAAACATTAGGAACACCTTCCTAATATTGAGTTGTACCCACTTTTGCCCTCAGAAGAGCCTCAATTCGTCGGGGCGTGGACTCTAAAAGATGTCAAACGTGTTCCACAGGGTTGCTGGCCCATGTTGACTTCAGTGCTTTCCACAGTTGTGTCAAGTTGGCTGGATGTCCTTTGGGACCATTCTTGATACATATGGGAAACTGTTGAGCATGAAAAACCCAGCTGTGTTGTAAGTTCTTGACACTCAAACCGGTGCGCCTACTACCATATCCTGTTCAAAAGCACTTAAATCTTTTGTCTTGCACACAAACACAATCCATGTTTCAAGGCTTAAAAATCATTCTTTAACCTGTCTCTTCACCTTCATCTACACTGATTGAAGTGGATTTAACAAGTGACCTCAATAAGGGATCATGTCAAGGAAAGAACAGGTGTTCCTAATGTCTTGTACTCTCAGTGTATAGTAGTTTACTCATCCAGAGCTTCGCTTTAGCAATGTTGCTAGTGATCCATAGGATAATAGTATATTTGTCATTTTAGGGAACTATCGCTTTAACAAATGGATGAACATGGATTGTATGTGATTAGAAAGAAGGAAGGGTATTCTCTTAATTTAATCATATGTCTGTACTTTTCTTTTGAAATGTAAATATTTGTAACATTCTGTTCAACATAGAACGTTATGGCTGATCCCAGATCAGATATTTCAGAGCCCTAAGGTACTATCAACGATTGCACCGCCCTTAAAATCATAGAACGTTATGGCTGATCCCAGATCAGATATTTCAGAGCCCTAAGGTACTATCAACGATTGCACCGCCCTTAAAATCATAGAACGTTATGGCTGATCCCAGATCAGATATTTCAGAGCCCTAAGGTACTATCAACGATTGCACCGCCCTTAAAATCATAGAACGTTATGGCTGATCCCAGATCAGATATTTCAGAGCCCTAAGGTACTATCAACGATTGCACCACCCTTAAAATCATAGAACGTTATGGCTGATCCCAGATCAGATATTTCAGAGCCCTAAGGTACTATCAACGATTGCACCGCCCTTAAAATCATAGAACGTTATGGCTGATCCCAGATCAGATATTTCAGAGCCCTAAGGTACTATCAATGATTGCACCACCCTTAAAATCATAGAACGTTATGGCTGATCCCAGATCAGATATTTCAGAGCCCTAAGGTACTATCAACGATTGCACCACCCTTAAAATCATAGAACGTTATGGCTGATCCCAGATCAGATATTTCAGAGCCCTAAGGTACTATCAACGATTGCACCGCCCTTAAAATCATAGAACGTTATGGCTGATCCCAGATCAGATATTTCAGAGCCCTAAGGTACTATCAATGATTGCACCACCCTTAAAATCATAGAACGTTATGGCTGATCCCAGATCAGATATTTCAGAGCCCTAAGGTACTATCAACGATTGCACCGCCCTTAAAATCATAGAACGTTATGGCTGATCCCAGATCAGATATTTCAGAGCCCTAAGGTACTATCAACGATTGCACCGCCCTTAAAATCATAGAACGTTATGGCTGATCCCAGATCAGATATTTCAGAGCCCTAAGGTACTATCAATGATTGCACCACCCTTAAAATCATAGAACGTTATGGCTGATCCCAGATCAGATATTTCAGAGCCCTAAGGTACTATCAACGATTGCACCGCCCTTAAAATCATAGAACGTTATGGCTGATCCCAGATCAGATATTTCAGAGCCCTAAGGTACTATCAAATCATTATTTACAAATGTCTTAGGATTTCGATACTCTGCACATTAAAGTGAGGACCTTAATAATGGTTTATGATAGAAGAGTTTTCTACAAAATAGTTCTGGGATGTGAAAAATATAATTCTCAATATCTCAGGAACTATGCTATGAGCAGATAGAACCTTCTAGTCCCAAGGTCACGACCTGTGTTCACTTTTTAAGTCAAACCATTGGCTTATTACGTGCTGCGGGGAAGGGGTTGAACTATCGTGCTCTGTAACCGTGTAACCGTCAAGGTAGTGCAAACATTTATAGACTTTTCTCTCTCACCGGGGAATAAGCTCTCGCTCACCCATTGCTCAAAGGAATCCAGACCGTGAGCTTACCCTCTGGGACATATTTTAACACACCTGATCATATTTTACTACTTAGAGAGCCGTAGCCCGATTTCCATAGCATAATTGCTTCAGTGGGTAACCTCATCAGTCGCTTGTTCAGCTCCCTTAGCATGGCAAAGATTATCTCTGCCATGTTGAGCACCGGGCACGGCATCCGTACAGAGTCTTAGTGTATCTCCTGGCTGCTTTTCCTTCTCACTTCCATCATTTACGCCCTGCTCTGGCGTTTGCTCAGCAGGAGTCTCAATATGTTGCATGTCCAGGAAAATGGAATGCATACATTATCTAACACTTCTCATGAATGAATTTGAAATACCTGGGCTACACCACAAATAGAAAATGGAATAACAAAACAAGGTGTGAATCACCAAGAAGGCATGACACAGATGATATGAATCAACTGCAGCATGATGTATTGTGGCACATAGCCTCTATAGACTCTAGGGATATTAATATGACACTTATCTGTAACATTGCAAGAGCATGAATCCCATTGTAATATGGATGTCATGTATGCTGCTTATCCCCTGATAACTGTCAACACCTATGAACCTTACCTGTCAGTGCACCCTCCCTTAACTTGACATCAGCTTGAATTTATTAATTAAAGCTCTGGATCCATTCGAATCTCAGAGGAATACATTTGATCAAATGTTCTGAACTCTGACCCTGATTAATAGATGTAACATGGAATGAAAGAGTACAGGACTGGATGAGTTGAACATATCTCACAACGGATGCTACATAAAACAGTAAAAACGAATACACAGAAAGACATACTGTGACTTGAGTCTTTTTTTTGGCGGTATTGATCTGATGATACAGCTGTGATGCTATTGTAGTTATGTGTATGAAATGTTGTAATTGGACAAAAGCATTAAATAGGATAATAAAATAAAATACTATTCATGTTCACACGTTTATAAATGCTCAATGCTTTGACCAGATAGAAAGTCAAACATTTCCAAAGTGTGGTTCAATCGTTTCCGCAATTTGTAATTGCATTCGCCTGTATCTGTATTTCTGTTGAGTTAAAGGTTCGACTCGGCTCAATCAAGGAAATGAATTAATGATTTAAAAGTTTATAATAAAAAAAATTAAAAAATCATATTAATTATGCGGGTTTTTTGTATATATTGTGTCACTTTTTTGCTAATTGACATTTGATATGGTATAAGAATGTATGAAAATGTACCACCTAGCATTGGGGTGAGATGCTGCCGGAAGTGTTGTGCAATTCAATGGCCTGCTTAAGCATCAGCTAGTCTATCATGCCGATGAAAAAGATCAGTTTAATTGAAATAGTGTTTATAAAAGCGTAAATGACTATTTACGGATTGCTTATTGACATTTACAAATGTAGGAAGAATAATTAACAAATGGTAAGTAAACGCTTTAAAACTATTTAATAAATGGTTTATTAATTAAGGAACTAAATATTATGTGTTACTGAATGTATTCTTAGGGCCAGAAGCTATGTCAGGTCAGGTCTAAGATAAATCTACATTAAATTAATTATGGTCAAGAGATCACCATCCTTCTACATTTAGTATGATCCACATTTAATTGGGTTAGCATTAGCTGTATGGTCACTCATTAGCAGACATATTCTCCATATTAACATGGTGGGTTTTATGACTTCATAAGATTCATGAATTCCCTCGTAACCCGATAAGAGACGAGACATACCCCCTCGCCTTCTTCCGTCTTTCATCTGTAGGATCAAGTACTCTCAATTTCAGAGGAGAAAAAGTTATGCATCTATAAAAACTTCCCACTTTGATGAGCTTAATTTATTTCAGAGAGGAGGACGTTCCAAGTTTTGAGTGTCTTATTATACTTACCCTTCCACTTGAAAATATAATAATATAATAATATAATATAATCTATCTGGACATTTCTCCTACATTCTGGGCATGAACTGATCGCAAAATTACCTTTTTTTTTTTCTTCGATCCTTACCAAGTGCCTTAAATCACAAATTAGTCTCTGATGACTGAAATTCCATTAAAGTTTAATCTTTATAGCTGTATTATTTAACTCGGCAAGCGCATTCACCTTCAATGTAGCGTGGCCTTTGATGTCCGATTTTCAATAACCCACCAGGATCTAAGAAGGATCTTCCTACTGAATTGTGCAGTCATTTATCATCATACTTCGAGGCCTTTTGACCTAAAAGTGTCCGGCAACCAAGCCCTAAATAAAAGTGACAGGCGGGACTAGCTAAAACATTTGAGTTGAATAATTTATTCCTCTTTGTCACGTTACGGCTCTACGGGGACCACATCTACTGTAAGTAATTAGCCCCTCGTAACAGGATGTAATTATAAGGATTATAATCCACTTCATAAAAGATGTGCTGGTGTGTGGCCTAAGATATCTACTGCACTATTATAAACTGGGCGGTTCGAGACATGAATGCTGATTGGCTGACAGCCTTGATTTATTATTACTTAAATATGCTGTACAGTACGTGGTCAGCCCTTACGGTCTCTTATTGTCATGGACTAATGGTGAAGAACAAGAAATTGATCCTCAGAGGACCTCTCATCATAGCTTTTCTCATGATGGAATCCCTTATTGAATGGAGGAGGACGAAGTTGCCCCTAGACACGGATCCGTCGGCAGATTGTCTGTACGTCCCCTTTGGATTTGGAGCGTGTAAAGCTGATCCTAAATCTGTCCTGTGCCCAAGGGTTTCATTTCTACCCAGAAAGGCTTGGATGAACTTGGGAAGAGGGTATAGGGGAGGTAGTGATGTCTAGACAACATACAGGCAGGCTTTTGTATGAGGGATAGTGTCTGACTATTACGGCTCTCTCGCTCTTTGGCACTTATGACAAAGCTGTAAAGGTTATCCAGCTTGCCAGCGTTCCACAGACAACGAGCAAGAGGGTTTCCTGTGACCCCCAGCTAACAAGAGGTTTCCTGTGACCCCCAGCTAACAAGAGGGTTTCCTCTGACCCCCAGCTAACAAGAGGATTTCCTGTGACCCCCAGCTAGCAAGAGGATTTCCTGTGACCCCCAGCTAACAAGAGAATTTCATGTGACCCCCAGCTAACAAGAGGGTGTCCTGTGACCCCCAGCTAACAAGAGGATTTCCTGTGACCCCCAGCTAACAAGAGGATTTCCTGTGACCCCGAGCTAACAAGAGGATTTACTGTGACCCCCAGCTAACAAGAGGTTTCCTGTGACCCCCAGCTAAGTCATGATTGTCATAGTTAATTTAAAAAAAAACACTTTAAATCAACACAATCAGTGTTTATATTCTCAAAAAGCAGGAGGATTTAGACATTAGTGACAGTTCTGTATGTGCCGATGTGATTAAGACATGCTTGGCCATTTTTTAACTGAGAGGCCAATGACAGCCATTAATCAATAAAGCATTAATGACAGTGTGTTACGTGGCACATTAATCACTGTCACATGACTCCTTTATTTTCTGCACAGTATCCCTTTTATCATCAAACAAGTGAGAACTCTGCACCTTCAAAGTGAGTCTGCACCGAGCAACTAAAATAAATAAACAACAAGCAGATTAATCTATAGTTCCGACGAGGGTTCATCGGATCGGTAATGGCTGGAGACTTTAAAAAAAACTCTGTTCTCAAGATAGAGGCATCAACCCTGGCCTTGTCTCGCCTTTGGTACTGTGAGATGAAACATTTCAAAATGCTTTCATCATAGGGGTGTGTTGTTTAGGACGAGGACTCTTGCTATTAAAACTTAGGAAGGTCTTTGGTTCTAGTTGCAGAGATATTGCAGTGACCCCCTGCAGCATCAGAGAGAAGATGCCTTTGTTGTAAACTATCAGGCAAGCTGGATAATGACGGGTCAGGCCTTTCTGTCGAGGGACAGGGGGACAGTCAGAGGGACAGTCAGAGGGACAGTCAGAGGGACAGGGGGACAGTCAGAGGGACAGTCAGAGGGACAGTCAGAGGGACAGGGGGACAGTCAGAGGGACAGTCAGAGGGAGAGAGATAGAAAGTCAGACGGATAGAGGGATGGAGAGATAGAGACAGCTCATTCTGAACTGGGGGAAGATCTAGAGGAGACAAGTGAATTGATATTACACTGTAGGAACTCACAGAGAAAATACTGCATTCGCTGACAGTGCATGGATGAGTAGTTAGGTGCAATTGTTTTTGACCAAAATGGCTAGGGCATAAATAAATACGTTTGTTATTGTAGATACATCTCCAGTTACTTAGCTAGTTAAGCTAAAACAGGGAAAATATGTAACATTACAATGGTTGATGCAATACAATGCCCTTGCGTTGAAGATGATCAAGACAGCTTTGTTAACATGATATGGATAAAATGTCATATATATATATATATTATACCTGGAAAAAAAATGTATGTATTGAAATGTTCGGTATTAATTTGACCTTTATAGGCAATGTCTACAGAACATATGAAAAGTTGTTTTTGACTGGGTGAAAATGGCCTTGGCTGAAGTTAAGCAGCGACAGAGTTGACAGAGAGTGAATATTGATAGCTGGGAGACAGAGAGCAGAGGGCTGTAGCCATAATCATTTCTCCTCCAGAGCCACTGCACAGACCTGTAACCAATACAAAAAACACAGTGCTGTATAGTGTTTTAGTGATTTCTTTTAGGGATTTTCATGTGTTCGAAACAGCTGCTAAAATATTTAACTGATTTTGTTTAGCTTCTCCCAATGTCAACCGTTTATGTGAAAGCACACAGTGCTCATTGTTAGTTAAGCGATTGAAGACAGTTGTTTTGAAAATGGAGAGACCCACATCAAACTCACATGAAAGAGAGTAACTTTGCATTGGGTGAGAGAACAATGGTGCTGGTTCAAAACAATGAATTATGGATGAAATGTTTAAAGAGATGCTTTTAGTTGAAGTGTCCGAAAGTATTGCTAATAGTGTCAGTGACTGCGCTTATTGCAGATTTCTTGTTTTAGATTTGTCTTTGAACCTGAGATGCCACGAACACTTTGGCATAAAAAAATGTATGCCCGAAGGATTTCTCCATTTTTGTTTTGATACCATCAAGTGGAGTGGCCCAACTGGGCACACTACATCATTTCAATGTCGATAAATTGGTCATATTTGGACATTGATCAATGAGATTACAACCTACAGTATATTCACCCATTTAAAAAAAAAATGAACCAACCAAAAGTTAGTGGAATTTCCAATGTGTTATCACTATGCTTTCAACCATCTGAATGCACAACCAAATTCCATTGGAAAAACAATGTCAGATTTTTGGTTTAGTTGTCACCCAAATGTTTATCACTGCCCTTTCAACTATTTTAAAGCACAGCAAAGTTGAAGGGAAGGGAATACAATGTCAGATATGTTGTCAATTTATACAACAGATGAATGTGTTATCACTGTGCTTCATCTAATAGCACAACCGAATGACCTGGATTGAAGTTGAGATTACATTAAAAGTAAACGGCTCAAGTGATCAATCCTGTTCTAGATTTTCTCTCAGATTATTACAGCATTTGTGAAGATCTCCACAGATCTGAGATGACCTATGCATTCATCCTATCAAATTGTATTAGTAGACCTTACAGTGAAATGCTTACTTACGAACCCCTAACCAACAATGCAGTTAAAATAAATACCGATAAGAATAAGAAATAAAAGTAACAAGTAATTAAATGCACATAGTCCAGGAAGCCATTTTATTAGCTGTTCAGGAGTCTTATGGCTCGGGGGTAGAAGCTGTTTAGGAGCCTCTTGGATCTAGACTTGGCGCTCCGGTCCCGCTTGCCGTGTGGTAGCAGGGAGAACAGACTATGACTAGGGTGGCTGGAGTCTTTGACAATTGTTAGGAACATCCTCTGACACCCACTGGTGTAGAGGTCCTGGATGGCAGGAAGCTTGGCCCCAGGGATGTACTGGGCCGTTCGCACTACCCTCTGTAGTGCCTTGCGGTCGGAGGCTGAGCCGTTGCCACTCCAGGCAGTGATGCAACCAGTCTCTCAATGGTGCGGCTGTAGAACCTTTTGAGGATCTGAGGACCCATGCCAAATCCTTTCAGTCTCCTGAGGGGGAATAGGTGTTGTCGCGCCCTGTTCACGACTGTCTTGGTATGCTTGGACCATGTTAGTTTGTTGGTGAACTACAAGATCTCAACCTGCTCCACTGCAGCTCCGTCGATGATAATGGGGGCGTGCTCGGGTTCTCCTTTTCCTGTAGTCCACAATCATCTCCTTTGTCTTGATCACATTGAGGGAGAGGTTGTTGTCCTGGCACCACACGGCCAGGTCTCTGACCTCCTCCCTATAGGCTACAGACGTGAGTGCTACGGGTTGGTAGTCATTTAGGCAGGTTACTTTAGTGTTCTTGGGCACATGCACTATGGTGGTCTGCTTTTTAAAACAAGTTAGTATTACAGACGGACAGGGAGAGGTTGAAAATGTCAGTGAAGACACTTACCAATTGGTCAGCTCATTCTCGCAGTACACGTCCTGGTAATCCATCTTGCTCTGCGGCCTTGTGAATGTTGGCCTGTTAAGGGTCTTACTCACATCGGCTTTGGAGAGCGTTATCACACTGTCTTCCGGAACAGCTGGTGCTCTCATGCATGTTTCACTGTTATTTGCTCCGAAGCGAGCATAGAAGTAGTTTAGCTCATCTGGTTGGCTCGTGTCACTGGGAAGCTCTCGGCTGTGCTTCCCATTGTAGTATGTAAGGGTTTGTTAGCCCCTGCCACATCTGACAAGCGTCAGAGCCGGTGTAGTATGATTTGATCTTAGTAAGAACGGTTTGCCTGTGTGATAGTTCGTTGGAGGGCATAGAGGGATTTCTTATAAGCTTCCTGTTTAGAGTCCCACTCCTTGAAAGCAGCAGCTCTAGCCTTTAGCTCAGTGCGGATACTGCCTGTAATCCATGGCTTCTGGTTGGGGTATGTACTTACGGTCACTTGTGGGGGCGACATCATCGATGCACTTATTGATGAAGCCAATGACTGATGTGGTGTACTCCTCAATGTCATCGGATGAGTCCCAGAACATATTCCAGTCTGTGTTAGCAAAACAGTAGCTTAGCATCTGCTTCCTCTGACCACTTTTTTTATTGATCTAGTCACGGGTGCTTCCGGTATGAATTTTTGCTTGGAAGTAGAAATCAGGAGGATAGAATTGTGGTCAGATTTTCCAAATGGAGGGCGAGCTTTGTATGCGTCTCTGTGTGTAGAGTAAAGGTGGTCCAGAGGTTGTTTTCCTCTGGTTGCACATTTAACATGCTGATGGAAATTTGGTAAAACGGATTTAAGTTTCCGTGCATTAAAGTCCCTGGCTACTAGGAGCGTTTTCTTGTTTGCTTAAGGCTGAATACAGCTCATTTAGTGCCAGCCTCTGACTGTGGTGGTATGTGGCTACCAAAAATGGTTAAAAACTCCCTAGGTAGATAATGTGGTCTACAGCTTATCATGAGATACTCTACCTCAGGGGAGCAATAGCTCAAGACTTCCTTAGATATCGTGCACCAGCTATTATTTACAAAAACACATAGTCCGCCGCCCCTTGTCTTACCAGATGCCACTGTTCTATCCTGCTTGTGCAGCGTATAACCAGCCAGCTGTATGTTGATAGTGTCGTTGTTCAGCCACAACTCCGTGATGCATGAGATATTACAGTTTTGAATGTCCTGTTATTAGTTTAATCTTCCGTGTCGGTCATCTATTTTATTCTCCAAACATTGCACGTTTGCTAGCAGAATGGAAGGAAGTGGGGGTTTATTCGATTGCCTACAAATTTTCAAAAGGCATGCCACCCTCCTGCCCCTTTTTCTTTTTTTTTTTAAATTTAAAGTTTTATTAAGTTCTTGTTTTTCAATCAACCAACAAAACACATTCCACATTCACAGATGTGACAGGCTTTAAAAAAATAAAAAGTAAAAAAATAAGAATACATTTGAAAAAATAAAAATACAATTAAAATGAATGATAAAGTCAAATAAAAGCATTTATTTTTCTTAATCTATATATTTTCCTTGGTACATATATATACATACATACATATATACGCACATATACATACACACACACACATACGCAAAAACTAAATTAAAATAAAAACACACAAAATAAAAACATACCACTTGCAGCAGCAAGGTTCTTATCAGCTATTTCAAGCATTCGCTGAGACGATGGGCCAATAATTCCTTTTTGGGTTTTACAGTACCTTACACAACATGTATCAGCGCATTTCCCTAGTCACCCCGTTCACTCTGTCCAGTTTGAAATATAGTTGAATAGTGGGGACCAGAGTCTATCAAACTTGGGCTGTCTCTTGTGGAGGTCATAAGTGAGCTTTTCAAGAGGAAGAAAGTCAACAATCTGGTCAATCCACATTTTAAATGTAGGGGGGGTATTAGAGGCCCACAATAGAACAATACATTTCTTAGCAAAGTATGTAATAGTCCTAAGCAAATTTTCTCTGTCAGGATCAAGAACAAAGTCCTGCTGGGCATTAAGAAGATAGATACACAGGGTCATATCAAACTGTACCTCTAGTATTTTCTGTGCAGCAGTATGTACAG